>NC_079189.1:618076418-618414295 GCF_029499605.1 Hyla sarda
GACCTTTAGTTATCATCCTGCAGTCCCATGTAAATACAGATAACTACACAATGAACGTCCTCCAGCTTGTGCAAGAAGAGTTTTCACCATGTCCAAATGATTGAGTCATGAGTATAAGACATGATGTAACAGTAGAATAGTGAGTGCAGTTCTGGAGGATAAGACATGATGTAACAGCAGAATAGTGAGTGCAGCTCTGGAGGATAAGACATGATGTAACAGCAGAATAGTGAGTGCAGCTCTGGAGGATAAGACATGATGTAACAGCAGAATAGTGAGTGCAGCTCTGGAGGATAAGACATGATGTAACAGCAGAATAGTGAGTGCAGCTCTGAGGATAAGACATGATGTAACAGCAGAATAGTGAGTGCAGCTCTGGAGGATAAGACATGATGTAACAGCAGAATAGTGAGTGCAGCTCTGGAGGATAAGACATGATGTAACAGCAGAATAGTGAGTGCAGCTCTGGAGGATAAGACATGATGTAACAGCAGAATAGTGAGTGCAGCTCTGGAGGATAAGACATGATGTAACAGCAGAATAGTGAGTGCAGCTCTGGAGGATAAGACATGATGTAACAGCAGAATAGTGAGTTCAGCTCTGGAGGATAAGACATGATGTAACAGCAGAATAGTGATTGCAGCTCTGGAGGATAAGACATGATGTAACAGCAGAATAGTGAGTGCAGCTCTGGAGGATAAGACATGATGTAACAGCAGAATAGTGAGTTCAGCTCTGGAGCATAGGACATAATGCAAAAGCAGAATAGTGAGTGCAGCTCTGGAGGATAAGACATTATGTAACAGCAGAATAGTGAGTGCAGCTCTGGAGGATAAGACATGATGTAACAGCAGAATAATGGGTGCAGCTCTGGAGGATAAGACATGATGTAACAGCAGAATAGTGAGTGCAGCTCTGGAATAAGACATGATGTAACAGCAGAATAGTGAGTGCAGCTCTGGAGGATAAGACATGATGTAACAGCAGAATAGTGAGTGCAGCTCTGCAGGATAAGACATGATGTAACAGCAGAATAGTGAGTGCAGCTCTGGAGATGACTATCGTATAATGCAGCCTTATAGTGCTGGCCCCTATAGTAAACCCCCTAATCCCCTGGAGTTTGCTGGGCATTGTAGTGCGCAGTGATGATTGGCAGCAGACGTCTGCCGCTCCTCTCACATTACTCCGCTGGCACAGACGTTGCGCTCCTCACACGGTGCCTGGATAGGGTCCAGTGGGGGGCGCAGTCTCTGGAGTAATCACACACCGCCACATACTACACAACATAATAACATCCCACCAGAATGTCGACAGCCACGGATCATATCCTCACGGTCGTTAAATAGTTAACACTCAGATTGTTTACACCTCACAGCTGAGGGTTTGTTACAATTTCCCAGCAGCAGCAGCAGCAGCAGCATAACTCTCTCCCTCCAGTCCTCTGTTTGTTGCAAAAAGTATCAGTGCAAGTACAAAGTATCACACAGAGCACACTGGATACAACTGTAACAAATCCTCAGCTGTAATAAGCATTTCCCAAACAGTGCTTCTCAACCAGTGTACCGCCAGCTGTTGCAAAACTACAACTCCCGGCATGCCCGGACAGCCGTTGGCTGTCCGGCATGCTGGGAGTTGTAGATTTGCAACAGCTGGAGGCACCCTTTTTATACTGAGACTTGTTCACACACGACTACGATTACCCCCCCCCCCCCCCCCCCCCGTGTCCTCACTTATAATTACATGTATCCAGAGCATAATGGAGGCCGAGGAAAAACACCGCCATCTCTACAGCACCTGGAGGGGGCGAACGCTGACAGATCAATGATCCCTCCATCACCGGGACACAAATCACAGTCAGGAACACAAGAACGCAACACCTGCCCCATCACAGCAAGAGGGTCACATACTGATCTACACATCAATCACTGATCAGAACTACATTCCTGACAGCGGTTATAAGGTAAAATAATCAAGAATATAACTACTATAATACTGCTCCTATATACAAGAATATAACTACTATAATACTGCTCCTATATACAAGAATATATCTACTATAATACTGCTCCTATATACAAGAAAATAACTACTATAATACTGCTCCTATATACAAGAATATAACTACTATAATACTGCTCCTATATACAAGACTATAACTACTATAATACTGCTCTATATACAAGAATATAACTACTATAATACTGCTCCTATATACAAGAATATATCTACTATAATACTGCTCCTATATACAAGAAAATAACTACTATAATACTGCTCCTATATACAAGAATATAACTACTATAATACTGCTCCTATATACAAGACTATAACTACTATAATACTGCTCCTATATACAAGAATATAACTACTATAATACTGCTCCTATATACAAGAATATATCTACTATAATACTTCTCCTATACACAAGAATATAACTACTATAATACTGCCTCCTATATACAAGAATATAACTACTATAATACTGCCTCCTATATACAAGAATATAACTACTATAATACTGCTCCTATATACAAGAATATAACTACTATAATACTGCTCCTATGTATACAAGAATATAACTACTATAATACTTCCCCCTGTATACAAGAATATAACTACTATAATACTGCTCCTATATACAAGAATATACCTACTATAATACTGCTCCTATATACAAGAATATAACTACTATAATACTGCTTCTATATACAAGAATATAACTACTATAATACTGCTCCTATATACAAGAATATAACTACTATAATACTGCCCCCTATATACAAGATATAACTACTATAATACTGCTCCTATATACAAGAATATAACTACTATAATACTGCTCCTATATACAAGAATATAACTACAATAATACTGCTCCTATATACAAGAATACATCTACTATAATACTGCCCCATATATACAAGAATATAACTACTATAATACTGCTCCTATATACAAGAATATAACTACTATAATACTGTTCCTATATACAAGAATATAACTACTATAATACTGCTCCTATATACAAGAATATAACTACTATAATACTGCCTCCTATATACAAGAATATAACTACTATAATACTTCTCCTATATACAAGAATATAGCTACTATAATACTGCTCCCTATATACAAGAATATAACTACTATAATACTGCTCCTATATACAAGAATATAACTACTATAATACTGCCCCTATATACAAGAATATAACTGCTATATACTGCCTCCTATATACAAGAATATAACTACTATAATACTGCCCCCTATATACAAGAATATAACTACTATAATACTGCTCCTATATACAAGAATATAACTACTATAATACTGCCTCCTATATACAAGAATATAACTACTATAATACTGTTCCCTATATACAAGAATATAACTACTATGATACTGCTCCTATATACAAGAATATAACTACTATAATACTGCTCCTATATACAAGACTATAACTACTATAATACTGCTCCTATATACAAGAATATAACTACTATAATACTGCTCCTATATACAAGAATATATCTACTATAATACTTCTCCTATACACAAGAATATAACTACTATAATACTGCCTCCTATATACAAGAATATAACTACTATAATACTGCTCCTATATACAAGAATATAACTACTATAATACTGCTCCTATATACAAGAATTATAACTACTATAATACTGCTCCTATGTATACAAGAATATAACTACTATAATACTTCCCCTTGTATACAAGAATATAACTACTATAATACTGCTCCTATATACAAGAATATACCTACTATAATACTGCTCCTATATACAAGAATATAACTACTATAATACTGCTTCTATATACAAGAATATAACTACTATAATACTGCTCCTATATACAAGAATATAACTACTATAATACTGCCCCCTATATACAAGAATATAACTACTATAATACTGCTCCTATATACAAGAATATAACTACTATAATACTGCTCCTATATACAAGAATATAACTACAATAATACTGCTCCTATATACAAGAATACATCTACTATAATACTGCCCCATATATACAAGAATATAACTACTATAATACTGCTCCTATATACAAGAATATAACTACTATAATACTGTTCCTATATACAAGAATATAACTACTATAATACTGCTCCTATATACAAGAATATAACTACTATAATACTGCCTCCTATATACAAGAATATAACTACTATAATACTTCTCCTATATACAAGAATATAGCTACTATAATACTGCTCCTATATACAAGAATATAACTACTATAATACTGCTCCTATATACAAGAATATAACTACTATAATACTGCCCCTATATACAAGAATATAACTGCTATAATACTGCCTCCTATATACAAGAATATAACTACTATAATACTGCCCCCTATATACAAGAATATAACTACTATAATACTGCTCCTATATACAAGAATATAACTACTATAATACTGCCTCCTATATACAAGAATATAACTACTATAATACTGTTCCCTATATACAAGAATATAACTACTATGATACTGCTCCTATATACAAGAATATAACTACTATAATACTGCTCCTATATACAAGAATATATCTACTATAATACTGCCTCCTATATACAAGAATATAACTACTATAATACTGCTCCTATATACAAGAATATAACTACTATAATACTGCTCCTATATACAAGAATATAACTACTATAATACTGCCTCCTATATACAAGAATATAACTACTATAATACTGCTCCTATATACAAGAATATAACTACTATAATACTGCCTCCTATATACAAGAATATAACTACTATAATACTGCTCCTATATACAAGAATATAACTACTATAATACTGCTCCTATATACAAGAATATAACTACTATAATACTGCCCCTATATACAAGAATATAACTACTATAATACTGCCCCCTATATACAAGAATATAACTACTATAATACTGCTCCTATATACAAGAATATAACTACTATAATACTGCCTCCTATATACAAGAATATTACTACTATAATACTGCTCCTATATACAAGAATATAACTACTATAATACTGCTCCTATATACAAGAATATAACTACTATAATACTGCCTCCTATATACAAGAATATAACTACTATAATACTGCTCCTATATACAAGAATATAACTACTATAATACTGCCCTATATACAAGAATATAACTACTATAATACTGCCTCCTATATACAAGAATATAACTACTATAATACTGCTCCTACATACAAGAATATAACTACTATAATACTGCTCCTATATGCAAGAATATAACTACTATAATACTGCTCCTATATACAAGAATATAACTACTATATTACTGCTCCTATATACAGGAATATAACTACTATAATACTGCCTCCTATATACAAGAATATAACTACTATAATACTCCTCCTATATACAAGAATATAACTACTATAATACTGCTCCTATATACAAGAATATAACTACTATAATACTGCTCCTATATACAAGAAAATAACTACTATAATACTGCCTCCTATATACAAGAATATAACTACTATAATACTGCTCCTATATACAAGAATATAACTACTATAATACTGCTCCTATATACAAGAATATAACTACTATAATACTGCTTCTATATACAAGAATATAACTACTATAATACTGCTCCTATATACAAGAATATAACTACTATAATACTGCTCCTATATACAAGAATATAACTACTATAATACTGCTCCTATATACAAGAATATAACTACTATAATACTGCTCCTATATACAAGAATATAACTACTATAATACTGCTTGTCACGATGCCGGCTGGCAGGTAGTGGATCCTTTGTGCCAGAGAGGGATTGGCGTGGACCGTGCTAGTGGACCGGTTCTAAGCCACTACTGGTTTTCACCAGAGCCCGCCGCAAAGCGGGATGGTCTTGCTGCGGCGGTAGTGACCAGGTCGTATCCACTAGCAACGGCTCACCTCTCTGGCTGCTGAAGATAGGCGCGGTACAAGGGAGTAGGCAGAAGCAAGGTCGGACGTAGCAGAAGGTCGGGGCAGGCAGCAAGGATCGTAGTCAGGGGCAACGGCAGAAGGTCTGGAACACAGGCTAGGAACACACAAGGAAACGCTTTCACTGGCACAATGGCAACAAGATCCGGCGAGGGAGTGAAGGGGAAGTGAGGTGATATAGGGAAGTGCACAGGTGATAACACTAATTGGAACCACTGCGCCAATCAGCGGCGCAGTGGCCCTTTAAATCGCAAAGACCCGGCGCGCGCGCGCCCTAGGGAGCGGGGCCGCGCGCGCCGGGACAGGACCGAGGGAGAGCGAGTCAGGTACGGGAGCCGGGGTGCGCATCGCGAGCGGGCGCTACCCGCATCGCGAATCGCATCCCGGCTGACAGCGGAATCGCAGCGCCCCGGGTCAGAGGATCTGACCGGAGCGCTGCAGCGGGGAGAATGAAGCGAGCGCTCCGGGGAGGAGCGGGGACCCGGAGCGCTCGGCGTAACAGTACCCCCCCCCCTTGGGTCTCCCCCTCTTCTTAGAGCCTGAGAACCTGAGGAGCAGACTTTTGTCTAAGATGTTGTCCTCAGGTTCCCAGGATCTCTCTTCAGGACCACAACCCTCCCAGTCCACTAAAAAAAAAGTTTTCCCTCTGACCTTTTTGGAAGCCAAGATCTCCTTGACAGAGAAGATGTCCGAGGAGCCGGAAACAGGAGTGGGAGGAACAGATTTGGGAGAAAAACGGTTGAGGATGAGTGGTTTGAGAAGAGAGACGTGAAAGGCATTAGGGATACGAAGAGAAGGAGGAAGAAGAAGTTTATAAGAGACAGGATTAATTTGACACAAAATTTTGAAAGGACCAAGATAGCGTGGTCCCAACTTGTAGCTAGGGACACGGAAGCGGACATATTTAGCGGAGAGCCATACCTTGTCTCCAGGGGAAAAAATGGGAGGAGCTCTTCTTTTCTTATCCGCAAACTTCTTCATGCGTGATGAAGCCTGTAAGAGAGAATTTTGGGTCTCTCTCCATATGGTGGAAAGGTCACGAGAAATTTCATCCACAGCGGGCAGACCAGAGGGCAAGGGAGTAGGGAGGGGGGGAAGAGGGTGACGGCCGTACACCACGAAAAATGGGGATTTGGAGGAAGATTCAGAGACCCTGAAGTTATACGAGAATTCGGCCCATGGAAGGAGATCTGCCCAGTCATCCTGGCGGGAGGAAACAAAATGTCGCAAATAATCACCCAAGATCTGGTTAAAGCCACGATAGGAGCCACAACGGTAGAAAAATGTGGAATAAATTGCCTGTAATAATTGGCGAACCCCAAAAAGCGTTGGATAGCACGGAGTCCGGAGGGGCGTGGCCAATCTAAGACGGCAGAGAGTTTGTCTGGATCCATCTGTAGTCCCTGGCCAGAGACCAAATATCCTAGAAAAGGAAGAGATTGGCATTCAAACAAACATTTCTCAATTTTGGCATAGAGTTGATTGTCACGAAGTCTCTGAAGAACCATACGGACATGCTGGCGGTGTTCTTCTAGATTGGCAGAAAAAATTAGGATATCGTCCAGATATACAACAACACAGGAGTATAACAGATCACGAAAAATTTCATTAACAAAGTCTTGGAAGACGGCAGGGGCGTTGCACAGGCCAAAGGGCATGACCAGATACTCAAAGTGTCCATCTCTAGTGTTAAATGCCGTTTTCCACTCATCCCCCTCTCTGATGCGGATGAGGTTATAGGCGCCTCTTAAGTCCAATTTAGTAAAGATGTGGGCACCTTGGAGGCGATCAAAGAGTTCAGAGATGAGGGGTAAGGGGTAGCGGTTCTTAACCGTGATTTTATTAAGACCGCGGTAGTCAATGCAAGGACGTAGGGAGCCATCTTTTTTGGACACAAAGAAAAATCCGGCTCCGGCAGGAGAGGAGGATTTACGGATAAAGCCCTTTTTTAGATTCTCCTGGACGTATTCAGACATGGCAAGAGTCTCTGGGGCAGAGAGAGGATAAATTCTGCCCCGGGGTGGAGTAGTGCCCGGGAGGAGGTCGATAGGACAATCATAAGGCCTGTGAGGAGGTAGAGTCTCAGCTTGTTTTTTGCAGAAAACATCCGCGAAGTCCATATAGGCCTTAGGGAGACCGGTTACTGGAGGAACCACAGAGTTACGGCAAGGGTTACTGGGAACCGGTTTTAGACAGTTCTTGGAACAAGAGGACCCCCAACTCTTGATCTCCCCAGTGGACCAATCCAGGGTTGGGGAATGAAGTTGAAGCCAGGGAAGTCCAAGGAGAATTTCCGAGGTGCAATTGGGGAGGACCAAAAGTTCAATCCTCTCGTGATGAGATCCGATGCTCATAAGAAGGGGCTCCGTGCGGAAACGTATGGTACAGTCCAATCTTTCATTATTTACACAATTGATGTAGAGGGGTCTGGCGAGACTGGTCACCGGGATGTTGAACCTGTTGACGAGAGAGGCCAAAATAAAATTTCCTGCAGATCCAGAGTCCAAGAAGGCCACAGTAGAGAAGGAGAAGGCAGAGGCAGACATCCGCACAGGCACAGTAAGACGTGGAGAAGCAGAGTAGACATCAAGGACTGTCTCACCTTTGTGCGGAGTCAGCGTACGTCTTTCCAGGCGGGGAGGACGGATAGGACAATCCCTCAGGAAGTGTTCGGTACTAGCACAGTACAGGCAGAGGTTCTCCATACGGCGTCGTGTCCTCTCTTGAGGTGTCAGGCGAGACCGGTCGACCTGCATAGCCTCCACGGCGGGAGGCACAGGAACAGATTGCAGGGTACCAGAGGAGAGAGGAGCCGAGGAGAAGAAACGCCTCGTGCGAACAGAGTCCATATCTTGGCGGAGTTCCTGACGCCTTTCGGAAAAACGCATGTCAATGCGAGTGGCTAGGTGAATAAGTTCATGTAGATTAGCAGGAATTTCTCGTGCGGCCAGAACATCTTTAATGTTGCTGGATAGGCCTTTTTTGAAGGTCGCGCAGAGGGCCTCATTATTCCAGGACAATTCTGAAGCAAGTGTACGGAATTGTACGGCATACTCGCCAACGGAAGAATTACCCTGGACCAGGTTCAACAGGGCAGTCTCAGCAGAAGAGGCTCGGGCAGGTTCCTCAAAGACACTTCGGATTTCCGAGAAGAAGGAGTGTACAGAGGCAGTGACGGGGTCATTGCGGTCCCAGAGCGGTGTGGCCCAAGACAGGGCTTTTCCAGACAGAAGGCTGACTACGAAAGCCACCTTAGACCTTTCAGTGGGAAACAGGTCCGACATCATCTCCAGATGCAGGGAGCATTGGGAAAGAAAGCCACGGCAAAACTTAGAGTCCCCATCAAATTTATCCGGCAGGGATAGGCGTAGACCAGGAGCGGCCACTCGCTGCGGAGGAGGTGCAGGAGCTGGCGGAGGAGATGATTGCTGAAGCTGTGGTAGTAGCTGCTGTAGCATCACGGTCAGTTGAGACAGCTGTTGACCTTGTTGCGCTATCTGTTGTGACTGCTGGGCGACCACCGTGGTGAGGTCAGCGACAACTGGCAGAGGAACTTCAGCGGGATCCATGGCCGGATCTACTGTCACGATGCCGGCTGGCAGGTAGTGGATCCTCTGTGCCAGAGAGGGATTGGCGTGGACCGTGCTAGTGGACCGGTTCTAAGCCACTACTGGTTTTCACCAGAGCCCGCCGCAAAGCGGGATGGTCTTGCTGCGGCGGTAGTGACCAGGTCGTATCCACTAGCAACGGCTCACCTCTCTGGCTGCTGAAGATAGGCGCGGTACAAGGGAGTAGGCAGAAGCAAGGTCGGACGTAGCAGAAGGTCGGGGCAGGCAGCAAGGATCGTAGTCAGGGGCAACGGCAGAAGGTCTGGAACACAGGCTAGGAACACACAAGGAAACGCTTTCACTGGCACAATGGCAACAAGATCCGGCGAGGGAGTGAAGGGGAAGTGAGGTGATATAGGGAAGTGCACAGGTGATAACACTAATTGGAACCACTGCGCCAATCAGCGGCGCAGTGGCCCTTTAAATCGCAAAGACCCGGCGCGCGCGCGCCCTAGGGAGCGGGGCCGCGCGCGCCGGGACAGGACCGAGGGAGAGCGAGTCAGGTACGGGAGCCGGGGTGCGCATCGCGAGCGGGCGCTACCCGCATCGCGAATCGCATCCCGGCTGACAGCGGAATCGCAGCGCCCCGGGTCAGAGGATCTGACCGGAGCGCTGCAGCGGGGAGAATGAAGCGAGCGCTCCGGGGAGGAGCGGGGACCCGGAGCGCTCGGCGTAACACTGCTCCTATATACACGAATATAACTACTATAATACTGCCCCTATATACAAGAATATAACTACTATAATACTGCCTCCTATGTACAAGAATATAACTACTATAATACTGCTCCTAAATACAAGAATATAACTACTATAATACTGCCCCCTATATACAAGAATATAACTACTATAATACTGCTCCTATATACAAGAATATAACTACTATAATACTGCCTCCTATATACAAGAATATAACTACTATAATACTGCTCCTATATACAAGAATATAACTACTATAATACTGCTCCTATATACAAGAATATAACTACTATAATACTCCTCCTATATACAGGAATATAACTACTATAATACTGCCCCCTATATACAAGAATATAACTACTATAATACTGCCCCCTATATACAAGAATATAACTACTATAATACTGCTCCTATATACAAGAATATAACTACTATAATACTGCTCCTATATACAAGAATATAACTACTATAATACTGCTCCTATATACAAGAATATAACTACTATAATACTGCCTCCTATATACAAGAATATAACTACTATAATACTGCCTCCTATATACAAGAATATAACTACTATAATACTGCTCCTATATACAGGAATATAACTACTATAATACTGCTCCTATATACAAGAATATATCTACTATAATACTGCTCCTATATACAAGAATATAACTACTATAATACTGCTCCTATATACAAGAATATAACTACTATAATACTGCTCCTATATACAAGAATATATCTACTATAATACTGCTCCTATATACAAGAATATAACTACTATAATACTGCTCCTATATACAAACAAGAATATAACTACTATAATACTGCCTCCTATATACAAGAATATATCTACTATAATGCTGCTCCTATATACAAGAATATAACTACTATAATACTGCTCCTATATACAAGAATATAACTACTATCCAGTTCTTATCCACAATGGGAGGATAAAAGTTCTATAAGTTGTTTCATCTCCCCGAGGGAGAATATCGTCCATGTCAGAGAGGAGAAGGCTGAGCAAGGACCTCTCTGCAATACACCAAGCTCCTTGCCTGCCTACAGTCTGAGGTGTACAGATTGTGGGGACTTGGAGTTGGCCCGGTTGAAATGTTCCTGTGTGAAGTAACATGTGCCAGGATGGGGGGCTCCGGTGAGGAGAACAGGGTCCTAAGAATACGGTAAGATCATACTGCTATATCTGTATGTAACCTCAAAGCTTTTGTGCCTCATTCAAGAATTACACCAAGCAACATAAGTGTAGTCCTATGTGTAAGAAAGTACAGGAGGAGCCTGCAAAGGACAGAGGAGGCTAGGGAGGACAGAGAGGTCTGGAGGAGGACAGAGAGGTCTGGAGGAGGACAGAGAGGTCTGGAAAAGACAGAGGAGTCTGAAGGAGGAGAAGCACAGATGAGTCTGGTGGTGGTGAAGCACAGAGGAGTCTGGAGGAGGAGAAGCACAGAGGAGTCTGGAGGAGGAGAAGCACAGAGGAGTCTGGAGGAGGAGGAGGACAGAGAGGTCTGGAGAAGGAGCACAGAAGAGTCTGAAGGAGGAGAAGCACAGAGGAGTCTGGAGGAGCAGGAGGACAGAGAGTTCTGCAGAAAACAGAGGAGTCTGGAGGAGGAGGAGGGTCGAGGAGTTTTGAGAAGGAGGAGGAGGACAGAAGAGTCTGGAGAAGACAGAGGAGTCTGGAGGAAGAGTACAGAGGAGTCTGGAAAAGACAGAGAAGTCTGGAGGAGGAGGAGGGGCCAGAGGAGTCTGGAGGAGGAGAAGCACAGAGGAGTCTGGGGGTGGAGAAGCACAGAGGAGTCTAGAGGAGGAGGAGGACAGAGAGGTTGGGAAAAGGAGCACAGAAGAGTCTGAAGGAGGAGGAACACAGAGGAGTCTGGAGGAGGGTCGAGGAGTCTGGAGGAGGGTCGAGGAGTCTGGAGGAGGAGGGGGGCAGAGGAGTCTGGATGAAGAGTACAGAGGAGTCTGGAGGAGGACAGAGGAGTCTGAATGGGGGTCTAAAAGAGAACAGAGTAGTTTGGACAGGGACCGAAGAGTCTGGACAGGAAAAAGGATCTGGAGGGGAACAGATGGGTCCTAAAGAGGAAAGAGGGTCTGGAGAGGGTCTGGAGAGGGTCTGGAGAGGGTCTGGAGAGGGTCTGGCCTCTTTCCTCACCTAAGTAATGATTTGTATCTGTAGTGATGTCATTAATAGGATCAGTAGTGATGTCATTAATAGGATCAGTAGTGATGTCATTAATAGGATCAGTAGTGATGTCATTAATAGGATCAGTAGTGATGTCATTAATAGGATCAGTAGTGATGTCATTAATAGGATCAGTAGTGATGTCCTCTCCAGGTGTATCTGGCTCCTATAATCTGTTCTCCAGGAACTTTCCTCATATGACAAATAATAAAGCAGCAGATTGTGTCAATATCTTCATAAAATAATCCGCACGGTCTTGGTTACCAGCGATAAGAATAATCCCGCACAGACCTCGTCCTGTCTCTGCTGCCGTGTTCAATGTAAGGAAGATAATGACCATGTGACAATAAAGACCAGAAGACAATGAGGGGTGACAGCTGCTTATCATACCGCACAAAGACTGTGAGGGAAAATAATCAAATATTACCGCCACATCAATACACAAACACCGAGATCTACAGAACCAAAGGTGAGAGAACGGAAGCTTCTAGAACCCGCCACCTTCACAAACCAGAACAACTGCTATAATACTGCTCCTATATATACAAGAATATACCTACTATAATACTGCTCCTATATACAAGAATATAACTACTATAATACTGCTCCTATATACAAGAATATAACTACTATAATACTGCTCCTATATACAAGACTATAACTACTATAATACTGCTCCTATATACAAGAATATAACTACTATAATACTGCTCCTATATACAAGACTATAACTACTATAATACTGCTCCTATATACAAGAATATAACTACTATAATACTGTCCTATATACAAGAATATAACTACTATAATACTGCTCCTATATATACAAGAATATATCTACTATAATACTGCTCCTATATACAAAAATATAACTACTATAATACTGCTCCTATATACAAGAATATAACTACTATAATACTGCTCCTATATACAAGAATATAACTACTATAATACTGCTCCTATATATACAAGAATATATCTACTATAATACTGCTCCTATATACAGGAATATAACTACTATAATACTGCCCCTATATACAAGAATATAACTACTATAATACTGCTCCTATATACAAGAATATAACTACTATAATACTGCTCCTATATACAAGAATATAACTACTATAATACTGCTCCTATATACAAGAATATAACTACTATAATACTGCTCCTATATACAAGAATATAACTACTATAATACAGCTCCTATATACAAGAATATAACTACTATAATACCGCCTCCTATATACAAGAATATAACTACTATAATACTGCTCCTATATACAAGAATATAACTACTATAATACTGCCCCTATATACAAGAATATAACTACTATAATACTGCTCCTATATACAAGAATATAACTACTATAATACTGCTCCTATATACAAGAATATAACTACTATAATACTGCTCCTATATACAAGAATATAACTACTATAATACTGCTCCCTGTATACAAGAATATAACTACTATAATACTGTTCCTATATACAAGAATATAACTACTATAATACTGTTCCTATATACAAGAATATAACTACTATAATACTGCTCCTACATACAAGAATATAACTACAATAATACTGTTCCTATATACAAGAATATAACTACTATAATACTGCTCCTATATACAAGAATATAACTACTATAATACTGCTCCTATATACAAGAATATTACTACAATAATACTGTTCCTATATACAAGAATATAACTACTATAATACTGCTCCTATATACAAGAATATAACTACTATAATACTGCTCCTATATACAAGAATATAACTACTATAATACTGCTCCTATATACAAGAATATAACTACTATATTACTGCTCCTATATACAAGAATATAACTACTATAATACTGCTCCTATATACAGGAATATAACTACTATAATACTGCTCCTATATACAGGAATATAACTACTATAATACTGCTCCTATATACAAGAATATAACTACTATAATACTGCCTCCATATACAAGAATATATCTACTATAATACTGCTCCTATATACAAGAATATAACTACTATAATACTGCTCCTATATACAAGAATATAACTACTATAATACTGCTCCTATATACAAGAATATAACTCCTATAATACTGTCTCCTATATACAAGAATATAACTACTATAATACTGCTCCTATATACAAGAATATATATATCTACTATAATACTGCTCCTATATACAAGAATATAACTACTATAATACTGCTCCTATATACAAGAATATAACTACTATAATACTGTCTCCTATATACAAGAATATAACTACTATAATACTGCTCCAATAAACAAGAATATAACTACTATAATACTGCTCCTATAAACAAGAATATAACTACTATAATACTGCTCCTATATACAAGTATATAACTAACATAATACTGCCTCCTATATACAAGAATATAACTACAATAATACTGCTCCTATATACAAGAATATGACTACTATAATACTGCCCCTATATACAAGAATATAACTACTATAATACTGCTCCTATATACAAGAATATAACTACTATAATACTGCCTCTATATACAAGAATATAACTACTATAATACTGCTCCTATATACAAGAATATAACTACTATAATACAGCTCCTATATACAAGAATATAACTACTATAATACCGCCTCCTATATACAAGAATATAACTACTATAATACTGCTCCTATATACAAGAATATAACTACTATAATACTGCCCCTATATACAAGAATATAACTACTATAATACTGCTCCTATATACAAGAATATAACTACTATAATACTGCTCCTATATACAAGAATATAACTACTATAATACTGCTCCTATATACAAGAATATAACTACTATAATACTGCTCCCTGTATACAAGAATATAACTACTATAATACTGTTCCTATATACAAGAATATAACTACTATAATACTGTTCCTATATACAAGAATATAACTACTATAATACTGCTCCTACATACAAGAATATAACTACAATAATACTGTTCCTATATACAAGAATATAACTACTATAATACTGCTCCTATATACAAGAATATAACTACTATAATACTGCTCCTATATACAAGAATATAACTACTATAATACTGCTCCTATATACAAGAATATAACTACTATAATACTGCCCCTATATACAAGAATATAACTACAATAATACTGTTCCTATATACAAGAATATAACTACTATAATACTGCTCCTATATACAAGAATATAACTACTATAATACTGCTCCTATATACAAGAATATAACTACTATAATACTGCTTCTATATACAAGAATATAACTACTATAATACTGCCTCCATATACAAGAATATATCTACTATAATACTGCTCCTATATACAAGAATATAACTACTATAATACTGCTCCTATATACAAGAATATAACTACTATAATACTGCTCCTATATACAAGAATATAACTCCTATAATACTGTCTCCTATATACAAGAATATAACTACTATAATACTGCTCCTATATACAAGAATATATATATCTACTATAATACTGCTCCTATATACAAGAATATAACTACTATAATACTGCTCCTATATACAAGAATATAACTACTATAATACTGCTCCTATATACAAGAATATAACTACTATAATACTGCTCCTATATACAAGTATATAACTAACATAATACTGCTCCTATATACAAGAATATAACTACTATAATACTGCCTCCTATATACAAGAATATAACTACAATAATACTGCTCCTATATACAAGAATATGACTACTATAATACTGCCCCTATATACAAGAATATAACTACTATAATACTGCCTCCTATACACAAGAACTACTATTTGTCTGTATGATGTAGATCTGTTATCAGCTTATTGTGGGTCAATGATATGGCGGTATTCCAGGGGTGACAGATATGAAGATCTGACATTCCTCTCCTGATGACACATATAGCGGTTTATACTTTCAGGAGGGCTGTTACAATCTGTCAGTAATATGATGGGGGTTGGTTGTGTGGTGGGACATATAGCGGTGATCTATACCGTAGGACCTGCCGGCTCTTACCCGTCATCTCCAGCAGTCTCCACCACAATATCAAAGACAATTCATACAAAAATGTCTAAGGCTAAACTTCTTGGAGAATGACAGCACAGCGCCCCCTGATGGGCCCCAGAGAAACTACATGTCCCCATAACACTGCCAGATAAGGTCTACTAATAACAGCCCAAGCTACAGTGCCCCCATAACACAGCCCCTGACAAAACAGTGTCCCCATAACACAGCCTCATACATAACAGTGCCCCCATAACACAGCCTCATACATAACAGTGCCCCATAACACAGCCTCATACATAACAGTGCCCCCATAACACAGCCACATACATAACAGTGCCCCCATAACACAGCCTCATACATAACAGTGCCCCCATAACACAGCCTCATACATAACAGTGCCCCCATAACACAGCCTCATACATAACAGTGCCCCATAACACAGCCACATACATAACAGTGCCCCCATAACACAGCCACATACATAACAGTGCCCCCATAACACAGCCTCATACATAACAGTGCCCCCATAACACAGCCTCATACATAACAGTTCCCCCATAACACAGCCCCTGACATAACAGTGCCCCCATAACACAGCCCCTGACATAACAGTGCCCCCATAACACAGCCCCTGACATAACAGTGCCCCCATAACACAGCCTCATACATAACAGTGCCCCCATAACACAGCCTCATACATAACAGTGCCCCCATAACACAGCCCCTGACATAACAGTGCCCCCATAACACAGCATCATACATAACAGTGCCCCCATAACACAGCCCCTGACATAACAGTGCCCCCATAACACAGCCTCATACATAACAGTGCCCCCATAACACAGCCACATACATAACAGTGCCCCCATAACACAGCCTCATACATAACAGTGCCCCCATAACACAGCCACATACATAACAGTGCCCCCATAACACAGCCTCATACATAACAGTGCCCCCATAACACAGCCCCTGACATAACAGTGCCCCCATAACACAGCCACATACATAACAGTGCCCCCATAACACAGCCTCATACATAACAGTGCCCCCATAACACAGCCCCTGACATAACAGTGCCCCCCATAACACAGCCCCTGACATAACAGTGCCCCCATAACACAGCCACATACATAACAGTGCCCCCATAACACAGCCTCATGCATAACAGTGCCCCCATAACACAGCCCCTGACATAACAGTGCCCCCATAACACAGCCTCATATAGAACAGTGCCCCCATAACACAGCCCCTGACATAACAGTGCCCCTATAACAAAGCCTCATACATAACAGTGCCCCCATAACACAGCCCCTGACATAACAGTGCCCCCATAACACAGCCCCTGACATTACAGTGTCCCCATAACACAGCCCCTGACATTACAGTGCCCCCATAACACAGCCTCATACATAACAGTGCCCCCATAACACAGCCCCTGACATAACAGTGCCCCCATAACACAGCCCCTGACATAACAGTGCCCCCATAACACAGACTCATACATAACAGTGCCCCCATAACACAGCCCCTGACATAACAGTGCCCCCATAACACAGCCTCATACATAACAGTGCCCCCATAACACAGCCCCTGACATAACAGTGCCCCCATAACACAGCCTCTGACATAACAGTGCCCCCATGACACAGCCTCATACATAACAGTGTCCCCATAACACAGCGCCTGACATAACAGTGCCCCCATAACACAACCTCTGACATAACAGTGCCCCCATAACACAGCCTCATACATAACAGCGCCCCCATAACACAGCCTCTAACATAACAGTGCCTCCATAACACAGCCCCTGACATAACAGTGCCCCCATAACACAGCCTCATACATAACAGTGCCCCCATAACACAGCCCCTGACATAACAGTGCCCCTATAACACAGCCTCTGACATAACAGTGCCCCCATAACACAGCCTCATACATAACAGTGCCCCCATAACACAGCCCCTGACATAACAGTGCCCCCATAACACAGCCTCTGACATAACAGTGCCCCCATAACACAGCCTCATACATAACAGTGCCCCCATAACACAGCCTCTAACATAACAGTGCCTCCATAACACAGCCCCTGACATAACAGTGCCCCCATAACACAGCCCCTGACATAACAGTGCCCCCATAACACAGCCTCATACATAACAGTGCCCCCATAACACAGCCCCTGACATAACAGTGCCCCCATAACACAGCCTCATACATAACAATGCCCCATAACACAGCCCCTGACATAACAGTGCCCCCATAACACAGCCTCATACATAACAGTGCCCCCATAACACAGCCCCTGACATAACAGTGCCTCCATAACACAGCCTCATACATAACAGTGCCCCCATAACACAGCCCCTGACATAACAGTGCCCCCATAACACAGCCTCATACATAACAGTGCCCCCATAACACAGCCCCTGACATAACAGTGCCCCCATAACACAGCCTTTGACATAACAGTGCCCCCATAACACAGCCTCATACATAACAGTGCCCCCATAACACAGCCCCTGACATAACAGTGCCCCCATAACACAGCCTCTGACATAACAGTGCCCCCATAACACAGCCTCTAACATAACAGTGCCCCCATAACACAGCCTCATGCATAACAGTGCCCTCATAACACAGCCTCATGCATAACAGTGCCCCCATAACACAGCCTCTGACATAACAGTGCCCCCATAACACAGCCTCATACATAACAGTGCCCCCATAACACAGCCTCATACATAACAGTGCCTCCATAACACAGCCCCTGACATAACAGTGCCCCCATAACACAGCCTCATACATAACAGTGCCCCCATAACACAGCCTCATACATAACAGTGCCTCCATAACACAGCCCCTGACATAACAGTGCCCCCATAACACAGCCTCATACATAACAGTGCCCCCATAACACAGCCTCATACATAACAGTGCCTCTATAACACAGCCTCTGACATAACAGTGCCCCCATAACACAGCCTCATACATAACAGTGCCCCCATAACACAGCCTCTAACATAACAGTGCCTCCATAACACAGCCCCTGACATAACAGTGCCCCCATAACACAGCCCCTGACATAACAGTGCCCCTATAACACAGCCTCTGACATAACAGTGCCCCCATAACACAGCCTCATACATAACAGTGCCCCCATAACACAGCCCCTGACATAACAGTGCCCCCATAACACAGCCTCATGCATAACAGTGCCCCCATAACACAGCCTCATGCATAACAGTGCCCCCATAACACAGCCTCATACATAACAGTGCCCTCATAACACAGCCTCATGCATAACAGTGCCCCCATAACACAGCCCCTGACATAACAATGCCCCATAACACAGCCCCTGACATAACAGCGCCCCCATAACACAGCCTCCTACATAACAGTGCCCCCATAACACAGCCCCTGACATAACAGCGCCCCCATAACACAGCCTCTGACATAGCGATTCCCCCATAACAGAGCATCATCAGAGATGTGTAAACACTGATCCAGCAGGGGGCAGCAGTGAGATCACTCAGTGTACCTGGCGTATACTGTCAGGATGTGACGATAAATCAGGTTTACGCTGAATATTCGCTATAAACTGCGCTCACTGTAAATGAAGATCCCCGTATGAGGGTGAAATATTCTGCGCTATCACCGCGCCCGAGATAACGGAGATTAACCCCGTCCCCGCTGTGTAATCGGTGGAAACGTGCTGGAGACTCTTCAGAGCGAGGAAATCTACAGCGATAAGTCCGGCGCCCGGAACCCATTACAGGATGGCGACAATCAGACCCCAGAGCCGAGCGCGGTGACAATCAGACCGCAGAGCCGAGCGCGGTGACAATCAGACCCCAGAGCAGAGCGCGGCGACAATCAGACCCCAGAGCAGAGCGAGGCGACAATCAGACCCCAGAGCAGAGCGCGGCGACAATCAGACCCCAGAGCAGAGCGCGGCGACAATCAGACCCCAGAGCAGAGCGCGGCGACAATCAGACCCCAGAGCAGAGCGCGGCGACAATCAGACCCCAGAGCGCGGCGACAATCAGACCCCAGAGCAGAGCGTGGCGACAATCAGACCCCAGAGCAGAGCGCGGCGACAATCAGACCCCAGAGCAGAGCGCGGCAACAATCAGACCCCAGAGCCGAGCGCGGTGACAATCAGACCCCAGAGCAGAGCGCGGCGACAATCAGACCCCAGAGCAGAGCGAGGCGACAATCAGACCCCAGAGCAGAGCGCGGCGACAATCAGACCCCAGAGCCGAGCGCGGTGACAATCAGACCGCAGAGCCGAGCGCGGTGACAATCAGACCCCAGAGCAGAGCGCGGCGACAATCAGACCCCAGAGCAGAGCGAGGCGACAATCAGACCCCAGAGCAGAGCGCGGCGACAATCAGACCCCAGAGCAGAGCGCGGCGACAATCAGACCCCAGAGCAGAGCGCGGTGACAATCAGACCCCAGAGCAGAGCGCGGCGACAATCAGACCCCAGAGCAGAGCGTGGCGACAATCAGACCCCAGAGCAGAGCGTGGCGACAATCAGACCTCAGAGCAGAGCGCGGCGACAATCAGACCCCAGAGCAGAGCGCTGCGACAATCAGACCCCAGAGCAGAGCGCGGCGACAATCAGACCCCAGAGCAGAGCGCGGCGACAATCAGACCCCAGAGCAGAGCGTGGCGACAATCAGACCCCAGAGCAGAGCGCGGCGACAATCAGACCCCAGAGCGCGGCGACAATCAGACCCCAGAGCAGAGCGCGGTGACAATTAGACCCCAGAGCAGAGCGCGGCGACAATCAGACCCCAGAGCAGAGCGAGGCGACAATCAGACCCCAGAGCAGAGTGCTGCGACAATCAGACCCCAGAGCAGAGCGCGGCGACAATCAGACCCCAGAGCAGAGAGCGGCGACAATCAGACCCCAGAGCAGAGCGTGGCGACAATCAGACACCAGAGCAGAGCGTGGCGACAATCAGACCCCAGAGCAGAGCGTGGCGACAATCAGACCCCAGAGCAGAGCGCGGAGACAATCAGACCCCAGAGCAGAGCGCGGCGACAATCAGACCCCAGAGCAGAGCGCTGTGACAATCAGACCCCAGAGCAGAGCGCGGCGACAATCAGACCCCAGAGCAGAGCGTGGCGACAATCAGACCCCAGAGCAGAGCGTGGCGACAATCAGACCCCAGAGCAGAGCGCGGAGACAATCAGACCCCAGAGCAGAGCGCGGCGACAATCAGACCCCAGAGCAGAGCGTGGCGACAATCAGACCCCAGAGCGCGGCGACAATCAGACCCAAGAGCAGAACGCGGCGACAATCAGACCCCAGAGCAGAGCGCGGCGACAATCAGACCCCAGAGCAGAGCGCGGCGACAATCAGACCCCAGAGCAGACCGCGGCGACAATCAGACCCCAGAGCAGAGCACGGCGACAATCAGACCCCAGAGCAGAGCGCGGCGACAATCAGACCCCAGAGCAGAGCGTGGCGACAATCAGACCCCAGAGCGCGGCGACAATCAGACCCCAGAGTGCGGCGACAATCAGACCCCAGAGCAGAGCACGGCGACAATCAGACCCCAGAGCAGAGTGCGGCGACAATCAGACCCCAGAGCGCGGCGACAATCAGACCCCAGAGCGCGGCGACAATCAGACCCCAGAGCAAAGCACGGCGACAATCAGACCCCAGAGCAGAGTGCGGCGACAATCAGACCCCAGAGCAGAGTGCGGCGACAATCAGACCCCAGAGCAGAGCGCGGAGACAATCAGACCCCAGAGCAGAGCGCAGAGACAATCAGACCCCAGAGCAAAGCGCGGAGACAATCAGACCCCAGAGCAGAGCGCGGCGACAATCAGACCCCAGAGCAGAGCGCGGCGACAATCAGACCCCAGAGCAGAGCGCGGCGACAATCAGACCCCAGAGCAGAGCGCTGCGACAATCAGACCCCAGAGCAGAGCGCGGAGACAATCAGACCCCAGAGCAGAGCGTGGCGACAATCAGACCCCAGAGCGCGGCGACAATCAGACCCCAGAGCAGAGCGCGGAGACAATCGGACCCCAGAGCGCGGCGACAATCAGACCCCAGAGCAGAGTGCGGTGACAATCAGACCCCAGAGCAGAGCGCGGAGACAATCAGACCCCAGAGCAGAGCGCGGTGACAATCAGACCCCAGAGCAGAGTGCGGTGACAATCAGACCCCAGAGCAGAGCACAGCGACAATCAGACCCCAGAGCAGAGCGCGGCGACAATCAGACCCCAGAGCAGAGCGCGGCGACAATCAGACCCCAGAGCAAAGCGCGGAGACAATCGGACCCCAGAGCAGAGTGCGGCGACAATCAGACCCCAGAGCAGAGAGAGGCGACAATCGGACCCCAGAGCAGAGTGCGGCGACAATCAGACCCCAGAGCAGAGCGCGGCGACAATCAGACCCCAGAGCAGAGCGCGGCGACAATCAGACCCCAGAGCAAAGCGCGGAGACAATCGGACCCCAGAGCAGAGTGCGGCGACAATCAGACCCCAGAGCAGAGTGTGGCGACAATCAGACCCCAGAGCAGAGTGCGGCGACAATCAGACCCCAGAGCAGAGCGCGGCGACAATCAGACCCCAGAGCCGAGCGCGGCCACAACTTGATGATGTCATCAGCACCTATACTGAGCTGTGTAAGAAGATAATCCGCCCTGCACTGACTGACAGGGGATGAAGGGATTATGGGAAGGAGAAACCCGCAGGATCGCATTTCAGGCTCTGAAATAGAACAACAAACGACGCGTGAGATCTGTCAGGTGACACCGTCACTGTTACTCAATCCAAGTAATGTGAACACAGCTGAGAGTTTGTTACAATGTATCAGTGTAGACTGCGTCAGATTGACGTCTCTGACCTGATCTTTAATAGACTGAAGATAAAGGGATACCCCGATCCCGGATGTGCCCCCATCACTCATAACCCTTCACTGTGTATGGAAGAAGTAGGTCCGGCACTGAACTGCTTCCCCTGATGGCATAACAGCGACCTGTCACCTAGGGAAGAAGTAGGTCCGGCACTGAACTGCTTCCCCTGATGGCATAACAATTGCCTGTCACCTAGGGAAGGAGTATGTCCAGACCTGAACTGCTTCCCCTGATGACATAACAACGACCTGTCACCTAGGGAAGGAGTAGGTCCAGCACTGAACAGCTTCCCCTGATGACATAACAATGGCCTGTCACCTAGGGAAAGAGTATATCCGGCACGGAACTGCTTCCCCTGATGACATAACAGCGACCTGTCACCTAGGGAAGGAGTAGGTCCAGCACTGAACAGCTTCCCCTGATGACATAACAATGGCCTGTCACCTAGGGAAAGAGTATATCCGGCACGGAACTGCTTCCCCTGATGACATAACAGCGACCTGTCACCTAGGGAAGGAGTAGGTCCGGCACTGAACAGCTTCCCCTGATGACATAACAAAGACCTGTCACCTAGGGAAGGAGTCATCATACCCCCTCCCATAGACTTGCATTGAGGGGGCGGGACATGTTATCAGGGGGCGGGGCTATGGCATCACGCGCTCCCGGCGCCGGCTCCAGCATTTGGAACAGTTTGCTGAGCGGAGTACCCCTTTAAAAAGTAATCTATTTAGGATGTTGTGAAGTGTGCCGACATAAATATATATATGGGCCAAATGAAAAATATGTTTACGATGTTTACGATAGTGTTGGTGGTTGTGGTTTTTTTTCTTTTTTTTTTTTTAAATCAACCGGTGCCAGAAAGTTAAACAGATTTGTAAATTACTTCTATTAAAAAATCTTAATCCTTCCAGTACTTATTAGCTGCTAAATACTACAGAGGAAATTCTTTTCTTTTTGGAACACAGAGCTCTCTGCTGACATCATGACCACAGTGCTCTCTGCTGACATCTCTGTCCATTTTAGGAACTGTCCACAGCAGCATATGTTTGCTATGGGGATTTTCTCCTACTCTGGACAGTTCTTAAAATGGACAGAGATGTCAGCAGAGAGCACTGTGGTCATGATGTCAGCAGAGAGCTCT
The DNA here is from genome assembly GCF_029499605.1 of Hyla sarda. Lineage (NCBI taxonomy): Eukaryota > Metazoa > Chordata > Amphibia > Anura > Hylidae > Hyla > Hyla sarda. The sequence goes on from NC_079189.1 coordinate 618,101,006, forward strand.
GTGTTCCAAAAAGAAAATAATTTCCTCTGTAGTATTTCCTCTGTCCTCATCCTCCAGACTCCTCTGTCCTCCTCCTCCAGACTCCTCTGTCCTCCTCCTCCATACTCCTCTGTCCTCCTCCTTCATACTCCTCTGTCCTCCTCCTCCAGACCCCTCTGTCCTCCTCCTTCAGACTCCTCTGTCCTCCTCCTCCAGACTCCTCTGTCCTCCTCCAGACTCCTCTGTCCTCATTCAGACTCCTCTGTCCTCCTCCAGACCCCTCTGTCCTCCTCCAGACCCCTCTGTCCTCCTCCTCCAGACCCCTCTGTCCTCCTCCTCCAGACTCCTCTGTCCTCCTCCTCCAGACTCCTCTGTCCTCCTCCTCCAGACACCTCTGTCCTCCTCCTCCAGACTCCTCTATCCTCCTCCTCCAGGCTCCTCTGTCCTCCTCCTCCAGACTCCTCTGATCGTCTCCTCCAGACTCCTTTGTCCTCCTCCAGACCCCTTTGTCCTCCTCTAGACTCCTCTGTCCTCCTCCTCTAGACTCCTCTGTCCTCCTCTAGACTCCCCTGTCCTCCTCCTCCAGACTCCCCTGTCCTTCTCCTCCAGACTCCCCTGTCCTTCTCCTCCAGACTCCCCTGTCCTTCTCCTCCAGACTCCCCTGTCCTCCTCCACCAGACTCCTCTGCCCTCCTCCAGACTCCTTTGTTCTCCTCCTCCAGACTCCTTTGTTCTCCTCCTCCAGACCCCTCTGCCCTCCTCCTCCACATTCCTCTGTCCTCCTCCTCCACACTCCTCTGTCCTCCTCCTCCTCCAGACCCCTCTGTCCTCCTCCTCCAGACCCCTCTGTCCTCCTCCTCCAGACCCCTCTGTCCTCCTCCTCCAGACTCCTCTGTCCTCCTCCTCCACACTCCTCTGTCCTCCTCCTCCACACTCCTCTGTCCTCCTCCTCCACACTCCTCTGTTCTCCTCCTCCAGGTTCCTCTGTCCTCCTCCTCCTCCAGACCCCTCTGTCCTCCTCCTCCAGACCCCTCTGTCCTCCTCCTCCAGACCCCTCTGTCCTCCTCCTCCAGACTCCTCTGTCCTCCTCCTCCAGACTCCTCTGTCCTCCTCCTCCAGACCCCTCTGTCCTCCTCCTCCAGACCCCTCTGTCCTCCTCCTCCAGACTCCTCTGTCCTCCTCCTCCAGACTCCTCTGTCCTCCTCCTCCAGACTCCTCTGTCCTCCTCCTCCTCCAGACTCCTCCTCCTCCAGACTCCTCTGTCCTCCTCCTCCAGACTCCTCTGTCCTCCTCCTCCTCCAGACTCCTCTGTCCTCCTCCTCCAGACTCCTCTGTCTTCCTCCTCCTCCAGACTCCTCTGTCCTCCTCCTCCTCCAGACTCCTCTGTCCTCCTCCTCCTCCTCCAGACTCCTCTGTCCTCCTCCAGACTCCTCTGCCCTCCTCCAGACTCCTCTGTCCTCCTCCTCCTCCAGACTCCTCTGTCCTCCTCCTCCTCCTCCTCCAGACTCCTCTGTCCTCCTCCAGACTCCTCTTTCCTCCTCCTCCTCCAGACTCCTCTGTCCTCCTCCTCCTCCAGACTCCTCTGTCCTCCTCCTCCAGACTCCTCTGTCCTCCTCCTCCAGACTCCTCTGCCCTCCTCCTCCAGACTCCTCTGTCCTCCTCCTCCTCCAGACTCCTCCTCCTCCTCCAGACTCCTCTGTCCTCCTCCTCTTCCAGACTCCTCTGTCCTCCTCCTCCTCCAGACTCCTCCTCCTCCTCCAGACTCCTCTGTCCTCCTCCTCCTCCAGACTCCTCCCCCTCCTCCAGACTCCTCTGTCCTCCTCCTCCTCCAGACTCCTCTGTCCTCCTCCTCCTCCAGACTCCTGTCCTCCTCCTCCTCCAGACTCCTCTGTCCTCCTTCTCCAGACTCCTCTGCCCTCCTCCTCCAGACTCCTCTGTCCTCCTCCTCCTCCAGACTCCTCTGCCCTCCTCCTCCAGACTCCTCTGTCCTCCTCCTCTTCCAGACTCCTCTGTCCTCCTCCTCCAGACTCCTCCTCCTCCTCCAGACTCCTCTGTCCTCCTCCTCCTCCTCCTCCAAACTCCTCCTCCTCCTCCAGACTCCTCTGTCCTCCTCCTCCAGACTCCTCCTCCTCCTCCTCCAGACTCCTCTGTCCTCCTCCTCTTCCAGACTCCTCCTCCTCCAGACTCCTCCGTCCTCCTCCTCCTCCTCCAGACTCCTCTGTCCTCCTCCTCCTCCAGACTCCTCTGTCCTCCTCCTCCTCCAGACTCCTCTGTCCTCCTCCTCCAGACTCCTCTGCCCTCCTCCTCCAGACTCCTCTGTCCTCCTCCTCCTCCAGACTCCTCTGCCCTCCTCCTCCAGACTCCTCTGTCCTCCTCCTCCTCCAGACTCCTCTGCCCTCCTCCTCCAGACTCCTCTGTCCTCCTCCTCCTCCAGACTCCTCTGCCCTCCTCCTCCAGACTCCTCTGTCCTCCTCCTCTTCCAGACTCCTCTGTCCTCCTCCTCCTCCAGACTCCTCCTCCTCCTCCAGACTCCTCTGTCCTCCTCCTCTTCCAGACTCCTCTGTCCTCCTCCTCCTCCTCCAGACTCCTCCGTCCTCCTCCTCCTCCTCCAGACTCCTCTGTCCTCCTCCTCCAGACTCCTCTGACCTCCTCCTCCTCCTCCTCCAGACTCCTCTGTCCTCCTCCTCCAGACTCCTCTGCCCTCCTCCTCCAGACTCCTCTGTCCTCCTCCTCCTCCAGACTCCTCTGCCCTCCTCCTCCAGACTCCTCTGTCCTCCTCCTCCTCCAGACTCCTCTGCCCTCCTCCTCCAGACTCCTCTGTCCTCCTCCTCCTCCAGACTCCTCTGCCCTCCTCCTCCAGACTCCTCTGTCCTCCTCCTCTTCCAGACTCCTCTGTCCTCCTCCTCCTCCAGACTCCTCCTCCTCCTCCAGACTCCTCTGTCCTCCTCCTCCTCCAGACTCCTCCTCCTCCTCCAGACTCCTCTGTCCTCCTCCTCCTCCTCCAGACTCCTCTGTCCTCCTCCTCCAGACTCCTCCTCCTCCTCCAGACTCCTCTGTCCTCCTCCTCCTCCAGACTCCTCCTCCTCCTCCAGACTCCTCTGTCCTCCTCGTCCTCCTCCAGACTCCTCTGTCCTCCTCCTCCTCCTCCAGACTCCTCTGTCCTCCTCCTCCAGACTCCTCCTCCTCCTCCAGACTCCTCTGTCCTCCTCCTCCTCCTCCACACTCCTCTGTTCTCCTCCTCCAGGTTCCTCTGTCCTCCTCCTCCTCCAGACCCCTCTGTCCTCCTCCTCCTCCTCCAGACTCCTCTGTCCTCCTCCTCCTCCTCCAGACCCCTCTGTCCTCCTCCTCCTCCTCCAGACTCCTCTGTCCTCCTCCTCCTCCTCCACACTCCTCTGTTCTCCTCCTCCAGGTTCCTCTGTCCTCCTCCTCCTCCACACTCCTCTGTTCTCCTCCTCCAGACTCCTCTGTCCTCCTCCTCCACACTCCTCTGTCCTCCTCCTCCACACTCCTCTGTCCTCCTCCTCCACACTCCTCTGTTCTCCTCCTCCAGGTTCCTCTGTCCTCCTCCTCCTCCAGACCCCTCTGTCCTCCTCCTCCTCCTCCAGACTCCTCCGTCCTCCTCCTCCTCCTCCAGACTCCTCCGTCCTCCTCCTCCTCCTCCAGACCCCTCTGTCCTCCTCCTCCACACTCCTCTGTCCTCCTCCTCCACACTCCTCTGTTCTCCTCCTCCAGGTTCCTCTGTCCTCCTCCTCCTCCAGACCCCTCTGTCCTCCTCCTCCTCCTCCAGACTCCTCCGTCCTCCTCCTCCTCCTCCAGACTCCTCTGTCCTCCTCCTCCTCCTCCAGACCCCTCTGTCCTCCTCCTCCTCCTCCAGACTCCTCTGTCCTCCTCCTCCTCCAGACTCCTCTGTCCTCCTCCATTCATGTCTTGTCCTTCTGTCCCTCACGCCATCTTTCGGGAGGTCTCCTCACACATAGGATTGGTCTATAGTCGCCCCTTATATCATTATTCAGTCATCATCATCAATAGGTGAATTGTATCTGTGATCGATTTCTCTTCACTGTCTACGAATAAGATCCCACCTGCTGCTCCACAAATATCCCCTCCCCCCCTCCATGGTGAAATCTGCCGAGCCGCAGACTGGTGTACCGGTGACTCTCCGGCCATTCCACAGGTAATGCTCCACCTGTGCGTCCTAATCCGTCCTGAAAACAGACTCGGGGTTTGGTGAACTTCCCGACAAAACGAAAGCGCCAAGTGTCTCTTCTGACCCCAGTGACCTCTGTCCATGATGGGGGCGTCTAATGCTGACTGGGGTTTAGGGATCATAGATGAAGAACCCACTATGGCAGTGTTTCCCAACCAGGGTGCCTCCAGCTGTTGCAAAACTACAACTCCCAGCATGACCAGACAGCCAACAGCTGTCCGGGCATGCTGGGAGTTGTAGTTTTGCAACTGCAGGAGGCACCCCTGGTTGGGAAACGCTGACCTATACTATATACTACTATATAGGCCAACATGCTGGGAGTTGTAGTTTTGCAACAGCTGGAGGCACCCTGGTTGGGAAACGCTGACCTATACTATATACTACTATATAGGCCAACATGCTGGGAGTTGTAGTTTTGCAACAGCTGGAGGCACCCCTGGTTGGGAAACACTGACCTATACTATATACTACTATATAGGCCAACATGCTGAGAGTTGTAGTTTTGCAACAGCTGGAGGCACCCCTGGTTGGGAAACACTGACCTATACTATATACCACTATATAGGCCAACATGCTGGGAGTTTTAGTTTTGCAACAGCTGGAGGCACCCTGGTTGGGAAACACTGACCTATACTATATACTGCTATATAGTCCCAACATGCTGGGAGTTGTAGTTTTGCAACAGCTGGAGGCGCTCTGGTTGGGAACCACTGACCTATACTATATACTACTATATAGTCCAACATGCTGGGATTTGTAGTTTTGCAACAGCTGGAGGCAACCTGGTTGGGAAACACTGACCTATACTATATACTACTATATAGGCCAACATGCTGGGAGTTGTAGTTTTGCAACAGCTGGAGGCACCCTGGTTGGGAAACACTGACCTATACTATATACTGCTCTATAGTCCAACATGCTGGGAGTTGTAGTTTTGCAACAGCTGGAGGCACCCTAGTTGGGAAACACTGACCTATACTATATACTGCTCTATAGTCCAACATGCTGGGAGTTGTAGTTTTGCAACAGCTGGAGGCACTCTAGTTGGGAACCACTGACCTATACTATATACTACTATATAGTCCAACAAACTGGAGTTGTAGTTTTGCAACAGCTGGAGGCGCCCCTGATTGGGAAACACTGACCTATACTATATACTACTATATAGTCCAACATGCTGGAGTTGTAGTTTTGCAACAGCTGGAGGCGCCCCTGATTGGGAAACACTGACCTATACTATATAGTCCAACATGCTGGGATTTGTAGTTTTGCAACAGCTGGAGGCACCCTAGTTGGGAAACAATGGAAAAGAAGGGACCCCAACATGTGCAGAGCCAATAAATAGGGAACAATGCAGAAGTCGTCCATCCAATTATTGGGTAGACATAGACCTGGGACCCCGGGGGCCGGTAAGGTGCCATGTATTTGGCCCCCAGGGTCTTGGTTACTATGAGGGACCTCATCCAGCTCCCAGTCATGTTACTACAACTATTTATATAAATGCCCAAATAACAGCGGACGTGACACAAGATGGAAGAACAATGTCGGCCATAGCCGGACCACCCTTCCTCCCATCAATCATCACCTGACATACGGAGTAAGAATAGTCGACGACCAGTTTCCTCTTTCTTTTCCATTATTTGTCACCTGGGAGGACGGTGATATTTATAATGTCAGATGATGCATTATACTTCCTAAACTCGTGGTGTGTACCCAGCCCCCCTGCCGTGTATGTGGATCCGCCAATGAATTCCACGTCTGACAGATTTACGGTCCCGTAAAAACCTCCTGTCAATCTGCTCCGGGGACAACGTGAAACTGCTGTGATAAAGGGACAAGACCACAGGGGGCTCTGCAAGTGGTAACAGCTGTGTGTACGGGGGGAGGAGGTAGCGAGAGGGGGATAAAGGGTTTGAAAACCCAGGACATGACCCGCCATTGGAACACCCAAGGATATATACCTGATTTATGACCAGACTTACATGACCGCCATGTTGAAAGGGGTATTCCACTGCCCCAGCAGTGCGGGGGTCACGACATCACGGCCACGCCCCTCATGAGGTCACACCCCCTCAATGCAAGTCTAAGGGAGGGGGCGTGACGTCTGTCACGCCCCCTCCCATAGACTTGAATTGAGGGGGGCGTGATGTGACGTCACGACCCCACGCAGCCCGTATCGAGCATTCGGAACTAAATGTCCCGGACACTGGGGCAGTTGAGAACCCCTTTAAACAAATCACTCAATACTGGTAATGTGGGGAGGGAGGGGGTTTTGTGGATTTTTTGGGGGGACAGCTGTAGAATATCTCCACCATAGTTTGTGATGCCTTTCCCAATTAGTTTCCAAATGAGCAAAAAAACCATAACTGAGCGCTCTACAATCGGTAACCTCTAATTCATATATCTAAAAAAAAAATAGATGAACCGAGAAAAGTCCTCGAAATCGTTCAATATTGTCTATAGTCATAAATTAAGAGTCCCAACTAATCATCTATTCTGACTGGTTATTAGAAACCTTATCTATACGAAGAATAACAAAAAAATTTTGACCCACGGAAACAATTCCCGTTCCTTTCTCGACGCATTTCCTCAAAATGTCAAAGGTTCATCAGGGGACAATAGACAGGATAATGTGAAACCACAAAAACAACGGGGTTATCATACAGTAATATATGAAGGATAACCCCAAAATTGTGTCGCCAAAAAATTATTCCTGTTCTGATGTGTCCCCCTGACAATGCCAAGGGTTCATCAGGGGACAATCGACAAGATAATGTGAAACCATATAACACAAAAACAATAGCTGTCATAGCATAATAGAGTGATATAAGCTATGACCATATAATACAAACAATAATACAAATAATGAGAAATAACAGCAAGCATGATCATGTGAACCCTCCCCCCCCCCCCCCCCCCCCCCCCCCCCCCCGGGGGAGAAATGCGTCGGGACAGGTGATGTTTGCATGGAATTTGTTTCTTACGGACAATTTTCAGGATTATCCCTAATAAATCCCTGTGTAATACCCCGATGTTTAATTAATCAGGATTAATGATTATTATTGTGACTCTAGATTTTTCCACTATAGAAAATATTGCGCAATTTTGAGAACATTTTTTTTTTATCTATAAAAAGTGGGGCAAAAAAGTATTTAGTCAGCCACCAATTGTACAAGTTCTCCCCCTTATAAAGATGAGGCTGTAATTTTTATCATAGGTTATAACCTCAACTATGAGAAAGAATGAAAAAAAATCTCTAAAATCCCATTGTCTGATTATTAAAGAATTTATCTGCAAATTATGGTGGAAAATAAGTATTTGGTCACCTACAAACAAGACCTGTAACTTCTTCTGTAAGAGTCTCCTCTGTCCTCCACTCGTTACCTGTATTAATGGCTCCTGATGTGAACTTGTTATCAGTATAAAAGACACCTGTCCACAACCTCAAACAGTCACAGTCCAAACTCCACTATGGCCAAGACCAAAGAGCTGGCGAAGGACACCAGAAACTAAATTGTAGTCCTGCACCAGGCTGGGAAGACTGAATCTGCAATAGGCAAGCAGCTTGGTGTGAAGAAATCAACTGTGGGAGCAATTATTAGAAAAGACATACAAGACCACTGATAATCTCTCTCCATCTGGGGCTCCACGCAAGATCTCACCCCGTGATGTCAAAATGATCACAAGAACGGTGAGAAAAAATCCCAGAACCACACGGGGGACCTAGTGAATGACCTGCAGAGAGCTGGGACCAAAGTAACAAAGGCTACCATCAGTAACACACTACACCGCCAGGGACTCAAATCATGTAGTGCCAGACGTGTCCCCCTGCTTAAGCCAGTACATGTCCGGGCCCGTCTGAAGTTTGCTAGAGAGCATTTGGATGATCCAGAAGAGGATTGGGAGAATGTCATATGGTCAGATGAAACCACAGTAGAACTTTTTGGTAAAAACTCAACTCGTCGTGTTTGGAGGAGGAAGAATGCTGAGTTGCATCCAAAGAACACTATACCTACTGTGAAGCATGGGGGCGGAAACATCATGCTTTGGGGCTGTTTTTCTGCTAAGGGACCAGGACGACTGATCCATGTAAAGGAAAGAATGAATTGGGCCATGTATTGTACTCCATCAGCAAGGGCATTGAAGATGAAATGTGGCTGGGTCTTTCAGCAGGACAATGATCCCAAACACACCGCCCGGGCAATGAAGGAGTGGCTTCGTAAGAAGCATTTCAAGGTCCTGGAGTGGCCTAGCCAGTCTCCAGATCTCAACCCCATAGAAAACCTTTGGAGGGAGTTGAAAGTCCGTATTGCCCGTGTTGCCTGTGTTGAGAGGAACTTTTCTTATTCACCAAATACTTATTTTCCACCATAATTTACAAATACATTCTTTAATAATCAGACAATGTGATTTTTTTGGATTTTTTCTCATTCTGTCTCTTATAGTTGAGGTTAAACCTATGATGATAATTACAGCCTCATCTTTATAAGGGGGAGAACTTGTACAATTGGGGGCTGACCAAATACTTTTTTGCCCCACTGTAGATGAATTAGGGTACGTTCATATGAGCAGATTTAGCCAACGGCTGTCCGGGCATGCTGGGAGTTGTAGTTTTGCAACATCTGGAGGTCCGCAGGTGTGAGACCACTGCTCTAAATGAAAACCGGGTGCAGCAGGGAGATCGCGGGGGTCCTGCCGCTTTGGATAGGGGATAAGATGCCTAGGGGCAGAGTACCCCTTTAAAGGGGTACTCCACTGGAAAACATATTTTTTTAAATCAACTGCTGCAAGAAAGTTAAACAGATTTGTAAATGACTTCTATTAAAAAATCTTCATCCTTCCAGTACTTATCAGCTGTTGTATGATCCACATGAAGTTCTTTTCTTTTTGAACTTCCTTTCTGTCTGATCACAGTGCTCTCTGCTGACACCTCTGTCCATATCAGGAACTGTCCAGAGCAGGAGAGGTTTTCTATGGGGATTTACTCCTACCCTGGACAGTTCCTGACATGGACAGAGGTGTCAGCAGGGAGCACTGTAGTCAGACAGAAAGGAAATTCAAAAAGAAAAGAACTTCCTGTGGGTCATACAGCAGCTGATAAGTACTGGAAGGATTAAAGGGGTTATCCAGAAAAAAAATTTTTTTTATATAAATATATCAACTGGCTCCAGAACGTTAAACAGATTTGTAAATTACTTCTATTAAAAAATCTTAATCCTTTCAGTACCTATGAGCTTCTGAAGTTAAGGTTGTTCTTTTCTGTCTAAGTGCTCTCTGATGACACGTGTCTCGGGAACCGTCCAGTTTAGAAGAGGTTTGCTATGGGGGATTTGTTTCTAAACTGGGCGTTTCCTGAGACACGTGTCATCAGAGAGCACTTAGACAGAAAAGAACAACCTTAACTTCAGAAGCTCATAAGTACTGAAAGGATTAAGATTTTTTAATAGAAGTAATTTACAAATCTGTTTAACTTTCTGGCACCAGTTGATTTAGAAACATTTTTTTTTCCAGTGGAGTACCCCTTTAAGGGTTAATATTGGAGTATTTCGTTGTGTGTATACAGAGCGCAGGTATGAGCGCGGCCCCAGACACAGTGTTTATAGTGATAAATCCCCTCCATATATCCAGCTCCGCATCTCTTCCATGTACGGGAAGGAATCCCGGGACCATATCTCCAAGTAAAGGCAAAAATGTCATCGCAACGTGTGAGACGGAGGTCAGAGGAGTCAACAAGGTGATCGCAACGCGTCCCCAGAGACACCTACAGATACCGGAGCAGGAACTCAATGGAACGTCCACAATTAATTCCCCTTTTCACGGTTCTTGGGAATTTCTGTTTTGCGACTTTCAGTTTCCCGAAATTGGTTGTTTATAAAATGGCGTCTTATAAACAGAGAACATCCGGTATATAACATTATCCACGACCAGCACAGGCAAATCACAGGATAATAACACTCGGGGTACAGGATGATAACACTCGGGGTACAGGATTATAGTACTTGGGGTACAGGATGATGACACTCGGGGTACAGGATGATAACACTCGGGGTACAGGATGATAACACTTGGGGTACAGGATGATAACACTCGGGGTACAGGATGATGACACTTGGGGTACAGGATGATAACACTTGGGGTACAGGATGATAACACTTGGGGTACAGGATGATAACACTCGGGGTACAGGATGATGACACTTGGGGTACAGGATGATAACACTCAGGGTACAGGATGATAACACTCGGGGTACAGGATGATGACACTCGGGGTACAGGATGATGACACTCGGGGTACAGGATGATAACACTCGGGGTACAGGATGATGACACTCGGGGTACAGGATGATAACACTCGGGGTACAGGATGACAACACTTGGGGTACAGGATGATAACACTTGGGGTACAGGATGATAACACTCGGGGTACAGGATGATAACACTCGGGGTACAGGATGATAACACTCGGGGTACAGGATGATGACACTTGGGGTACAGGATGATAACACTCGGGGTACAGGATGATAACACTCGGGGTACAGGATGATAGCACTCGGGGTACAGGATGATAACACTTGGGGTACAGGATAATAACACTCGGGGTACAGGATGATAACACTCGGGGTACAGGATGATAATACTTGGGGTACAGGATGATAACACTTGGGGTACAGGATGATAACACTTGGGGTACAGGATGATAACACTTGGGGTACAGGATGATAATACTTGGGGTACAGGATGATAACACTCGGAGTACAGGATGATAACACTCGGAGTACAGGATGATAACACTCGGGGTACAGGATGATAACACTCGGGGTACAGGATGATAACACTTGGGGTACAGGATGATGACACTCGGGGTACAGGATAATGACACTCGGGGTACAGGATGATAACACTCGGGGTACAGGATAATAACACTTGGGGTACAGGATAATGACACTCGGGGTACAGGATGATAACACTCGGGGTACAGGATAATAACACTCGGGGTACAGGATGATAACACTTGGGGTACAGGATAATGACACTCGGGGTACAGGATGATAACACTCGGGGTACAGGATAATAACACTCGGGGTACAGGATGATAACACTCGGGGTACAGGATGATAACACTCGGGGTACAGGATGATAACACTTGGGGTACAGGATGATAACACTCGGGGTACAGGATGATAACACTTGGGGTACAGGATGATAACACTCGGGGTACAGGATGATAACACTTGGGGTACAGGATGATGACACTTGGGGTACAGGATAATAACACTCGGGGTACAGGATGATAACACTCGGGGTACAGGATGATAACACTTGGGGTACAGGATAATAACACTTGGGGTACAGGATGATAACACTTGGGGTACAGGATGATAACACTTGGGGTACAGGATGATAACACTCGGGGTACAGGATGATAACACTGGGGGTACAGGATAATAACACTCGGGGTACAGGATGATAACACTCGGGGTACAGGATGATAACACTCGGGGTACAGGATGATAACACTCGGGGTACAGGATGATAACACTTGGGGTACAGGATGATAACACTCAGGGTACAGGATGATAACACTCGGGGTACAGGATGATGACACTTGGGGTACAGGATGATAACACTCGGGGTACAGGATGATAACACTCGGGGTACAGGATGATAACACTTGGGGTACAGGATAATAACACTCGGGGTACAGGATGATAACACTCGGGGTACAGGATGATAACACTTGGGGTACAGGATAATAACACTTGGGGTACAGGATGATAACACTCGGGGTACAGGATGATAACACTTGGGGTACAGGATAATAACACTTGGGGTTCAGGATGATAACACTTGGGGTACAGGATAATAACACTCGGGGTACAGGATGATAACACTCGGGGTACAGGATGATAACACTTGGGGTACAGGATGATAACACTCGGGGTACAGGATGATAACACTTGGGGTACAGGATGATGACACTCAGGGTACAGGATGATAACACTCGGGGTACAGGATGATAACACTCGGGGTACAGGATGATAACACTTGGGGTACAGGATGATAACACTTGGGGTACAGGATGATAACACTTGGGGTACAGGATGTTAACACTTGGGGTACAGGATGATAACACTTGGGGTACAGGGTGATAACACTCGGGGTACCGGTTCCTCTGTATCCTCCTGTATACAGTCGTTGCTGTATACATCTTTGTGACTTGTAGGTGACCCTGATTTTTCGGTGACCCTATGGAGCCCCCATCATCCTCCTCCCTGTAGACTGTGACAGACGGAGCATTAAAGGGGAAGTGACACATTCCATGGCGTCTCCCGGGGGCCCCCAGTTCTCCGGGCCCCTGTAATATATTCCACCGTGACTCATAGACATCAAGGAGAAAGTGAAAGGAGACGGTTAACCCCTTCACGTCTGGAAGCATTGTGCGCACTCCCTGACCTCGCCCCGGCATCTGTAAGCATCACTAATGGCGAATGGAAAACCGCGCCCTCCATGATACCGCACATTGCTCCATTATGTCCTCCCGGATTGGGGCCGTCCTTCATGGCCGTGATGGGGGCAACAAAAACCAATAAGTGTAGTTGAACTTTTGGCCTTCTTCCACCTTACTTTTAGCAAATAATGCGGCGCCCACATACAGATCCAAAAAGGTTAATCTAAGCTAGGGGCCCACAAAGGTTAATCTAAGCTAGGAACCCATAAAGGTTCATCTAAGCTAGGAGCCCATAAAGGTTCATCTAAGCTAGGGGCCCATAAAGGTTAATCTAAGCTAGGAACCCATAAAGGTTCATCTAAGCTAGGAGCCCATAAAGGTTCATCTAAGCTAGGGGCCCATAAAGGTTCATCTAAGCTAAGAGCCCATGAAGGTTCATCTAAGCTAGGAGCCCATAAAGGTTCATCTAAGCTAGGAGCCCATAAAGGTTCATCTAAGCTAGGGGCCCATATAAATTAATCTAAGCTAGTGGCCCATAAAGGTTCATCTAAGATGGGGGCCCATAAAGGTTCATCTAAGCTATGGGCCCATAAAGGTTCATCTAAGCTAGGGGCCCATAAAGGTTCATCTAAGCTATGGGCCCATAAAGGTTCATCTAAGCTATGGGCCCATCAAGGTTCATCTAAGCTATGGGCCCATAAAGGTTCATCTAAGCTAGGGGCCCATAAAGGTTCATCTAAGCTAGGAGCCCATAAAGGTTCATCTAAGCTAGGAGCCCATAAAGGTTCATCTAAGCTAGGGGCCCATATAGGTTAATCTAAGCTAGGGGCCCATATAGGTTCATGTAAGCTAGTGGCTCATATAAATTAATCTAAGCTAGTGGCCCATAAAGGTTCATCTAAGATGGGGCCCATCAAGGTTAATCTAAGCTATGGGCCCATAAAGGTTCATCTAAGCTAGGAGCCCATAAAGGTTCATCTAAGCTAGGAGCCCATAAAAGAACCAACCAACCAAAAACTTTTTTATTTTTTAATCAATTGGTGGCAGAAAGTTAAACAGATTTGTAAATTACTTTTATTAAAAAATCTTAATCCTTCCAGTACTTATCAGCTGCCGAATACTACAGAGGAAATTCTTTTCTTTTTGGAACACAGAGCTCTCTGCTGACATCACGAGCACAGTGCTCTCTGCTGACCTCTTTGTCCATTTTAAGAACTGTCCAGAGTAGGAGAAAATCCCCATAGCAAACATATGCTGCTGTGGACAGTTCCTAAAATGGACAAAGAGGTCAGCAGAGAGCAGTGTGTTCCAAAAAGAAAATAATTCCCTCTGTAGTATTCAGCAGCTGATAAGTACTGGAAGGATTAAGATTTTTTAATAGAAGTAATTTACAAATCTGTTTAACTTTCTGCCACCAATTGATAAAAAAAAAAAAAAGAGTTTTCCACCGGAGTACCCCTTTAATGTTCTGGCACCGGAGTACCCCTTTAATGTTCTGGCACCGGAGTACCCCTTTAATGTTCTGGCACCGGAGTACCCCTTTAACCCTTTACACACACGTGTTTATCCAGAGATCAGGAGCAGCGATAGCGGTGCGGTCAGACGATGGCGGTGCGGTCAGACGAAGGCGGTGGGTCAGACGATGGCGGTGCGGTCAGACGATGGTGGTGGGTCAGACGATGGCGGTGCGGTCAGACGATGGCGGTGCGGTCAGACGATGGCGGTGCGGTCAGACGATGGCGGTGCGGTCAGGCGATGGCGATGCGGTCAGACGATGGCGGTGGGGTCAGACGATGGCGGTGCGGTCAGACGATGGCGGTGGGGTCAGACGATGGCGGTGCGGTCAGACGATGGCGGTTTGGTCAGACGATGGCGGTTTGGTCAGACGATGGCGGTTTGGTCAGACGATGGCGGTGGGTCAGACGATGGCGGTGCGGTCAGACGATGGCGGTGCGGTCAGACGATGGCGGTGCGATCAGACGATGGCGGTGCGGTCAGACGATGGCGGTGCGGTCAGACGATGGCGGTGGGTCAGACGATGGCGGTGCGGTCAGACGATGGCGGTTTGGTCAGACGATGGCGGTGGGTCAGACGATGGCGGTGCGGTCAGACGATGGCGGTGCGGTCAGACGATGGCGGTGCGGTCAGACGATGGCGGTGGGTCAGACGATGGCGGTGCGGTCAGACGATGGCGGTTTGGTCAGACGATGGCGGTGGGTCAGACGATGGCGGTGCGGTCAGACGATGGCGGTGCGGTCAGACGATGGCGGTGCGGTCAGACAATGGCGGTGGGTCAGACGATGGCGGTGCGTTCAGACGATGGCGGTTTGGTCAGACGATGGCGGTGGGTCAGACGATGGCGGTGCGGTCAGACGATGGCGGTGCGGTCAGACGATGGCGGTGCGGTCAGACGATGGCGGTGCGGTCAGACGATGGCGGTGCGGTCAGACGATGGCGGTGGGTCAGACGATGGCGGTGCGGTCAGACGATGGCGGTTTGGTCAGACGATGGCGGTGGGTCAGACGATGGCGGTGCGGTCAGACGATGGCGGTGCGGTCAGACGATGGCGGTGCGGTCAGACGATGGCGGTGGGTCAGACGATGGCGGTGCGGTCAGACGATGGCGGTTTGGTCAGACGATGGCGGTGGGTCAGACGATGGCGGTGCGGTCAGACGATGGCGGTGCGGTCAGACGATGGCGGTGCGGTCAGACAATGGCGGTGGGTCAGACGATGGCGGTGCGTTCAGACGATGGCGGTTTGGTCAGACGATGGCGGTGGGTCAGACGATGGCGGTGCGTTCAGACGATGGCGGTTTGGTCAGACGATGGCGGTGGGTCAGACGATGGCGGTGCGGTCAGACGATGGCGGTGCGGTCAGACGATGGCGGTGCGGTCAGACGATGGCGGTGCGGTCAGACGATGGCGGTGCGGTCAGACGATGGCGGTGCGGTCAGACAATGGCGGTGCGGTCAGACGATGGCGGTGGGTCAGACGATGGCGGTGCAGTCAGACGATGGCGGTGGGTCAGACGATGGCGGTGCAGTCAGACGATGGCGGTGGGTCAGACGATGGCGGTGGGTCAGACGATGGCGGTGGGTCAGACGATGGCGGACCGGTCAGACGATGGCGGTGCGGTCAGACGATGGCGGTGCGGTCAGACGATGGCGTCACGTGCTGCGCCGGGAGATCTGCTTATTGTATCGGCTGGAAGAATCTGGAGAATGACATCTACTGTGTCCTATGGGGCACGAAGCCCAAATATGGTAGAACTACAACTCCCAGGAGGTCCTGAAGAGCTGAGGTGGAAGCGACCCCATAACCCAGTGTTTCCCAACCAGGGTGCCTCCAGCTGTTGCCAAACTACAACTCCCAGCATGTTGGACTATATAGTAGTATATAGTATAGGTCAGTGTTTCCCAACCAGAGCGTCTCCAGCTGTTGCCAAACTACAACTCCCAGCATGTTGGACTATATAGTAGTATATAGTATAGGTCAGTGTTTCCCAACCAGAGCGCCTCCAGCTGTTGCAAAACTACAACTCCCAGCATGTTGGACTATATAGTAGTATATAGTATAGGTCAGTGTTTCCCCACCAGAGCGCCTCCAGCTGTTGCAAAACTACAACTCCCAGCATGTTGGACTATATAGTAGTATATAGTATAGGTCAGTGTTTCCCAACCAGAGAGCCTCCAGCTGTTGCAAAACTACAACTCCCAGCATGTTGGACTATATAGTAGTATATAGTATAGGTCAGTGTTTCCCAACCTGGGGTGCCTCCAGCTGTTGCAAAACTACAACTCCCAGCATGTTGTACTATATAGTAGAATATAGTATAGATCAGTGTTACCCAACCAGAGTGCCTCCAGCTGTTGCCAAACTACAACTCCCAGCATGTTGGACTATTTAGTAGAATATAATATAGGTCAGTGTTTCCCAACCAGGGGTGCCTCCAGCTGTTGCACACTACAACTCCCAGCATGTTAGACTATTTAAGTAGTATATAGCAAGGTCAGTGTTTCCCAACCAGAGCGCCTCCAGCTGTTGCAAAACTACAACTCCCAGCATGCCAGGACAGTGTTTTGCAACAGCTGGAGGCACCCTGATTGAAAAACACTGCCATAACCAATTGTACTTTGTAATGACGCCATTCACTTTTCCACAATCTACAGCCAACCCGGAAAAATAGATATTTGTGGGGTTAAAGGGGTACTCCACTGGAAACTTTTTTTTTAAATAAACTTTTGCCATAAAGCTAAACAGATTTGTAAATTACTTCTATTAAAAAATCTTAATCCTTCCAGTACTTATCAGCTGCTGTTATGATCCACAGGAAGTTCTTTTCTTTTTGAATTTCCTTTCTGTCTGACCACAGTGCTCTCTGCTGACACCTCTGTGTCCATTTTAGGAACTGTCCAGCACCCAGCAATGGCGTTATGGGAGCGTCGATCAGTCACCGGAGGACAACCCTGCGCTCCCAGATGTCACTTTAAATGGCGCCGTGTGGCATTTAAAGGGTTAAATGACTGACCTCGCTGTGAACGCTGATGTCGGTCATTGACGGTAAGGTCAGCCACACCTAGTCTTATAGTGAGATAAGCTCCTAGCAACCAATCAGAGCTTTCGTTTTTAGCAGCGCAATGAGATAAAAGCTGAGCTGTGATTGGTTGCTCTGGGCTGAGCTGTGATTGGTTGCTCTGGGCTGAGCTGTGATTGGTTGCTATGGGCAACACAGAGAATGTTACTGTAAGACGGCGCCATAAAACCGGTCCAGAGGAAAAGTTACTGAGTTGCCCATAGCAACCAATCAGATCGCTTCTTTCATTTTTGAAAAGGCCTCTGAAAAATGAAAGCAGCGATCTGATTGGTTGCTATGGGCAACTCAGCAACTTTTCCTCTGGATCGGTTTTGATAAATCTCCCCCGATATACAGACACGTAAATACAGACTCATAGCTGTGGTCCTCCGTGTCGCCAATAGCAACCAATCACAGCGCAGCGGCCATTTTGTATTCTCTTTCTCAAACAATGAACGCTGCGCTGTGATTGGTTGCTATGGGCGACATGGAGGACCACAGCTATGAGTATGGCTGTCCGGGCATGCTGGGACTTGTAGTTGTAATACCTGGAGGTCTGCCGTTTGGAGTCCTTTGGTACAGAGATATGTAGGAAGATTCTCCTTGTCGCCCATAGCAACCAATCACAACACAGCGTCCATTTTGTATTCTGCTTGTGTACAATGAATGCTGCGCTGTGATTGGTTGCTATGGGTGACAAGAGAAGCCATTTTGTAGACAGTTCTATAAATGGGCCCCAATAGTTTTCTGCTGTCTGGGGCCCCAGTATCATGGTTCCCAGTTGGTCCATATGTCTCCCTGAGCCACCTCTTGCTGGGGCTTGTAGTTCTGCGCGGCCTGTGAGGCGTTCCCTGGCGGCGCAGTCATGGTTTGGCGAGTTATGAGGCGCAGCACAGTACACCGAGTCCTCGCTCACAAACACGTGGACAAACTTTCCAAATGTTTCCTGCATTCCCCGGGACTATTAAATCTAAAAGCGGCTGCGACTGACACGTTTTTCCAGGATTCCTCTCTCGGTCAGGGCCGGAAAGTCCTAAATATTTAGAGGGAGCCTGGGAAACTGTGTCAGCTTTGGGGAGGGGGTCCGACTTTATGGGCCCCGTGTGGCCCTGAGCACCGGCAGCCATTAGGCCTAGAGATCACCATCAATCTGTCAGGTGGCAAAGGACCGAAGCCAGAGGGTCTCCATTCATGGATCCGAAACCGCTGCGCGCCAAAGATCTAGAGAGATACCAGAGGGGAGGACAGGGCCCAGGAGCTGCAGGAGACGATGAGAGTTGTAGTACGGAAAAATACCGGCCATGCTAATTTGCATAATTAATTATATATGCGTGACATCACAGGATGCACGTATACGGGGGAAATGTTGTCTTATTCTAACCCCTATAACCTTTTTATTTCTCCTTATGAGGGTCATTTTTTGCGCCGCAATCTGCAGTTTTTAGTATAGGTCAGTGTTTCCCAACCATGGGTGCCTCCAGCTGTTTTTTGTTTTGATGTGACTTTTTGATCGTTTTATTTATTTTTTATTCGGGAGTTGTAGTTAGTTACTAACTACAACACCCAGCATGTCCGGACACAGCCTGCGGCTCAGCAGCTCGCTGCAAACAAAAACTACAACTCCCAGCATGTTGGACTGTATAGTAGTATATAGTATAGGTCAGTGTTTCCCAACCAGAGGTGCCTCCAGCTGTTGCAAAACTACAACTCCCAGCATGTTGGACTATATAGTAGTATATAGTATAGGTCAGTGTTTCCCAACCAGGGGTGCCTCCAGCTGTTGCAAAACTACAACTCCCAGCATGTTGGACTATATAGTAGTGTATAGTATAGGTCAGTGTTTCTCAACAAGGGGTGCCTCCAGCTGTTGCAAAACTACAACTCCCCGCATGTTGGACTATATAGTAGTATATAGTATAGGTTAGTTTTTCCAAACCAGAGGTGCCTCCAGCTGTTGCAAAACTACAACTCCCAGCATGTTGGACTATATAGTAGTATATAGTATAGGTCAGTGTTTCCCAACTAGGGTGCCTCCAGCTGTTGTGAAACTACAACTCCCAGCATGCTGGACTATATAATAGTATAGGTCAGTGTTTCCCAACCAGAGGTGCCTCCAGCTGTTGTGAAACTAACAACTCCCAGCATGCTGGACTATATAGTAGTATATAATATAGATCAGTGTTTCCCAACCAGGGGTGCCTCCAGCTGTTGCAAAACTACAACTCCCAGCATGTTGGAATATATAGTAGTATTTAGTATAGGTCAGTGTTTCCCAACCAGGGGTGCCTCCAGCTGTTGCAAAACTACAATTCCCAGCATGTTGGACTATATAGTAGTATATAGTATAGGTCAGTGTTTCCCAACTAGGGGTGCCTCCAGCTGTTGCAAAACTACAACTCCCAGCATGTTGGACTATATAGTAGTATATAGTATAGGTCAGTGTTTCCCAACCAGGGTGCCTCCAGCTGTTGCAAAACTACAACTCCCAGCATGTTGGACTATATAGTAGTATATAGTATAGGTCAGTGTTTCCCAACTAGGGGTGCCTCCAGCTGTTGCAAAACTACAACTCCCAGCATGTTGGACTATATAGTAGTATATAGTATAGGTCAGTGTTTCCCAACCAGGGTGCCTCCAGCTGTTGCAAAACTACAACTCCCAGCATGTTGGACTATATAGTAGTATATAGTATAGGTCAGTGTTTCCCAACTAGGGGTGCCTCCAGCTGTTGCAAAACTACAACTCCCAGCATGTTGGACTATATAGTAGTATATAGTATAGGTCAGTGTTTCCCAACCAGAGCGCCTCCAGCTGTTGCAAAACTACAATTCCCAGCATGCCCGGACAGCCGTTGGATGTCCAGGCATGCTGGGAGTTGAAGTTTTGCAACAGCTGGAGGCACTCTAGTTGGGAAACACTGGTATAGGTTATGCTGCAACATTCCGGGATTTGGAGGATTGGTAGGATAAACACCGGCTGTGCCGGCCAGGTGTCCACCCTACTGGGGAGCCGCAGGTTGGTGGCCCTAAGCCGGAGCTTTCCAAACTTTCCATGTTGGTGACACCCTTTTTAGGCGGGCATAGGTTTGGTAACACACCCCACCACGTTGGGCACCCTATGACGTGTTACCAGTATTAGCATTACAACAATAGCTACCACCCCCACCAACACCATTTCATTCCCCCCTTTGATTACCCCCTGTGCCACTTCACCCCCTGTCCAAGCATGCTGGGAGTTGTAATTTTGCAACAGCTGGAGGTCCACAGTTTGGAGGCCACTGATCTGGGGGATGGTAGCTCAGTAAAGGGAGGCCGTCCGCTGGGTCACCTGTCCTATTCCATTTCCGATAAGTGTCCTTCTCCCATCTCCTTCCAGACAGGACATCAGGCGTCCAGGAGACAAGGTCAGCGCCAGGCCCCGGGCTCAACGGGCCTGATATTACATTTGTTGTATTTGTAAACAAAATCCGGAAATCTGAGGGAAATGAATTAAAAAAAGCCGAGGACAGAAGACGGAAATATAATAATAGAAGGTTATTATAGGTTGAATGTTCGCAACGATCAGTGACGGTGACTTAACTAGCATTCAGGTTGGTGATGGCCACTATTCCACCTTTGGGACCTGGACCTCTCCAGAGCCCTTATAGAAGGAGATGGTGGGCATTGAGGACTGGGTTGGGGACCTCTCTATTATAGAAGAAGATATTGGGCCATGAGGACTGGGTTGGGGACCTCTCTATTATAGAAGAAGATGATGGGTCATGAGGACTGGGTTGGGGACCTCTGTCTTATAAAAGAAGATGGTGGACCATGAGGACCTGGTTGGGGACCTCTGATTATAGAAGAAGATGGTGGGCAATAAGGACTGGGTTGGGGACCTCTACCATTTAGAAGATGGTGGGCCATGAGGACTGGGTTGGGGACCTCTGCTTTATAGAAGAAGATGGTGGGCCATGAGGACTGGGTTGGGGACCTCTGTCTTATAAAAGAAGATGGTGGACCATGACGACTGGGTTGGGGACCTCTGTCTTATAGAAGAAGATGGTGGGCCATGAGGACTGGGTTGGGGACCTCTGCATTATAGAAGAAGATGGTGGGCCATGAGGACTGAGTTGGGGACCTATGTCTTATAGAAGAAGATGGTGGGCTATTAGGACTGGGTTGGGGACCTCTGCATTATAGAAGAAGATGGTGGACCATGAGGACTGGGTTGGGGAGCTCTGTCTTATAGAAGAAGGGGTGACCTCCTCTAACAGAGTCTATGGGAATTATGGATTTAGCCAACCCAACAACACATCCATCACGCCCTCTTGGATGAGACCATAGACAAGCCTTCTGGAGACCCCTATCTTCCCCGAGGTGAGGGTCCCGGTGTATGCACCACCTTTCTTTTTCACAGTTACGTGTTCTTGGAAAATGTACAATTCACTACGGAAACTTCCTCCATCTGATTGATCCCAGTCTGACCATTAGATTATACTGGGTCATGTCTGGGCCGACAAGGAGCAGCCGGTGTAATACTTTTCCTATAGTGCCCCCCTCCCCCCTATAATAGGCTCCAGATATGACGCCAGGTCTGTTATACGAGACCCCAGTGATATAAACAAGTCTGAGAGTGCGAGGATCAGGAATAAAGCTGTAGAAACCTTCAAACCACAGAACCCGTCCTGACCACGACCAACACACACAGGTGCCCGGCTTGTTACGGCGTATCAGGTATTTCAGCCGCGCGACTACCGTGTGGTCTGTGCGAGCAACACTAAGTCCCGGCTGGTTTTCAGTCAATGTTTTATTCTATGCCAGCAAGCAGATATATTGAAAATGATTTGGGTTGCACAAAACCCTTGGATAATGTCCACAATGCCGATAGTGACCAGGATCTCCGCAGTCACTGACTGTCACGTCTTCACTGTTACACAAACGTCAACATATGTGACAGACATCAGAGGGGGGCCTCCGATCAAGCCCCCCAGCGTCTTATCCAACCTCACCATACACTGCCCTCTGCTGGAGGGGGCCCTCAGGCCTCCAATGAGAACAATGGCCGCCCCTCAATGCAGGTTAAAGGGGTACTCCGGTGGACATTTTTACTTTTTTTTTTTTAATCAACTGGTGCCAAAAATCAACTGGTAATTTGTAAATGACTTCTATTAAAAAATCTTAGTCCTTCCAGTACTTATTAGCTGCTGAACACTACTACTCCTTTTGGAACACAGAGCTTTCTGCTGACATCACGAGCACAGTGCTCTCTGCTGACATCACGAGCACAGTGCTCTCTGCTGACATCTCTGTCCATTTTAGGAACTGTCCAGAGCAGCATATGTTTTCCATGGGGATTTTATCCTACTCTGGACAGTTCTTAAAGGGGTGCTCTGGTGGAAAACTTTTTTTTTTAATCAACTGGTGCCAGAAAGTTAAACAGATTTGTAAAATTACTTCTATTAAAAATCTTAATCCTTCCAGTACTTATCAGCTGCTGAATACTACAATGGAAATTCTTTTCTTTTGGAACACAGAGCTCTCTGCTGACCACGAGCACAGTGCTCTCTGCTGACATCTCTGTCCATTGTAGGAACTGTCCAGAGCAGCATTTGTTTGCTATGATGATTTTCTCCTACTCTGGACAGTTCTTAAAATGGACAGAGATGTCAGCAGAGAGCACTGTGGTCATGATGTCAGCAGAGAGCTCTGTGTTCCAAAAAGAAAATATTTCCATTGTAGTATTCAGCAGCTAATAAGTACTGGAAGGATTAAGATTTTTTAATAGAAGCAATTTACAAATCTCTTTAACTTTCTGGCACCAGTTGATAATTTTTTTTTAAAGTTTTCCACCGGAGTACCCCTTTAAGTGGTTCTTCAATATCTACCATCAGAAGGGCCCCCATAATACACTAAGGCTGGAGTGGCCCCTTTCCTGGCAGTGACGTCTCCTGATCGGAGATGAAAGCCAATTCTCCTAATGACCTAAGACGTCCATAAATACAAGTGAATAATTGTTACTGCAGGGCGATCAATACGATTGGTTCATTCCGGGAAGAATCGGCCTCCCCCAAGGTCATTATAAAGGGGGTCTCTGGTTTGGGCGCATATTGGCCCAATTGACTTCGATGAAGCCTACCCATAGGTGTCACTAGAGAGCTCATTTGCATAGTAGAGATCAGGGACGCGCACACGTTGACAAGAAAGGGGGCTCCTGCCCTTTTGACACTGGGCAGTGGGGGCATCATTATGTGGGCAATTAAATGATTAATTATGAGAAGTGCCCTTTTTTCACTTCCGGCCCTGCCCCCCCAAATGTCTGTGCCTGTCCCTGGTAGAGACACCAGCTGGATCTCCACCCTCAGACAGGTAGGTCTTCTCTTCTCATTCTACCATATTGGAGATGCTGGAGGACAACAGCGCCCGCTAGAGGCATGGAGCAGTAATAGCGTTGACGCCATGACCTTCCCTTAGACTTCTATTGTACAGAACAGAAGAGTCACCTATTGACCTATGACTGGCAGATTTACGACCAGATACTGTTTATGGTTAGGGGGATGAATACTTAAAGGGGTACTCCGGTGGAAAAACTTATATTTTTTTTTTTAAATCAACTGGTGCCAGAAAGTTAAACAGATTTTAAATCACTTCTATTAAAAAATCTTAATCCTTCCAGTACTTTTTAGGGGCTGTATACTAAAGAGAAATCCAAAAAGAAATGTATTTCCTGTGATGTCCTGACCACAGTGCTCTCTGCTGTCCATTATAGGAACTGGAGAAAATCCCTTTAGCAAACATATGCTTCTCTGGACAGTTCCTAAAATGGACAGCAGAGGTCAGCAGAGAGCACTGTGGTCAGGACATCAGAGGAAATACATTTCTTTTTGGATTTCTCTTTAGTATACAGCCCCTAAAAAGTACTGGAAGGATTAAGATTTTTTAATAGAAGTGATTTACAAATCTGTTTAACTTTCTGGCACCAGTTGATTTAAAAAAAAAAAAATAGTTTTCCACAGAGTACCCCTTTAATCAGATTTGTAAATGACTTCTATTAGCCGGGGGGGGGGGGGGGGGGGGGGGGGTGTTAGCCGAGGAGCCAAGCACTATGGGTATTCTTCACCATGAGGGACCCTGTGCAGCTCCTGACATCTCCCCATGTAACCAAGTGTCCAAAATGTGGCCCAATATACCTGGAGAATTGTAGAATATACAATGTATACAGAAGTATAAGGAGAGATGATACAATGTATCCAGAACTTATATCAGCTGATAGAATGTATTCAGAACTTATTACTATCTATTATTATTAATGATACAATATATCCAGAACTATAAGAAGATATGATACAATGTGTTCAGAACTTATTACTATCTATTATTATTATTATTATTAATGATGCAATGTATCTAGAACTTATACCACATAATAGAATGTATTTAGAAGTTATTATTATCTATTATTATTATTATAATTAATGATACAATGTATCCAGAACTTACACCAGATGATAGAATGTATTCAGAACTTATTATTATCTATTGTTATTATTATTCTTATTATTATATCTATTATTATTATTATTATTATTATTATTAATAATGATATAATGTCTCCAGAACTTAAAGATGATACAACATATGCAGATAATAGAATGTATACAAAACTAGTAATAATAATAACAACAATAATAATAATAACAATAATAACAAAGAGAATGTATCCAAAATATAACAGATGACAATGTATTCAGAACTTAGTATTATTATTATGATCATCATATATTATCTGCATATATTGTATTGTCTGTTAAAAAAAATTCTGAATACATTGTATCATCTATAATAATAATAATAATAATAATAATAATACATGATACAATGTATCCAGAATGTATAATAGATTATACAAGATATGCAGATAATAGAATGTATCCAAAAGTTGTTATTAATAATAATAATAATGATACAATCTATCCACAGTTATCCTAGATGAAACAATGTATGCAGATAATAGAAAGTATCCAGAACTAGTACTAATAATAATAACAATAGAATGCATCCAGAACTAGTACTAATAATAATAACAATAGAATGTATCCAGAACTAGTACTAATAATAATAACAATAGAATGTATCCAGAACTAGTACTAATAATAATAACAATAGAATGTATCCAGAACTAGTACTAATAATAATAACAATAGAATGTATCCAGAACTAGTACTAATAATAATAACAATAGAATGTATCCAGAACTAGTACTAATAATAATAACAATAGAATGTATCCAGAACTAGTACTAATAATAATAACAATAGAATGTATCCAGAACTAGTACTAATAATAATAACAATAGAATGTATCCAGAACTAGTACTAATAATAATAACAATAGAATGTATCCAGAACCTATTATTATCATCATCATCATCTGCATACATTGTATGATCTGTTATAAATTGTAAATACATTGTACTATTAGTTTGCAATGTTTGCAGAACTTATAATAGATGATACATGGTATGCTGATAATAGACTGTATCCAAAGCTAGTAATAATAATATTAATAATAATTGATAGAATATATCAAGAAGTTATAATAGTAGACGATTCAATTTATCCAGAACTAATTTTTTTTAATTATTATTGATACAATGTTTTCAGAAGTTGCAACAGATGATACAATGCATCCAGAACTCATTTTAGAATCTAAATGATATGATGTATCCAAAACTCATTCTAGAATCTAGATGATATGATGTATCCAGAACTCATTCCAGATGATATGATGTAACCAGAACACATTATAGATGAAATTATGTATCCAGAACGCATTCTAGGTGATATGATTTATCCAGAACGCATTCTAGGTGATATGATTTATCCAGAACGCATTCTAGGTGATATGATTTATCCAGAACTCATTCTAGATGATATGAGGTAACAGAACTCATTTCTAGATGATATGATGTATCCAGAACTCATTCTAGAGGATATGATGTATCCAGAACTCATTCTAGAGGATATGATGTATCCAGAACACATTATAGATGATATGATGTATCCAGAACACATTATAGATGAAATTATGTATCCAGAACGCATTCTAGGTGATATGATTTATCCAGAACTCATTCTAGGTGATATGATGTATCCAGAACACATTCTAGATGATATGATGTATCCAGAACTCATTCTAGATGATATGATGTATCCAGAATTCATTCTAGATGATATGATGTATCCAGAACTCATTCTAGATGATATGGTGTATCCAGAACACATTATAGATGATATGATGTATCCAGAACACATTATAGATGATATGATGTATCCAGAACATATTCTAGGTGATATGATGTATCCAGAACACATTCTAGGTGATATGATGTATCCAGAACACATTCTAGATGATATGATGTATCCAGAACACATTATAGATGATATGATGTATCCAGAACATATTCTAGGTGATATGATGTATCCAGAACACATTCTAGATGATATGATGTATCCAGAACATATTCTAGGTGATATGATGTATCCAGAACACATTATAGATGATATGATGTATCCAGAACACATTCTAGGTGATATGATGTATCCAGAACTCATTCTAGATGATATGGTGTATCCAGAACACATTATAGATGATATGATGTATCCAGAACACATTATAGATGATATGATGTATCCAGAACATATTCTAGGTGATATGATGTATCCAGAACACATTCTAGGTGATATGATGTATCCAGAACACATTCTAGATGATATGATGTATCCAGAACACATTCTAGATGATATGATGTATCCAGAACATATTCTAGGTGATATGATGTATCCAGAACACATTCTAGATGATATGATGTATCCAGAACTCATTCTAGGTGATATGATGTATCCAGAACTCATTCTAGATGATATGGTGTATCCAGAACACATTATAGATGATATGATGTATCCAGAACACATTATAGATGATATGATGTATCCAGAACATATTCTAGGTGATATGATGTATCCAGAACATATTCTAGGTGATATGATGTATCCAGAACACATTCTAGGTGATATGATGTATCCAGAACACATTCTAGGTGATATGATGTATCCAGAACTCATTCTAGATGATATGATGTATATATGATGTATCCAGAACACATTATAGATGATATGATGTATCCAGAACTCATTCTAGATGATA
This sequence comes from Hyla sarda, assembly GCF_029499605.1. Lineage (NCBI taxonomy): Eukaryota > Metazoa > Chordata > Amphibia > Anura > Hylidae > Hyla > Hyla sarda. The sequence continues at coordinate 618,128,396 of NC_079189.1, forward strand.
TAATGTATATATGATGTATCCAGAAGCTATAACAGTAGATGATACAGAGTATCCACAAGGTATACAGCACGTAGTAGAGGATATTATGTATACACAAGTGTTAGCACATATATTCAGAACCAGAACTTATCCTGGTGTCACGTGTGAAGAAGCCGATACATCTGATCACACAGCCGCATGTATGGCTATGGGGGTCTCTATGGGGGTCTCTATGGGGGTCTCTATGGGGGTCTCTATGGGGGTCTCTCCTCTCACCTTAGACTCCTCCGCTGATTTATCCGGCCAGAAGCTCCATGTTGTCCTCCCCCGGTGTCTGTCAGGGTCTCTGGTGCTCGGGGCCCCTCTCAGGGTCTTTCCGGTAATCCCGGGGGCTCCGGTCCGGTGCAGTCCCTCTGGTCCCCCCTGTACTGTGCGGGTGTTGTAGAGTCCGGTGTGTGCGGGGCCGGGGGGCTTCTTCCTGTACGGGAGGGGGTCAGGCCGGGGCCGAGTCACAGGGAGGAGGGGGGCACTGCTAGGAACACCGGACCCTTCCCCAACCCTGACTCACTGCACATTCCTCTCCTCCTCCTGACGGGATAAATCTGAGAGTGTCAGCCGGGACACCAACACAGTGTAAGAGACACCAACACAGTGTAAGAGACACCAACACAGTGTACAAGAGACACTCACATAGTGTAAGAGACACCAACACAGTGTAAGAGACACCAACACAGTGTAAGAGACACCAACACAGTGTAAGAGACACCAACACAGTGTAAGAGACACCAACACAGTGTAAGAGACACCAACACAGTGTAAGAGACACCAACACAGTGTAAGAGACACTCACATAGTGTACAAGAGACACCAACACAGTGTAAGAGACACTCACATAGTGTAAGAGACACCAACACAGTGTAAGAGACACCAACACAGTGTAAGAGACACCAACACAGTGTAAGAGACACTCACATAGTGTAAGAGACACCAACACAGTGTAAGAGACACCAACACAGTGTAAGAGACACTCACATAGTGTACAAGAGACACCAACACAGTGTAAGAGACACTCACATAGTGTAAGAGACACCAACACAGTGTAAGAGACACTCACATAGTGTACAAGAGACACCAACACAGTGTAAGAGACACCAACACAGTGTAAGAGACACTCACATAGTGTAAGAGACACCAACACAGTGTACAAGAGACACCAACACAGTGTAAGAGACACCAACACAGTGTAAGAGACACCAACACAGTGTAAGAGACACCAACACAGTGTAAGAGACACCATCACAGTGTAAGAGACACTCACATAGTGTACAAGAGACACCAACACAGTGTAAGAGACACTCACATAGTGTACAAGAGACACCAACACAGTGTAAGAGACACTCACATAGTGTACAAGAGACACCAACACAGTGTAAGAGACACTCACATAGTGTAAGAGACACCAACACAGTGTAAGAGACACCAACACAGTGTAAGAGACACTCACATAGTGTACAAGAGACACCAACACAGTGTAAGAGACACTCACATAGTGTAAGAGACACCAACACAGTGTACAAGAGACTCACACAGTGTACAAGAGACACCAACACAGTGTAAGAGACACCATCACAGTGTAAGAGACACTCACATAGTGTACAAGAGACACCAACACAGTGTAAGAGACACTCACATAGTGTAAGAGACACCAACACAGTGTAAGAGACACTCACATAGTGTACAAGAGACACCAACACAGTGTAAGAGACACCAACACAGTGTAAGAGACACCATCACAGTGTAAGAGACACTCACATAGTGTACAAGAGACACCAACACAGTGTAAGAGACACTCACATAGTGTAAGAGACACCAACACAGTGTAAGAGACACTCACATAGTGTACAAGAGACACCAACACAGTGTAAGAGACACCAACACAGTGTAAGAGACACCAACACAGTGTAAGAGACACCAACACAGTGTAAGAGACACCAACACAGTGTAAGAGACACTCACATAGTGTAAGAGACACCAACACAGTGTAAGAGACACTCACATAGTGTACAAGAGACACCAACACAGTGTAAGAGACACTCACATAGTGTAAGAGACACCAACACAGTGTAAGAGACACTCACATAGTGTACAAGAGACACCAACACAGTGTAAGAGACACCAACACAGTGTAAGAGACACTCACATAGTGTACAAGAGACACCAACACAGTGTAAGAGACACCATCACAGTGTAAGAGACACCAACACAGTGTAAGAGACACCATCACAGTGTAAGAGACACCAACACAGTGTAAGAGACAACAACACAGTGTAAGAGACACTCACATAGTGTAAGAGACACTCACATAGTGTACAAGAGACACTCACATAGTGTACAAGAGACACCAACACAGTGTAAGAGACACTCACATAGTGTACAAGAGACACCAACACAGTGTAAGAGACACCAACACAGTGTAAGAGACACTAACATAGTGTACAAGAGACACCAACACAGTGTAAGAGACACCAACACAGTGTAAGAGACACCATCACAGTGTAAGAGACACCAACATAGTGTAAGAGACACCATCACAGTGTAAGAGACACCAACACAGTGTAAGAGACACCAACACAGTGTAAGAGACACTCACATAGTGTAAGAGACACTCACATAGTGTACAAGAGACACTCACATAGTGTACAAGAGACACCAACACAGTGTAAGAGACACTCACATAGTGTACAAGAGACACTCACATAGTGTACAAGAGACACCAACACAGTGTAAGAGACACTCACATAGTGTACAAGAGACACTCACATAGTGTACAAGAGACACCAACACAGTGTACAAGAGACACTCACATAGTGTACAAGAGACACCAACACAGTGTAAGAGACACCAACACAGTGTAAGAGACACCAACACAGTGTAAGAGACACCAACACAGTGTAAGAGACACTCACATAGTGTAAGAGACACCAACACAGTGTAAGAGACACTCACATAGTGTACAAGAGACACCAACACAGTGTAAGAGACACTCACATAGTGTAAGAGACACCAACACAGTGTAAGAGACACTCACATAGTGTAAGAGACACTCACATAGTGTACAAGAGACACCAACACAGTGTAAGAGACACTCACATAGTGTAAGAGACACCAACACAGTGTAAGAGACACTCACATAGTGTAAGAGACACTCACATAGTGTACAAGAGACACCAACACAGTGTAAGAGACACCAACACAGTGTAAGAGACACTCACATAGTGTAAGAGACACCAACACAGTGTAAGAGACACCAACACAGTGTAAGAGACACTCACATAGTGTACAAGAGACACCAACACAGTGTAAGAGACACTCACATAGTGTAAGAGACACCAACACAGTGTAAGAGACACTCACATAGTGTACAAGAGACACCAACACAGTGTAAGAGACACCAACACAGTGTAAGAGACACTCACATAGTGTAAGAGACACCAACACAGTGTACAAGAGACACCAACACAGTGTAAGAGACACCAACACAGTGTAAGAGACACCAACACAGTGTAAGAGACACCATCACAGTGTAAGAGACACTCACATAGTGTACAAGAGACACCAACACAGTGTAAGAGACACTCACATAGTGTACAAGAGACACCAACACAGTGTAAGAGACACTCACATAGTGTACAAGAGACACCAACACAGTGTAAGAGACACTCACATAGTGTAAGAGACACCAACACAGTGTAAGAGACACCAACACAGTGTAAGAGACACTCACATAGTGTAAGAGACACCAACACAGTGTAAGAGACACTCACATAGTGTAAGAGACACCAACACAGTGTACAAGAGACTCACACAGTGTACAAGAGACACCAACACAGTGTAAGAGACACCATCACAGTGTAAGAGACACTCACATAGTGTACAAGAGACACCAACACAGTGTAAGAGACACTCACATAGTGTAAGAGACACCAACACAGTGTAAGAGACACTCACATAGTGTACAAGAGACACCAACACAGTGTAAGAGACACCAACACAGTGTAAGAGACACCATCACAGTGTAAGAGACACTCACATAGTGTACAAGAGACACCAACACAGTGTAAGAGACACTCACATAGTGTAAGAGACACCAACACAGTGTAAGAGACACTCACATAGTGTACAAGAGACACCAACACAGTGTAAGAGACACCAACACAGTGTAAGAGACACCAACACAGTGTAAGAGACACCAACACAGTGTAAGAGACACCAACACAGTGTAAGAGACACTCACATAGTGTAAGAGACACCAACACAGTGTAAGAGACACTCACATAGTGTACAAGAGACACCAACACAGTGTAAGAGACACTCACATAGTGTAAGAGACACCAACACAGTGTAAGAGACACTCACATAGTGTACAAGAGACACCAACACAGTGTAAGAGACACCAACACAGTGTAAGAGACACTCACATAGTGTACAAGAGACACCAACACAGTGTAAGAGACACCATCACAGTGTAAGAGACACCAACACAGTGTAAGAGACACCATCACAGTGTAAGAGACACCAACACAGTGTAAGAGACAACAACACAGTGTAAGAGACACTCACATAGTGTAAGAGACACTCACATAGTGTACAAGAGACACTCACATAGTGTACAAGAGACACCAACACAGTGTAAGAGACACTCACATAGTGTACAAGAGACACCAACACAGTGTAAGAGACACCAACACAGTGTAAGAGACACTCACATAGTGTACAAGAGACACCAACACAGTGTAAGAGACACCAACACAGTGTAAGAGACACCATCACAGTGTAAGAGACACCAACACAGTGTAAGAGACACCATCACAGTGTAAGAGACACCAACACAGTGTAAGAGACACCAACACAGTGTAAGAGACACTCACATAGTGTAAGAGACACTCACATAGTGTACAAGAGACACTCACATAGTGTACAAGAGACACCAACACAGTGTAAGAGACACTCACATAGTGTACAAGAGACACTCACATAGTGTACAAGAGACACCAACACAGTGTAAGAGACACTCACATAGTGTACAAGAGACACTCACATAGTGTACAAGAGACACCAACACAGTGTACAAGAGACACTCACATAGTGTACAAGAGACACCAACACAGTGTAAGAGACACCAACACAGTGTAAGAGACACCAACACAGTGTAAGAGACACCAACACAGTGTAAGAGACACTCACATAGTGTAAGAGACACCAACACAGTGTAAGAGACACTCACATAGTGTACAAGAGACACCAACACAGTGTAAGAGACACTCACATAGTGTAAGAGACACCAACACAGTGTAAGAGACACTCACATAGTGTAAGAGACACTCACATAGTGTACAAGAGACACCAACACAGTGTAAGAGACACTCACATAGTGTAAGAGACACCAACACAGTGTAAGAGACACTCACATAGTGTAAGAGACACTCACATAGTGTACAAGAGACACCAACACAGTGTAAGAGACACCAACACAGTGTAAGAGACACTCACATAGTGTAAGAGACACCAACACAGTGTAAGAGACACCAACACAGTGTAAGAGACACTCACATAGTGTACAAGAGACACCAACACAGTGTAAGAGACACCAACACAGTGTAAGAGACACCAACACAGTGTAAGAGACACTCACATAGTGTACAAGAGACACCAACACAGTGTAAGAGACACTCACATAGTGTAAGAGACACCAACACAGTGTAAGAGACACCAACACAGTGTAAGAGACACTCACATAGTGTACAAGAGACACCAACACAGTGTAAGAGACACTCACATAGTGTACAAGAGACACCAACACAGTGTAAGAGACACCAACACAGTGTAAGAGACACCATCACAGTGTAAGAGACACCAACACAGTGTAAGAGACACCATCACAGTGTAAGAGACACCAACACAGTGTAAGAGACACCAACACAGTGTAAGAGACACTCACATAGTGTAAGAGACACTCACATAGTGTACAAGAGACACTCACATAGTGTACAAGAGACACCAACACAGTGTAAGAGACACTCACATAGTGTACAAGAGACACTCACATAGTGTACAAGAGACACCAACACAGTGTAAGAGACACTCACATAGTGTACAAGAGACACTCACATAGTGTACAAGAGACACCAACACAGTGTACAAGAGACACTCACATAGTGTACAAGAGACACCAACACAGTGTAAGAGACACCAACACAGTGTAAGAGACACCAACACAGTGTAAGAGACACCAACACAGTGTAAGAGACACTCACATAGTGTAAGAGACACCAACACAGTGTAAGAGACACTCACATAGTGTACAAGAGACACCAACACAGTGTAAGAGACACTCACATAGTGTAAGAGACACCAACACAGTGTAAGAGACACTCACATAGTGTAAGAGACACTCACATAGTGTACAAGAGACACCAACACAGTGTAAGAGACACTCACATAGTGTAAGAGACACCAACACAGTGTAAGAGACACTCACATAGTGTAAGAGACACTCACATAGTGTACAAGAGACACCAACACAGTGTAAGAGACACCAACACAGTGTAAGAGACACTCACATAGTGTAAGAGACACCAACACAGTGTAAGAGACACCAACACAGTGTAAGAGACACTCACATAGTGTACAAGAGACACCAACACAGTGTAAGAGACACCAACACAGTGTAAGAGACACCAACACAGTGTAAGAGACACTCACATAGTGTACAAGAGACACCAACACAGTGTAAGAGACACTCACATAGTGTAAGAGACACCAACACAGTGTAAGAGACACCAACACAGTGTAAGAGACACTCACATAGTGTACAAGAGACACCAACACAGTGTAAGAGACACCAACACAGTGTAAGAGACACTCACATAGTGTAAGAGACACCAACACAGTGTAAGAGACACCAACACAGTGTAAGAGACACCAACACAGTGTAAGAGACACCAACACAGTGTACAAGAGACACTCACATAGTGTACAAGAGACACCAACACAGTGTAAGAGACACCAACACAGTGTAAGAGACACTCACATAGTGTACAAGAGACACCAACACAGTGTAAGAGACACTCACATAGTGTAAGAGACACCAACACAGTGTAAGAGACACTCACATAGTGTACAAGAGACACCAACACAGTGTAAGAGACACCAACACAGTGTAAGAGACACTCACATAGTGTACAAGAGACACCAACACAGTGTAAGAGACACCAACACAGTGTAAGAGACACCATCACAGTGTAAGAGACACCAACACAGTGTAAGAGACACCATCACAGTGTAAGAGACACCAACACAGTGTAAGAGACAACAACACAGTGTAAGAGACACTCACATAGTGTAAGAGACACTCACATAGTGTACAAGAGACACTCACATAGTGTACAAGAGACACCAACACAGTGTAAGAGACACTCACATAGTGTACAAGAGACACCAACACAGTGTAAGAGACACCAACACAGTGTAAGAGACACTCACATAGTGTACAAGAGACACCAACACAGTGTAAGAGACACCAACACAGTGTAAGAGACACCATCACAGTGTAAGAGACACCAACACAGTGTAAGAGACACCATCACAGTGTAAGAGACACCAACACAGTGTAAGAGACACCAACACAGTGTAAGAGACACTCACATAGTGTAAGAGACACTCACATAGTGTACAAGAGACACTCACATAGTGTACAAGAGACACCAACACAGTGTAAGAGACACTCACATAGTGTACAAGAGACACTCACATAGTGTACAAGAGACACCAACACAGTGTAAGAGACACTCACATAGTGTACAAGAGACACTCACATAGTGTACAAGAGACACCAACACAGTGTACAAGAGACACTCACATAGTGTACAAGAGACACCAACACAGTGTAAGAGACACCAACACAGTGTAAGAGACACCAACACAGTGTAAGAGACACCAACACAGTGTAAGAGACACTCACATAGTGTAAGAGACACCAACACAGTGTAAGAGACACTCACACAGTGTAAGAGACACTCACATAGTGTAAGAGACACCAACACAGTGTAAGAGACACTCACATAGTGTAAGAGACACTCACATAGTGTACAAGAGACACCAACACAGTGTAAGAGACACTCACATAGTGTAAGAGACACCAACACAGTGTAAGAGACACTCACATAGTGTAAGAGACACTCACATAGTGTACAAGAGACACCAACACAGTGTAAGAGACACCAACACAGTGTAAGAGACACTCACATAGTGTAAGAGACACCAACACAGTGTAAGAGACACCAACACAGTGTAAGAGACACTCACATAGTGTACAAGAGACACCAACACAGTGTAAGAGACACCAACACAGTGTAAGAGACACCAACACAGTGTAAGAGACACTCACATAGTGTACAAGAGACACCAACACAGTGTAAGAGACACTCACATAGTGTAAGAGACACCAACACAGTGTAAGAGACACCAACACAGTGTAAGAGACACTCACATAGTGTACAAGAGACACCAACACAGTGTAAGAGACACCAACACAGTGTAAGAGACACTCACATAGTGTACAAGAGACACCAACACAGTGTAAGAGACACCAACACAGTGTAAGAGACACCATCACAGTGTAAGAGACACCAACACAGTGTAAGAGACACCATCACAGTGTAAGAGACACCAACACAGTGTAAGAGACACCAACACAGTGTAAGAGACACTCACATAGTGTAAGAGACACTCACATAGTGTACAAGAGACACCAACACAGTGTAAGAGACACTCACATAGTGTACAAGAGACACTCACATAGTGTACAAGAGACACCAACACAGTGTAAGAGACACTCACATAGTGTACAAGAGACACTCACATAGTGTACAAGAGACACCAACACAGTGTACAAGAGACACTCACATAGTGTACAAGAGACACCAACACAGTGTAAGAGACACCAACACAGTGTAAGAGACACCAACACAGTGTAAGAGACACCAACACAGTGTAAGAGACACTCACATAGTGTAAGAGACACCAACACAGTGTAAGAGACACTCACATAGTGTACAAGAGACACCAACACAGTGTAAGAGACACTCACATAGTGTAAGAGACACCAACACAGTGTAAGAGACACTCACATAGTGTAAGAGACACTCACATAGTGTACAAGAGACACCAACACAGTGTAAGAGACACTCACATAGTGTAAGAGACACCAACACAGTGTAAGAGACACTCACATAGTGTAAGAGACACTCACATAGTGTACAAGAGACACCAACACAGTGTAAGAGACACCAACACAGTGTAAGAGACACTCACATAGTGTAAGAGACACCAACACAGTGTAAGAGACACCAACACAGTGTAAGAGACACTCACATAGTGTACAAGAGACACCAACACAGTGTAAGAGACACCAACACAGTGTAAGAGACACCAACACAGTGTAAGAGACACTCACATAGTGTACAAGAGACACCAACACAGTGTAAGAGACACTCACATAGTGTAAGAGACACCAACACAGTGTAAGAGACACCAACACAGTGTAAGAGACACTCACATAGTGTACAAGAGACACCAACACAGTGTAAGAGACACCAACACAGTGTAAGAGACACTCACATAGTGTAAGAGACACCAACACAGTGTAAGAGACACCAACACAGTGTAAGAGACACCAACACAGTGTAAGAGACACCAACACAGTGTACAAGAGACACTCACATAGTGTACAAGAGACACCAACACAGTGTAAGAGACACCAACACAGTGTAAGAGACACTCACATAGTGTACAAGAGACACCAACACAGTGTAAGAGACACTCACATAGTGTAAGAGACACCAACACAGTGTAAGAGACACTCACATAGTGTACAAGAGACACCAACACAGTGTAAGAGACACCAACACAGTGTAAGAGACACTCACATAGTGTACAAGAGACACCAACACAGTGTAAGAGACACCAACACAGTGTAAGAGACACCATCACAGTGTAAGAGACACCATCACAGTGTAAGAGACACCAACACAGTGTAAGAGACAACAACACAGTGTAAGAGACACTCACATAGTGTAAGAGACACTCACATAGTGTACAAGAGACACTCACATAGTGTACAAGAGACACCAACACAGTGTAAGAGACACTCACATAGTGTACAAGAGACACCAACACAGTGTAAGAGACACCAACACAGTGTAAGAGACACTCACATAGTGTACAAGAGACACCAACACAGTGTAAGAGACACCAACACAGTGTAAGAGACACCATCACAGTGTAAGAGACACCAACACAGTGTAAGAGACACCATCACAGTGTAAGAGACACCAACACAGTGTAAGAGACACCAACACAGTGTAAGAGACACTCACATAGTGTAAGAGACACTCACATAGTGTACAAGAGACACTCACATAGTGTACAAGAGACACCAACACAGTGTAAGAGACACTCACATAGTGTACAAGAGACACCAACACAGTGTAAGAGACACTCACATAGTGTACAAGAGACACTCACATAGTGTACAAGAGACACCAACACAGTGTACAAGAGACACTCACATAGTGTACAAGAGACACCAACACAGTGTAAGAGACACCAACACAGTGTAAGAGACACCAACACAGTGTAAGAGACACCAACACAGTGTAAGAGACACTCACATAGTGTAAGAGACACCAACACAGTGTAAGAGACACTCACATAGTGTACAAGAGACACCAACACAGTGTAAGAGACACTCACATAGTGTAAGAGACACCAACACAGTGTAAGAGACACTCACATAGTGTAAGAGACACTCACATAGTGTACAAGAGACACCAACACAGTGTAAGAGACACTCACATAGTGTAAGAGACACCAACACAGTGTAAGAGACACTCACATAGTGTAAGAGACACTCACATAGTGTACAAGAGACACCAACACAGTGTAAGAGACACCAACACAGTGTAAGAGACACTCACATAGTGTAAGAGACACCAACACAGTGTAAGAGACACCAACACAGTGTAAGAGACACTCACATAGTGTACAAGAGACACCAACACAGTGTAAGAGACACCAACACAGTGTAAGAGACACCAACACAGTGTAAGAGACACTCACATAGTGTACAAGAGACACCAACACAGTGTAAGAGACACTCACATAGTGTAAGAGACACCAACACAGTGTAAGAGACACCAACACAGTGTAAGAGACACTCACATAGTGTACAAGAGACACCAACACAGTGTAAGAGACACCAACACAGTGTAAGAGACACTCACATAGTGTACAAGAGACACCAACACAGTGTAAGAGACACCAACACAGTGTAAGAGACACCATCACAGTGTAAGAGACACCAACACAGTGTAAGAGACACCATCACAGTGTAAGAGACACCAACACAGTGTAAGAGACACCAACACAGTGTAAGAGACACTCACATAGTGTAAGAGACACTCACATAGTGTACAAGAGACACTCACATAGTGTACAAGAGACACCAACACAGTGTAAGAGACACTCACATAGTGTACAAGAGACACTCACATAGTGTACAAGAGACACCAACACAGTGTAAGAGACACTCACATAGTGTACAAGAGACACTCACATAGTGTACAAGAGACACCAACACAGTGTACAAGAGACACTCACATAGTGTACAAGAGACACCAACACAGTGTAAGAGACACCAACACAGTGTAAGAGACACCAACACAGTGTAAGAGACACTCACATAGTGTAAGAGACACCAACACAGTGTAAGAGACACTCACATAGTGTACAAGAGACACCAACACAGTGTAAGAGACACTCACATAGTGTAAGAGACACCAACACAGTGTAAGAGACACTCACATAGTGTAAGAGACACTCACATAGTGTACAAGAGACACCAACACAGTGTAAGAGACACTCACATAGTGTAAGAGACACCAACACAGTGTAAGAGACACTCACATAGTGTAAGAGACACTCACATAGTGTACAAGAGACACCAACACAGTGTAAGAGACACCAACACAGTGTAAGAGACACTCACATAGTGTAAGAGACACCAACACAGTGTAAGAGACACCAACACAGTGTAAGAGACACTCACATAGTGTACAAGAGACACCAACACAGTGTAAGAGACACCAACACAGTGTAAGAGACACCAACACAGTGTAAGAGACACTCACATAGTGTACAAGAGACACCAACACAGTGTAAGAGACACTCACATAGTGTAAGAGACACCAACACAGTGTAAGAGACACCAACACAGTGTAAGAGACACTCACATAGTGTACAAGAGACACCAACACAGTGTAAGAGACACCAACACAGTGTAAGAGACACTCACATAGTGTAAGAGACACCAACACAGTGTAAGAGACACCAACACAGTGTAAGAGACACCAACACAGTGTAAGAGACACCAACACAGTGTACAAGAGACACTCACATAGTGTACAAGAGACACCAACACAGTGTAAGAGACACCAACACAGTGTACAAGAGACACTCACATAGTGTACAAGAGACACCAACACAGTGTAAGAGACACCAACACAGTGTACAAGAGACACTCACATAGTGTAAGAGACACCAACACAGTGTAAGAGACACCAACACAGTGTAAGAGACACTCACATAGTGTAAGAGACACCAACACAGTGTAAGAGACACCAACACAGTGTAAGAGACACCAACACAGTGTAAGAGACACTCACATAGTGTAAGAGACACCAACACAGTGTAAGAGACACCAACACAGTGTAAGAGACACCAACACAGTGTACAAGAGACACCAACACAGTGTAAGAGACACCAACACAGTGTAAGAGACACCAACACAGTGTAAGAGACACTCACATAGTGTAAGAGACACCAACACAGTGTAAGAGACACCAACACAGTGTAAGAGACACCAACACAGTGTACAAGAGACACCAACACAGTGTAAGAGACACTCACATAGTGTACAAGAGACACCAACACAGTGTAAGAGACACCAACACAGTGTACAAGAGACACTCACATAGTGTAAGAGACACCAACACAGTGTAAGAGACACCAACACAGTGTAAGAGACACTCACATAGTGTAAGAGACACCAACACAGTGTAAGAGACACGAACACAGTGTAAGAGACACCAACACAGTGTAAGAGACACCAACACAGTGTAAGAGACACTCATATAGTGTAAGAGACACCAACACAGTGTAAGAGACACCAACACAGTGTAAGAGACACCAACACAGTGTACAAGAGACACTCACATAGTGTACAAGAGACACCAACACAGTGTAAGAGACACTCACATAGTGTAAGAGACACCAACACAGTGTAAGAGACACCAACACAGTGTAAGAGACACTCACATAGTGTACAAGAGACACCAACACAGTGTAAGAGACACCAACACAGTGTAAGAGACACTCACATAGTGTAAGAGACACCAACACAGTGTAAGAGACACTCACACAGTGTACAAGAGACACCAACACAGTGTAAGAGACACCAACACAGTGTACAAGAGACACTCACATAGTGTAAGAGACACCAACACAGTGTAAGAGACACCAACACAGTGTAAGAGACACTCACATAGTGTAAGAGACACCAACACAGTGTAAGAGACACCAACACAGTGTAAGAGACACCAACACAGTGTAAGAGACACCAACACAGTGTAAGAGACACTCACATAGTGTAAGAGACACCAACACAGTGTAAGAGACACCAACACAGTGTAAGAGACACCAACACAGTGTACAAGAGACACCAACACAGTGTAAGAGACACTCACATAGTGTACAAGAGACACCAACACAGTGTAAGAGACACCAACACAGTGTACAAGAGACACTCACATAGTGTAAGAGACACCAACACAGTGTAAGAGACACCAACACAGTGTAAGAGACACTCACATAGTGTAAGAGACACCAACACAGTGTAAGAGACACCAACACAGTGTAAGAGACACCAACACAGTGTAAGAGACACCAACACAGTGTAAGAGACACTCACATAGTGTAAGAGACACCATCACAGTGTAAGAGACACCAACACAGTGTAAGAGACACCAACACAGTGTACAAGAGACACCAACACAGTGTAAGAGACACTCACATAGTGTAAGAGACACCAACACAGTGTAAGAGACACCAACACAGTGTAAGAGACACCAACACAGTGTAAGAGACACCAACACAGTGTAAGAAACACTCACATAGTGTAAGAGACACCAACACAGTGTAAGAGACACTCACATAGTGTAAGAGACACTCACACAGTGTACAAGAGACACCAACACAGTGTAAGAGACACCAACACAGTGTAAGAGACACTCACATAGTGTAAGAGACACCAACACAGTGTAAGAGACACTCACATAGTGTAAGAGACACTCACACAGTGTACAAGAGACACCAACACAGTGTAAGAGACACCAACACAGTGTACAAGAGACACCAACACAGTGTAAGAGACACCAACACAGTGTACAAGAGACACCAACACAGTGTAAGAGACACCAACACAGTGTAAGAGACACTCACATAGTGTACAAGAGACTCACACAGTGTACAAGAGACTCACACAGTGTACAAGAGACTCACACAGTGTACAAGAGACTCACACAGTGTACAAGAGACTCACACAGTGTACAAGAGACTCACACAGCAGCCGGGACACCAACACAGTGTAAGAGACACCAACACAGTGTAAGAGACACTCACATAGTGTAAGAGACACCAACACAGTGTAAGAGACACCAACACAGTGTAAGAGACACTCACATAGTGTAAGAGACACCAACACAGTGTACAAGAGACTCACACAGTGTACAAGAGACTCACACAGTGTACAAGAGACTCACACAGTGTACAAGAGACTCACACAGTGTACAAGAGACTCACACAGCAGCCGGGACACCAACACAGTGTAAGAGACACCAACACAGTGTAAGAGACAC
The DNA here is from genome assembly GCF_029499605.1 of Hyla sarda. Lineage (NCBI taxonomy): Eukaryota > Metazoa > Chordata > Amphibia > Anura > Hylidae > Hyla > Hyla sarda. Next base: position 618,143,407 of record NC_079189.1, read on the forward strand.
TCACATAGTGTAAGAGACACCAACACAGTGTAAGAGACACCAACACAGTGTAAGAGACACTCACATAGTGTAAGAGACACCAACACAGTGTACAAGAGACTCACACAGTGTACAAGAGACTCACACAGTGTACAAGAGACTCACACAGTGTACAAGAGACACCAACACAGTGTAAGAGACACCAACACAGTGTAAGAGACACCAACACAGTGTACAAGAGACACCAACACAGTGTAAGAGACACCAACACAGTGTAAGAGACACCAACACAGTGTAAGAGACACCAACACAGTGTAAGAGACACCAACACAGTGTAAGAGACACTCACACAGTGTAAGAGACACCAACACAGTGTAAGAGACACCAACACAGTGTAAGAGACACCAACACAGTGTAAGAGACACCAACACAGTGTAAGAGACACTCACACAGTGTAAGAGACACCAACACAGTGTAAGAGACTCACACAGTGTACAAGAGACACCAACACAGTGTAAGAGACACTCACACAGTGTACAAGAGACACCAACACAGTGTAAGAGACACTCACACAGTGTAAGAGACACCAACACAGTGTACAAGAGACACCAACACAGTGTAAGAGACACCAACACAGTGTAAGAGACACCAACACAGTGTAAGAGACACTCACACAGTGTACAAGAGACACCAACACAGTGTAAGAGACACTCACATAGTGTACAAGAGACACCAACACAGTGTAAGAGACACCAACACAGTGTAAGAGACACCAACACAGTGTAAGAGACACCAACACAGTGTAAGAGACACCAACACAGTGTAAGAGACACTCACATAGTGTAAGAGACACTCACATAGTGTAAGAGACATCAACACAGTGTACAAGAGACACCAACACAGTGTAAGATACACCAACACAGTGTAAGAGACACACACAGTGTACAAGAGACACCAACACAGTGTAAGAGACACTCACACAGTGTACAAGAGACACCAACACAGTGTAAGAGACACCAACACAGTGTAAGAGACACCAACACAGTGTAAGAGACACCAACACAGTGTAAGAGACACTCACACAGTGTAAGAGACACCAACACAGTGTAAGAGACACCAACACAGTGTAAGAGACTCACACAGTGTACAAGAGACACCAACACAGTGTAAGAGACACCAACACAGTGTAAGAGACACTCACACAGTGTACAAGAGACACCAACACAGTGTAAGAGACACTCACATAGTGTACAAGAGACACCAACACAGTGTAAGAGACACCAACACAGTGTAAGAGACACCAACACAGTGTAAGAGACACTCACATAGTGTAAGAGACACTCACATAGTGTAAGAGACATCAACACAGTGTACAAGAGACACCAACACAGTGTAAGAGACACCAACACAGTGTAAGAGACACCAACACAGTGTACAAGAGACTCACACAGTGTACAAGAGACACCAACACAGTGTACAAGAGACTCACACAGTGTACAAGAGACTCACACAGTGTACAAGAGACTCACACAGCAGCCGGGACACCAACACAGTGTAAGAGACACCAACACAGTGTAAGAGACACTCACATAGTGTAAGAGACACCAACACAGTGTAAGAGACACCAACACAGTGTAAGAGACACCAACACAGTGTACAAGAGACACCAACACAGTGTAAGAGACACCAACACAGTGTAAGAGACACTCACACAGTGTAAGAGACACTCACATAGTGTAAGAGACACCAACACAGTGTAAGAGACACTCACATAGTGTAAGAGACACCAACACAGTGTAAGAGACACTCACATAGTGTAAGAGACACTCACATAGTGTAAGAGACACCAACACAGTGTAAGAGACACCAACACAGTGTAAGAGACACCAACACAGTGTAAGAGACACCAACACAGTGTAAGAGACACTCACATAGTGTAAGAGACACCAACACAGTGTAAGAGACACCAACACAGTGTACAAGAGACACCAACACAGTGTAAGAGACACCAACACAGTGTAAGAGACACCAACACAGTGTACAAGAGACTCACACAGTGTACAAGAGACACCAACACAGTGTACAAGAGACTCACACAGTGTACAAGAGACTCACACAGTGTACAAGAGACTCACACAGCAGCCGGGACACCAACACAGTGTAAGAGACACCAACACAGTGTAAGAGACACTCACATAGTGTAAGAGACACCAACACAGTGTAAGAGACACCAACACAGTGTAAGAGACACCAACACAGTGTACAAGAGACACCAACACAGTGTAAGAGACACCAACACAGTGTAAGAGACACTCACACAGTGTAAGAGACACTCACATAGTGTAAGAGACACCAACACAGTGTAAGAGACACTCACATAGTGTAAGAGACACCAACACAGTGTAAGAGACACTCACATAGTGTAAGAGACACTCACATAGTGTAAGAGACACCAACACAGTGTAAGAGACACCAACACAGTGTAAGAGACACCAACACAGTGTAAGAGACACTCACATAGTGTAAGAGACACCAACACAGTGTAAGAGACACCAACACAGTGTAAGAGACACCAACACAGTGTAAGAGACACTCACACAGTGTACAAGAGACTCACACAGTGTACAAGAGACACCAACACAGTGTACAAGAGACTCACACAGTGTACAAGAGACTCACACAGTGTACAAGAGACTCACACAGTGTACAAGAGACTCACACAGTGTACAAGAGACTCACACAGCAGCCGGGACACCAACACAGTGTAAGAGACACCAACACAGTGTAAGAGACACCAACACAGTGTAAGAGACACCAACACAGTGTAAGAGACACTCACACAGTGTAAGAGACACCAACACAGTGTAAGAGACACCAACACAGTGTAAGAGACTCACACAGTGTACAAGAGACACCAACACAGTGTAAGAGACACTCACACAGTGTACAAGAGACACCAACACAGTGTAAGAGACACCAACACAGTGTAAGAGACACCAACACAGTGTAAAAGACACCAACCCAGTGTATGAGACACTCACACAGTGTAAGAGACACCAACACAGTGTAAGAGACACCAACACAGTGTAAGAGACTCACACAGTGTACAAGAGACACCAACACAGTGTAAGAGACACTCACACAGTGTACAAGAGACACCAACACAGTGTAAGAGACACTCACACAGTGTAAGAGACACCAACACAGTGTAAGAGACACCAACACAGTGTAAGAGACACCAACACAGTGTAAGAGACACCAACACAGTGTAAGAGACACTCACACAGTGTACAAGAGACACCAACACAGTGTAAGAGACACTCAAATAGTGTACAAGAGACACCAACACAGTGTAAGAGACACTCACATAGTGTAAGAGACACTCACATAGTGTAAGAGACACCAACACAGTGTACAAGAGACACCAACACAGTGTAAGAGACACCAACACAGTGTAAGAGACACCAACACAGTGTACAAGAGACTCACACAGTGTACAAGAGACACCAACACAGTGTACAAGAGACTCACACAGTGTACAAGAGACTCACACAGTGTACAAGAGACTCTGACAGTGTACAAGAGACTCACACAGTGTACAAGAGACTCACACAGCAGCCGGGACACCAACACAGTGTAAGAGACACCAACACAGTGTAAGAGACACTCACATAGTGTAAGAGACACCAACACAGTGTAAGAGACACCAACACAGTGTAAGAGACACCAACACAGTGTACAAGAGACACCAACACAGTGTAAGAGACACCAACACAGTGTCAGAGACACTCACACAGTGTAAGAGACACTCACATAGTGTAAGAGACACCAACACAGTGTAAGAGACACTCACATAGTGTAAGAGACACCAACACAGTGTAAGAGACACTCACATAGTGTAAGAGACACTCACATAGTGTAAGAGACACCAACACAGTGTAAGAGACACCAACACAGTGTAAGAGACACCAACACAGTGTAAGAGACACTCACATAGTGTAAGAGACACCAACACAGTGTAAGAGACACCAACACAGTGTAAGAGACACCAACACAGTGTAAGAGACACCAACACAGTGTAAGAGACACTCACATAGTGTAAGAGACACCAACACAGTGTAAGAGACACCAACACAGTGTAAGAGACACCAACACAGTGTAAGAGACACTCACATAGTGTAAGAGACACTCACATAGTGTAAGAGACACCAACACAGTGTACAAGAGACACCAACACAGTGTAAGAGACACCAACACAGTGTAAGAGACACCAACACAGTGTACAAGAGACTCACACAGTGTACAAGAGACTCACACAGTGTACAAGAGACTCACACAGTGTACAAGAGACTCACACAGTGTACAAGAGACTCACACAGCAGCCGGGACACCAACACAGTGTAAGAGACACCAACACAGTGTAAGAGACACTCACATAGTGTAAGAGACACCAACACAGTGTAAGAGACACCAACACAGTGTAAGAGACACCAACACAGTGTAAGAGACACCAACACAGTGTAAGAGACACTCACATAGTGTAAGAGACACCAACACAGTGTAAGAGACACCAACACAGTGTAAGAGACACCAACACAGTGTAAGAGACACCAACACAGTGTAAGAGACACTCACATAGTGTAAGAGACACCAACACAGTGTAAGAGACACCAACACAGTGTAAGAGACACCAACACAGTGTAAGAGACACTCACATAGTGTAAGAGACACTCACATAGTGTAAGAGACACCAACACAGTGTACAAGAGACACCAACACAGTGTAAGAGACACCAACACAGTGTAAGAGACACCAACACAGTGTACAAGAGACTCACACAGTGTACAAGAGACACCAACACAGTGTACAAGAGACTCACACAGTGTACAAGAGACTCACACAGTGTACAAGAGACTCACACAGTGTACAAGAGACTCACACAGCAGCCGGGACACCAACACAGTGTAAGAGACACCAACACAGTGTAAGAGACACTCACATAGTGTAAGAGACACCAACACAGTGTAAGAGACACCAACACAGTGTAAGAGACACCAACACAGTGTACAAGAGACACCAACACAGTGTAAGAGACACTCACACAGTGTAAGAGACACTCACATAGTGTAAGAGACACCAACACATTGTAAGAGACACTCACATAGTGTAAGAGACACCAACACAGTGTAAGAGACACTCACATAGTGTAAGAGACACTCACATAGTGTAAGAGACACCAACACAGTGTAAGAGACACCAACACAGTGTAAGAGACACCAACACAGTGTAAGAGACACTCACATAGTGTAAGAGACACCAACACAGTGTAAGAGACACCAACACAGTGTAAGAGACACCAACACAGTGTAAGAGACACTCACACAGTGTACAAGAGACTCACACAGTGTACAAGAGACACCAACACAGTGTACAAGAGACTCACACAGTGTACAAGAGACTCACACAGTGTACAAGAGACTCACACAGTGTACAAGAGACTCACACAGCAGCCGGGACACCAACACAGTGTAAGAGACACCAACACAGTGTAAGAGACACTCACATAGTGTAAGAGACACCAACACAGTGTACAAGAGACACCAACACAGTGTAAGAGACACTCACATAGTGTAAGAGACTCACACAGTGTACAAGAGACACTCACATAGTGTAAGAGACACCAACACAGTGTACAAGAGACACCAACACAGTGTAAGAGACACCAACACAGTGTACAATAGACACCAACACAGTGTAAGAGACACTCACATAGTGCAAGAGACTCACACATGTCACGATGCCGGCTGGCAGGTAGTGGATCCTCTGTGCCAGAGAGGGATTGGCGTGGACCGTGCTAGAGGATCGGTTCTAAGTCACTACTGGTTTTCACCAGAGCCCGCCGCAAAGCGGGATGGTCTTGCTGCGGCGGTAGTGACCAGGTCGTATCCCCTAGCAACGGCTCAACCTCTCTGGCTGCTGAAGATAGGCGCGGTACAAGGGAGTAGACAGAAGCAAGGTCGGACGTAGCAGAAGGTCGGGGCAGGCAGCAAGGATCGTAGTCAGGGGCAACGGCAGGAGGTCTGGAACACAGGCTAGGAACACACAAGGAAACGCTTTCACTGGCACAATGGCAACAAGATCCGGCGAGGGAGTGAAGGGGAAGTGAGGTGATATAGGGAAGTGCACAGGTGTAAACACTAATTGGAACCACTGCGCCAATCAGCGGCGCAGTGGCCCTTTAAATCGCAAAGACCCGGCGCGCGCGCGCCCTAGGGAGCGGGGCCGCGCGCGCCGGGACAGAACTGACGGAGAGCGAGTCAGGTACGGGAGCCGGGGTGCGCATCGCGAGCGGGCGCTACCCGCATCGCGAATCGCATCCCGGCCAGAGGCGGTATCGCAGCGCCCCGGGTCCGTGGAACCGACCGGAGCGCTGCAGTGAGAGGAGTGTAGCGAGCGCTCCGGGGAGGAGCGGGGACCCGGAGCGCTCGGCGTAACAGTACCCCCCCCCTTGGGTCTCCCCCTCTTCTTGGAGCCTGAGAACCTGAGGACCAGACTTTTGTCCAGGATATTGTCCTCAGGTTCCCAGGACCTCTCTTCTGGACCACAACCCTCCCAATCCACTAAAAAGAAGGTTTTCCCTCTGACCTTTTTAGATGCTAAAATTTCTTTGACGGAGAAGATGTCCGAGGAGCCGGAGACAGGAGTGGGGGGAACAGATTTGGGAGAGAAACGGTTAATGATAAGTGGTTTAAGAAGAGAAACATGAAAGGCATTAGGAATACGAAGAGAAGGAGGAAGAAGAAGTTTGTAAGAGACAGGATTAATCTGGCGCAAAATCTTGAAAGGACCAAGATAGCGTGGTCCCAACTTATAGCTAGGGACACGGAAGCGGACATATTTGGCGGAGAGCCATACCTTGTCTCCAGGGGAAAAAATGGGAGGAGCTCTTCTTTTCTTATCCGCGAATCTCTTCATGCGTGAAGAAGCCTGTAAGAGAGAATTTTGGGTCTCTCTCCATATGATGGAAAGATCACGAGAAATTTCATCCACAGCGGGCAGACCAGAGGGCAAGGGGGTAGGGAGGGGGGGAAGAGGGTGACGGCCGTACACCACGAAAAACGGGGATTTGGAGGAAGATTCAGAGATTCTGAAATTATACGAGAATTCGGCCCAAGGTAGAAGATCTGCCCAGTCATCCTGGCGGGAGGAAACAAAATGTCGTAAATAGTCACCCAAGATCTGGTTAATTCTTTCTACTTGTCCATTGGATTGAGGATGGTATGCAGAAGAAAAATTAAATTTAATCTTGAGTTGTTTACAGAGAGCCCTCCAGAATTTAGACACAAATTGGACGCCTCTATCCGAGACGATCTGCGTAGGCAACCCGTGAAGACGAAAAATGTGTACAAAAAATTGTTTAGCCAACTGAGGCGCTGAAGGAAGACCAGGAAGAGGGATGAAATGTGCCATTTTGGAGAATCGATCAACGACCACCCAAATAACAGTGTTGCCATGGGATGGGGGTAAGTCAGTAATAAAATCCATACCAATCAGAGACCAAGGTTGTTCGGGGACAGGCAGAGGAAGAAGAAAACCAGCGGGCTTCTGGCGAGGAGTCTTATCCCGGGCACAGATAGTGCAGGCTCGCACAAAGTCCACCACATCAGTCTCTAGAGTCGGCCACCAATAGAAGCGAGAGATGAGTTGCACAGATTTCTTGATGCCCGCATGACCTGCGAGATGGGAGGAGTGACCCCATTTGAGGATTCCGAGGCGTTGGCGTGGAGAAACAAAGGTCTTTCCTGGAGGAGTTTGCCTGATGGAGGCTAGAGAAGTGGAAATCAGGCAGTCAGGAGGAATGATGTGTTGAGGAGAGAGTTCAATTTCAGAAGCATCTGAGGAACGAGAGAGAGCATCGGCCCTAATGTTCTTATCAGCAGGCCGAAAGTGAATTTCAAAATTAAATCGGGCAAAGAACAGAGACCACCTGGCCTGACGAGGATTCAGCCGTTGGGCAGACTGGAGGTAGGAGAGGTTCTTGTGATCGGTGTAAATAATAACTGGAAATCTTGATCCCTCCAGCAGATGCCTCCATTCCTCAAGTGCTAATTTAATGGCTAGAAGCTCTCGATCCCCGATGGAGTAGTTCCTCTCCGCCGGAGAGAAGGTCCTAGAAAAAAAACCACAAGTAACAGCATGCCCGGAAGAGTTTTTTTGTAGAAGGACAGCTCCAGCTCCCACTGAGGAGGCATCAACCTCCAATAGGAAGGGTTTAGATGGGTCAGGTCTGGAGAGCACGGGAGCCGAAGAGAAGGCAGACTTGAGTCGTTTAAAGGCGTCTTCCGCTTGAGGAGGCCAAGACTTGGGATCGGCATTTTTTTTGGTTAAAGCCACAATAGGAGCCACAATGGTAGAAAAATGTGGAATAAATTGCCTGTAATAATTGGCGAACCCCAAAAAACGTTGGATGGCACGGAGTCCGGAGGGGCGTGGCCAATCTAAGACGGCAGAGAGTTTATCTGGGTCCATTTGTAGTCCCTGGCCAGAGACCAAGTATCCTAGAAAAGGAAGAGATTGGCATTCAAACAGACATTTCTCAATTTTAGCATAGAGTTGATTGTCACGAAGTCTCTGAAGAACCATACGGACATGCTGGCGGTGTTCTTCTAGGTTGGCCGAAAAAATTAGGATATCATCAAGATATACAACAACACAGGAGTATAACAGATCACGAAAAATTTCATTAACAAAGTCTTGGAAGACAGCAGGGGCGTTGCACAGGCCAAAGGGCATGACCAGATACTCAAAGTGTCCATCTCTGGTGTTAAATGCTGTTTTCCACTCATCCCCCTCTCTGATGCGGATGAGGTTATAGGCGCCTCTTAAGTCCAATTTAGTAAAGATGTGGGCACCTTGGAGGCGATCAAAGAGTTCAGAGATGAGGGGTAAGGGGTAGCGGTTCTTAACCGTGATTTTATTAAGTCCGCGGTAGTCAATGCAAGGACGTAGAGAGCCATCTTTTTTGGACACAAAGAAAAATCCGGCTCCGGCAGGAGAGGAGGATTTACGGATAAAGCCCTTTTTTAGATTCTCCTGGACGTATTCAGACATGGCAAGAGTCTCTGGGGCAGAGAGAGGATAAATTCTGCCCCGGGGTGGAGTAGTGCCCGGGAGGAGGTCGATAGGACAATCATAAGGCCTGTGAGGAGGTAGAGTCTCCGCTTGTTTTTTGCAGAAAACATCCGCGAAGTCCATATAGGCCTTAGGGAGACCGGTTACTGGAGGAAGCACAGAGTCACGGCAAGGGTTACTGGGAACCGGTTTTAGACAGTCCTTGGAACAAGAGGGCCCCCAACTCTTGATCTCCCCAGTGGACCAATCCAGGGTTGGGGAATGAAGTTGAAGCCAGGGAAGTCCAAGGAGAATTTCCGAGGTGCAATTGGGGAGGACCAAAAGTTCAATCCTCTCGTGATGAGATCCGATGCTCATTAGAAGGGGCTCCGTGCGGAAACGTATGGAACAGTCCAATCTTTCATTGTTTATACAATTGATGTAAAGGGGTCTGGTGAGACTGGTCACTGGGATGTTGAACCTGTTGACGAGAGAGGCCAAAATAAAATTTCCTGCAGATCCAGAGTCCAAGAAGGCCACAGAAGAGAAGGAGAAGGCAGAGGCAGACATCCGCACAGGCACAGTAAGACGTGGAGAAGCAGAGTAGACATCAAGGATTGTCTCACCTTTGTGCGGAGTCAGCGTACGTCTTTCCAGGCGGGGAGGGCGGATAGGACAATCCCTCAGGAAGTGTTCGGTACTAGCACAGTACAGGCAGAGGTTCTCCATGCGGCGTCGTGTCCTCTCTTGAGATGTCAGGCGAGACCGGTCGACCTGCATAGCCTCCACGGCGGGAGGCACAGGAACAGATTGCAGGGAACCAGAGGAGAGAGGAGCCGAGGAGAAGAAACGCCTCGTGCGAACAGAGTCCATATCTTGGCGGAGCTCCTGACGCCTTTCGGAAAAACGCATGTCAATGCGAGTGGCTAGGTGAATAAGTTCATGAAGATTAGCAGGCATTTCTCGTGCGGCCAGAACATCTTTAATGTTGCTGGATAGGCCTTTTTTAAAGGTCGCGCAGAGGGCCTCATTATTCCAGGACAATTCTGAAGCAAGTGTACGGAATTGTACGGCATACTCGCCAACGGAAGAATTACCCTGGACCAGGTTCAACAGGGCAGTCTCAGCAGAAGAGGCTCGGGCAGGTTCCTCAAAGACACTTCGAATTTCCGAGAAGAAGGAGTGTACAGAGGCAGTGACGGGGTCATTGCGGTCCCAGAGCGGTGTGGCCCATGACAGGGCTTTTCCAGACAGCAGGCTGACTACGAAAGCCACCTTAGACCTTTCAGTGGGGAACTGGTCCGACATCATCTCCAAGTGTAATGAACATTGGGAAAGGAAGCCACGGCAAAACTTAGAGTCCCCATCAAATTTATCCGGCAAGGATAGGCGTATCCCAGGAGCGGCCACTCGCTGCGGAGGAGGTGCAGGAGCTGGCGGAGGAGATGACTGCTGAAGCTGTGGTAGTAACTGTTGTAGCATAACAGTCAGTTGAGACAGCTGTTGGCCTTGTTGCGCTATCTGTTGTGACTGCTGGGCGACCACCGTGGTGAGGTCAGCGACAACTGGCAGAGGAACTTCAGCGGGATCCATGGCCGGATCTACTGTCACGATGCCGGCTGGCAGGTAGTGGATCCTCTGTGCCAGAGAGGGATTGGCGTGGACCGTGCTAGAGGATCGGTTCTAAGTCACTACTGGTTTTCACCAGAGCCCGCCGCAAAGCGGGATGGTCTTGCTGCGGCGGTAGTGACCAGGTCGTATCCACTAGCAACGGCTCAACCTCTCTGGCTGCTGAAGATAGGCGCGGTACAAGGGAGTAGACAGAAGCAAGGTCGGACGTAGCAGAAGGTCGGGGCAGGCAGCAAGGATCGTAGTCAGGGGCAACGGCAGGAGGTCTGGAACACAGGCTAGGAACACACAAGGAAACGCTTTCACTGGCACTAAGGCAACAAGATCCGGCGAGGGAGTGAAGGGGAAGTGAGGTGATATAGGGAAGTGCACAGGTGTAAACACTAATTGGAACCACTGCGCCAATCAGCGGCGCAGTGGCCCTTTAAATCGCAAAGACCCGGCGCGCGCGCGCCCTAGGGAGCGGGGCCGCGCGCGCCGGGACAGAACTGACGGAGAGCGAGTCAGGTACGGGAGCCGGGGTGCGCATCGCGAGCGGGCGCTACCCGCATCGCGAATCGCATCCCGGCCAGAGGCGGTATCGCAGCGCCCCGGGTCCGTGGAACCGACCGGAGCGCTGCAGTGAGAGGAGTGTAGCGAGCGCTCCGGGGAGGAGCGGGGACCCGGAGCGCTCGGCGTAACAACACAGTGTACAAGAGACACTCACATAGTGTAAGAGACACCAACACAGTGTACAAGAGACACCAACACAGTGTAAGAGACACCAACACAGTGTAAGAGACACCAACACGGTGTAAGAGACACCAACACAGTGTAAGAGACACCAACACAGTGTACAAGAGACACCAACACAGTGTAAGAGGCACCAACACAGTGTAAGAGACACCAACACAGTGTACAAGAGACACCAACACAGTGTAAGAGACACCAACACAGTGTACAAGAGACACCAACACAGTGTAAGAGACACCAACACAGTGTAAGAGACACTCACATAGTGTAAGAGACACCAACACAGTGTAAGAGACACTCACATAGTGTAAGAGACACCAACACAGTGTAAGAGACACTCACACAGTGTACAAGAGACACCAACACAGTGTAAGAGACACCAACACAGTGTAAGAGACACCAACACAGTGTAAGAGACACCAACACAGTGTAAGAGACACTCACACAGTGTACAAGAGACACCAACACAGTGTAAGAGACACCAACACAGTGTAAGAGACACCAACACAGTGTAAGAGACACCAACACAGTGTACAAGAGACACCAACACAGTGTAAGAGACACTCACATAGTGTAAGAGACACCAACACAGTGTAAGAGACACTCACACAGTGTACAAGAGAAACCAACACAGTGTAAGAGACACTCACACAGTGTACAAGAGACACCAACACAGTGTAAGAGACACCAACACAGTGTAAGAGACACCAACACAGTGTACAAGAGACACCAACACAGTGTAAGAGACACTCACATAGTGTAAGAGACACCAACACAGTGTAAGAGACACTCACATAGTGTAAGAGACACCAACACAGTGTACAAGAGACACCAACACAGTGTAAGAGACACTCACATAGTGTAAGAGACACCAACACAGTGTACAAGAGACACCAACACAGTGTAAGAGACACCAACACAGTGTAAGAGACACCAACACAGTGTACAAGAGACACCAACACAGTGTACAAGAGACACCAACACAGTGTAAGAGACACTCACATAGTGTACAAGAGACTCACACAGTCTAAGAGACACTCACATAGTGTACAAGAGACACCAACACAGTGTACAAGAGACACCAACACAGTGTAAGAGACACTCACATAGTGTAAGAGACACCAACACAGTGTAAGAGACACCAACACAGTGTACAAGAGACACCAACACAGTGTAAGAGACACTCACATAGTGTAAGAGACACCAACACAGTGTAAGAGACACCAACACAGTGTAAGAGACACTCACATAGTGTAAGAGACACCAACACAGTGTAAGAGACATCAACACAGTGTACAAGAGACACCAACACAGTGTAAGAGACACCAACACAGTGTACAAGAGACACCAACACAGTGTAAGAGACACTCACATAGTGTAAGAGACACCAACACAGTGTAAGAGACACCAACACAGTGTACAAGAGACACCAACACAGTGTAAGAGACACCAACACAGTGTACAAGAGACACCAACACAGTGTAAGAGACACTCACATAGTGTAAGAGACACCAACACAGTGTAAGAGACACCAACACAGTGTAAGAGACACCAACACAGTGTAAGAGACACTCACACAGTGTAAGAGACACTCACATAGTGTAAGAGACACCAACACAGTGTAAGAGACACCAACACAGTGTAAGAGACACCAACACAGTGTAAGAGACACCAACACAGTGTAAGAGACACTCACATAGTGTAAGAGACACCAACACAGTGTAAGAGACACCAACACAGTGTAAGAGACACCAACACAGTGTAAGAGACACTCACACAGTGTACAAGAGACTCACACAGTGTACAAGAGACACCAACACAGTGTACAAGAGACTCACACAGTGTACAAGAGACTCACACAGTGAACAAGAGACTCACACAGTGTAAAAGAGACTCACACAGTGTACAAGAGACTCACACAGCAGCCGGGACACCAACACAGTGTAAGAGACACCAACACAGTGTAAGAGACACTCACATAGTGTAAGAGACACCAACACAGTGTAAGAGACACCAACACAGTGTAAGAGACACCAACACAGTGTACAAGAGACACCAACACAGTGTAAGAGACACTCACATAGTGTAAGAGACTCACACAGTGTACAAGAGACACTCACATAGTGTAAGAGACACCAACACAGTGTACAAGAGACACCAACACAGTGTAAGAGACACCAACACAGTGTACAAGAGACACCAACACAGTGTAAGAGACAATCACATAGTGTAAGAGACTCACACAGTGTACAAGAGACACTCACATAGTGTAAGAGACACCAACACAGTGTACAAGAGACACCAACACAGTGTAAGAGACACCAACACAGTGTAAGAGACACCAACACAGTGTAAGAGACACCAACACAGTGTACAAGAGACACCAACACAGTGTAAGAGGCACCAACACAGTGTAAGAGACACCAACACAGTGTACAAGAGACACCAACACAGTGTAAGAGACACCAACACAGTGTAAGAGACACTCACACAGTGTACAAGAGACACCAACACAGTGTAAGAGACACCAACACAGTGTAAGAGACACCAACACAGTGTAAGAGACACTCACATAGTGTAAGAGACACCAACACAGTGTAAGAGACACCAACACAGTGTAAGAGACACTCACATAGTGTAAGAGACACCAACACAGTGTAAGAGACACCAACACAGTGTACAAGAGACACCAACACAGTGTAAGAGACACCAACACAGTGTACAAGAGACACCAACACAGTGTAAGAAACACTCACATAGTGTAAGAGACACCAACACAGTGTAAGAGACACCAACACAGTGTACAAGAGACACCAACACAGTGTAAGAGACACCAACACAGTGTACAAGAGACACCAACACAGTGTAAGAGACACTCACATAGTGTAAGAGACACCAACACAGTGTACAAGAGACACCAACACAGTGTAAGAGACACTCACATAGTGTAAGAGACACCAACACAGTGTAAGAGACACTCACACAGTGTACAAGAGACACCAACACAGTGTAAGAGACACTCACACAGTGTACAAGAGACACCAACACAGTGTAAGAGACACCAACACAGTGTAAGAGACACCAACACAGTGTACAAGAGACACCAACACAGTGTAAGAGACACTCACATAGTGTAAGAGACACCAACACAGTGTAAGAGACACACACATAGTGTAAGAGACACCAACACAGTGTACAAGAGACACCAACACAGTGTAAGAGACACTCACATAGTGTAAGAGACACCAACACAGTGTACAAGAGACACCAACACAGTGTAAGAGACACCAACACAGTGTAAGAGACACCAACACAGTGTACAAGAGACACCAACACAGTGTACAAGAGACACCAACACAGTGTAAGAGACACTCACATAGTGTACAAGAGACTCACACAGTCTAAGAGACACTCACATAGTGTACAAGAGACACCAACACAGTGTACAAGAGACACCAACACAGTGTAAGAGACACTCACATAGTGTAAGAGACACCAACACAGTGTAAGAGACACCAACACAGTGTAAGAGACACCAACACAGTGTACAAGAGACACCAACACAGTGTAAGAGACACTCACATAGTGTAAGAGACACCAACACAGTGTAAGAGACACCAACACAGTGTAAGAGACACTCACATAGTGTAAGAGACACCAACACAGTGTAAGAGACACCAACACAGTGTACAAGAGACACCAACACAGTGTAAGAGACACCAACACAGTGTACAAGAGACACCAACACAGTGTAAGAAACACTCACATAGTGTAAGAGACACCAACACAGTGTAAGAGACACCAACACAGTGTACAAGAGACACCAACACAGTGTAAGAGACACCAACACAGTGTACAAGAGACACCAACACAGTGTAAGAGACACTCACATAGTGTAAGAGACACCAACACAGTGTAAGAGACACCAACACAGTGTAAGAGACACCAACACAGTGTAAGAGACACTCACACAGTGTAAGAGACACTCACATAGTGTAAGAGACACCAACACAGTGTAAGAGACACTCACATAGTGTAAGAGACACCAACACAGTGTAATAGACACTCACATAGTGTAAGAGACACTCACATAGTGTAAGAGACACCAACACAGTGTAAGAGACACCAACACAGTGTAAGAGACACCAACACAGTGTAAGAGACACTCACATAGTGTAAGAGACACCAACACAGTGTAAGAGACACCAACACAGTGTAAGAGACACCAACACAGTGTAAGAGACACTCACACAGTGTACAAGAGACTCACACAGTGTACAAGAGACACCAACACAGTGTACAAGAGACTCACACAGTGTACAAGAGACTCACATAGTGAACAAGAGACTCACACAGTGTAAAAGAGACTCACACAGTGTACAAGAGACTCACACAGCAGCCGGGACACCAACACAGTGTAAGAGACACCAACACAGTGTAAGAGACACTCACATAGTGTAAGAGACACCAACACAGTGTAAGAGACACCAACACAGTGTAAGAGACACCAACACAGTGTACAAGAGACACCAACACAGTGTAAGAGACACTCACATAGTGTAAGAGACTCACACAGTGTACAAGAGACACTCACATAGTGTAAGAGACACCAACACAGTGTACAAGAGACACCAACACAGTGTAAGAGACACCAACACAGTGTACAAGAGACACCAACACAGTGTAAGAGACACTCACATAGTGTAAGAGACTCACACAGTGTACAAGAGACACTCACATAGTGTAAGAGACACCAACACAGTGTACAAGAGACACCAACACAGTGTAAGAGACACCAACACAGTGTAAGACACCAACACAGTGTAAGAGACACCAACACAGTGTACAAGAGACACCAACACAGTGTAAGAGGCACCAACACAGTGTAAGAGACACCAACACAGTGTACAAGAGACACCAACACAGTGTAAGAGACACCAACACAGTGTAAGAGACACTCACACAGTGTACAAGAGACACCAACACAGTGTAAGAGACACCAACACAGTGTAAGAGACACC
Source organism: Hyla sarda (assembly GCF_029499605.1). Lineage (NCBI taxonomy): Eukaryota > Metazoa > Chordata > Amphibia > Anura > Hylidae > Hyla > Hyla sarda. The sequence continues at coordinate 618,159,879 of NC_079189.1, forward strand.
AACACAGTGTAAGAGACACTCACATAGTGTAAGAGACACCAACACAGTGTAAGAGACACCAACACAGTGTAAGAGACACTCACATAGTGTAAGAGACACCAACACAGTGTAAGAGACACCAACACAGTGTACAAGAGACACCAACACAGTGTAAGAGACACCAACACAGTGTACAAGAGACATCAACACAGTGTAAGAAACACTCACATAGTGTAAGAGACACCAACACAGTGTAAGAGACACCAACACAGTGTACAAGAGACACCAACACAGTGTAAGAGACACCAACACAGTGTACAAGAGACACCAACACAGTGTAAGAGACACTCACATAGTGTAAGAGACACCAACACAGTGTACAAGAGACACCAACACAGTGTAAGAGACACTCACATAGTGTAAGAGACACCAACACAGTGTAAGAGACACTCACACAGTGTACAAGAGACACCAACACAGTGTAAGAGACACTCACACAGTGTACAAGAGACACCAACACAGTGTAAGAGACACCAACACAGTGTAAGAGACACCAACACAGTGTACAAGAGACACCAACACAGTGTAAGAGACACTCACATAGTGTAAGAGACACCAACACAGTGTAAGAGACACACACATAGTGTAAGAGACACCAACACAGTGTACAAGAGACACCAACACAGTGTAAGAGACACTCACATAGTGTAAGAGACACCAACACAGTGTACAAGAGACACCAACACAGTGTAAGAGACACCAACACAGTGTAAGAGACACCAACACAGTGTACAAGAGACACCAACACAGTGTACAAGAGACACCAACACAGTGTAAGAGACACTCACATAGTGTACAAGAGACTCACACAGTCTAAGAGACACTCACATAGTGTACAAGAGACACCAACACAGTGTACAAGAGACACCAACACAGTGTAAGAGACACTCACATAGTGTAAGAGACACCAACACAGTGTAAGAGACACCAACACAGTGTAAGAGACACCAACACAGTGTACAAGAGACACCAACACAGTGTAAGAGACACTCACATAGTGTAAGAGACACCAACACAGTGTAAGAGACACCAACACAGTGTAAGAGACACTCACATAGTGTAAGAGACACCAACACAGTGTAAGAGACACCAACACAGTGTACAAGAGACACCAACACAGTGTAAGAGACACCAACACAGTGTACAAGAGACACCAACACAGTGTAAGAAACACTCACATAGTGTAAGAGACACCAACACAGTGTAAGAGACACCAACACAGTGTACAAGAGACACCAACACAGTGTAAGAGACACCAACACAGTGTACAAGAGACACCAACACAGTGTAAGAGACACTCACATAGTGTAAGAGACACCAACACAGTGTAAGAGACACCAACACAGTGTAAGAGACACCAACACAGTGTAAGAGACACTCACACAGTGTAAGAGACACTCACATAGTGTAAGAGACACCAACACAGTGTAAGAGACACTCACATAGTGTAAGAGACACCAACACAGTGTAATAGACACTCACATAGTGTAAGAGACACTCACATAGTGTAAGAGACACCAACACAGTGTAAGAGACACCAACACAGTGTAAGAGACACCAACACAGTGTAAGAGACACTCACATAGTGTAAGAGACACCAACACAGTGTAAGAGACACCAACACAGTGTAAGAGACACCAACACAGTGTAAGAGACACTCACACAGTGTACAAGAGACTCACACAGTGTACAAGAGACACCAACACAGTGTACAAGAGACTCACACAGTGTACAAGAGACTCACACAGTGTACAAGAGACTAACACAGTGTACAAGAGACTCACACAGTGTACAAGAGACTCACACAGCAGCCGGGACACCAACACAGTGTAAGAGACACCAACACAGTGTAAGAGACACTCACATAGTGTAAGAGACACCAACACAGTGTAAGAGACACCAACACAGTGTAAGAGACACCAACACAGTGTACAAGAGACACCAACACAGTGTAAGAGACACTCACATAGTGTAAGAGACTCACACAGTGTACAAGAGACACTCACATAGTGTAAGAGACACCAACACAGTGTAAGAGACACCAACACAGTGTACAAGAGACACCAACACAGTGTAAGAGACACTCACATAGTGTAAGAGACTCACACAGTGTACAAGAGACACTCACATAGTGTAAGAGACACCAACACAGTGTACAAGAGACACAAACACAGTGTAAGAGACACCAACACAGTGTACAAGAGACACCAACACAGTGTAAGAGACACTCACATAGTGTAAGAGACTCACACAGTGTACAAGAGACACTCACATAGTGTAAGAGACACCAACACAGTGTACAAGAGACACCAACACAGTGTAAGAGACACCAACACAGTGTAAGAGACACCAACACAGTGTAAGAGACACCAACACAGTGTACAAGAGACACCAACACAGTGTAAGAGGCACCAACACAGTGTAAGAGACACCAACACAGTGTACAAGAGACACCAACACAGTGTAAGAGACACCAACACAGTGTAAGAGACACTCACACAGTGTACAAGAGACACCAACACAGTGTAAGAGACACCAACACAGTGTAAGAGACACCAACACAGTGTAAGAGACACCAACACAGTGTCCAATAGACACCAACACAGTGTAAGAGACACCAACACAGTGTAAGAGACACCAACACAGTGTAAGAGACACTCACACAGTGTACAAGAGACTCACACAGTGTACAAGAGACACCAACACAGTGTACAAGAGACTCACACAGTGTACAAGAGACTAACACAGTGTACAAGAGACTCACACAGTGTACAAGAGACTCACACAGCAGCCGGGACACCAACACAGTGTAAGAGACACCAACACAGTGTAAGAGACACTCACATAGTGTAAGAGACACCAACACAGTGTAAGAGACACCAACACAGTGTAAGAGACACCAACACAGTGTACAAGAGACACCAACACAGTGTAAGAGACACTCACATAGTGTAAGAGACTCACACAGTGTACAAGAGACACTCACATAGTGTAAGAGACACCAACACAGTGTAAGAGACACCAACACAGTGTAAGAGACACTCACATAGTGTAAGAGACACCAACACAGTGTAAGAGACACCAACACAGTGTAAGAGACACCAACACAGTGTAAGAGACACTCACATAGTGTAAGAGACTCACACAGTGTACAAGAGACACTCACATAGTGTAAGAGACACCAACACAGTGTAAGAGACACCAACACAGTGTACAAGAGACACCAACACAGTGTAAGAGACACTCACATAGTGTAAGAGACTCACACAGTGTACAAGAGACACTCACATAGTGTAAGAGACACCAACACAGTGTACAAGAGACACAAACACAGTGTAAGAGACACCAACACAGTGTACAAGAGACACCAACACAGTGTAAGAGACACTCACATAGTGTAAGAGACTCACACAGTGTACAAGAGACACTCACATAGTGTAAGAGACACCAACACAGTGTACAAGAGACACCAACACAGTGTAAGAGACACCAACACAGTGTAAGAGACACCAACACAGTGTAAGAGACACCAACACAGTGTACAAGAGACACCAACACAGTGTAAGAGGCACCAACACAGTGTAAGAGACACCAACACAGTGTACAAGAGACACCAACACAGTGTAAGAGACACCAACACAGTGTAAGAGACACTCACACAGTGTACAAGAGACACCAACACAGTGTAAGAGACACCAACACAGTGTAAGAGACACCAACACAGTGTAAGAGACACCAACACAGTGTCCAATAGACACCAACACAGTGTAAGAGACACTCACATAGTGTAAGAGACACCAACACAGTGTAAGAGACACTCACACAGTGTACAAGAGACACCAACACAGTGTAAGAGACACTCACACAGTGTACAAGAGACACCAACACAGTGTAAGAGACACCAACACAGTGTAAGAGACACCAACACAGTGTACAAGAGACACCAACACAGTGTAAGAGACACTCACATAGTGTAAGAGACACCAACACAGTGTAAGAGACACTCACATAGTGTAAGAGACACCAACACAGTGTACAAGAGACACCAACACAGTGTAAGAGACACTCACATAGTGTAAGAGACACCAACACAGTGTACAAGAGACACCAACACAGTGTAAGAGACACCAACACAGTGTAAGAGACACCAACACAGTGTACAAGAGACACCAACACAGTGTACAAGAGACACCAACACAGTGTAAGAGACACTCACATAGTGTACAAGAGACTCACACAGTCTAAGAGACACTCACATAGTGTACAAGAGACACCAACACAGTGTACAAGAGACACCAACACAGTGTAAGAGACACTCACATAGTGTAAGAGACACCAACACAGTGTAAGAGACACCAACACAGTGTAAGAGACACCAACACAGTGTACAAGAGACACCAACACAGTGTAAGAGACACTCACATAGTGTAAGAGACACCAACACAGTGTAAGAGACACCAACACAGTGTAAGAGACACTCACATAGTGTAAGAGACACCAACACAGTGTAAGAGACACCAACACAGTGTACAAGAGACACCAACACAGTGTAAGAGACACCAACACAGTGTACAAGAGACACCAACACAGTGTAAGAGACACTTACATAGTGTAAGAGACACCAACACAGTGTAAGAGACACCAACACAGTGTACAAGAGACACCAACACAGTGTAAGAGACACCAACACAGTGTACAAGAGACACCAACACAGTGTAAGAGACACTCACATAGTGTAAGAGACACCAACACAGTGTAAGAGACACCAACACAGTGTACAAGAGACACCAACACAGTGTAAGAGACACCAACACAGTGTACAAGAGACACCAACACAGTGTAAGAGACACTCACATAGTGTAAGAGACACCAACACAGTGTAAGAGACACCAACACAGTGTAAGAGACACCAACACAGTGTAAGAGACACCAACACAGTGTACAAGAGACTCACACAGTGTAAGAGACACTCACAGTGTACTAGAGACACTCACACAGTGTAAGAGACACCAACACAGTGTAAGAGACACCAACACAGTGTACAAGAGACACCAACACAGTGTAAGAGACACCAACACAGTGTACAAGAGACACCAACACAGTGTAAGAGACACTCACATAGTGTACAAGACACACCAACACAGTGTAAGAGACACTCACACAGTGTACAAGACACACCAACACAGTGTAAGAGACACTCACACAGTGTACAAGAGACTCACACAGTGTAAGAGACACCAACACAGTGTACAAGACACTCACATAGTGTAAGAGACACCAACACAGTGTAAGAGACACTCACATAGTGTACAAGAGACTCACACAGTGTACAAGAGACTCACACAGTGTACGAGACACTCACACAGTGTACTAGAGACTCACACAGTGTACAAGACACTCACACAGTGTACAAGAGACTCACACAGTGTACAAGAGACTCACACAATGTACAAGACACTCACACAGTGTACAAGACACTCACACAGTGTACAAGAGACTCACACAGTGTACAAGAGACACACACAGTGTACAAGAGACTCACACAGTAGACAAGAGACTCACATAGTGTACAAGACACTCACACAGTGTACAAGAGACTCACACAGTGTACAAGAGACTCACACAGTGTACAAGAGACTCACACAGTGTAAAAGAGACTCACACAGTGTACAAGAGACTCACAATGTACAAGACACTCACACAGTGTACAAGAGACTCACACAGTGTACAAGAGACTCACACAGTGTACAAGAGACTCACAATGTTCAAGACACTCACACAGTGTACAAGAGACCCACACAGTGTACAAGAGACCCACACAGTGTACAAGAGACCCACACAGTGTACAAGAGACTCACACAGTGTACAAGAGACCCACACAGTGTACAAGAGACTCACACAGTGTACAAGACACTCACACAGTGCACATGAGACTCACACAGTGTACAAGAGACTCACACAGTGTACAAGAGACTCACAATGTACAAGACACTCACACAGTGTACAAGAGACTCACAATGTACAAGACACTCACACAGTGTACAAGAGACCCACACAGTGTACAAGAGACCCACACAGTGTACAAGAGACCCACACAGTGTACAAGAGACTCACACAGTGTGCAAGACACTCACACAGTGTACAAGAGACTCACACAGTGTACTAGACACTCACACAGTGTACAAGAGACCCACACAGTGTACAAGAGACCCACACAGTGTACGAGACACTCACACAGTATACAAGAGACCCACACAGTGTACGAGACACTCACACAGTGTACATGAGACTCACACAGTGTACTAGAGACTCACAGTGTACAAGAGACTCACACAGTGTACAAGATACTCACACAGTGTACAAGAGACTCACACTGTGTACAAGAGACTCACACAGTGTACAAGAGACTCACACAGTATACAGAAGACTCACACAGTATACAAGACACTCACACAGTGTACAAGAGACTCACACAGTGTACAAGAGACCCACACAGTGTACAAGAGACTCACACAGTGTACAAGACACCCACACAGTGTACAAGAGACCCACACAGTGTACAAGAGACTCACACAGTGTACAAGACACTCACACAGTGTACAAGAGACTCACACAATGTACAAGACACTCACACAGTGTACGAGACACTCACACCGTGTACAAGAGACTCACACAGTGTACTAGACACTCACACAGTGTACAAGACACTCACACAGTGTACTAGAGACTCACACAGTGTACAAGACACTCACCCAGTGTAGATGAGACTCACACAGTGTACTAGAGACTCACACAGTGTACAAGACACTCACACAGTGTACAAGAGACTCACACAGTGTACAAGACACTCACACAGTGTATGAGACACTCTCACAGTGTACTAGAGACCCACACAGTGTACAAGAGACTCACACAGTGTACTAGACACTCACACAGTGTACAAGAGACCCACACAATGTACAAGAGACTCACACAGTGTTAAAGACACTCACACAGTGTACAAGACACTCACACAGTGTACAAGAGACTCACACAGTGTACTAGACACTCACACAGTGTACAAGACACTCACACAGTGTATGAGACACTCTCACAGTGTACTAGATACCCACACAGTGTACAAGAGACCCACACAATGTACAAGATACTCACACAGTGTACTTGACACTCACACAGTGTACAAGAGACTCACACAGTGAACTTGACACTCACACAGTGTACTAGAGACTCACAGTGTACAAGAGACTCACACAGTGTACAAGACACTCACAGTGTATAAAGATTCACACAATGTACAAGAGACTCACACAGTGTATAAAAGAATCAGACAGTAGACGAGACTCACACAGTGTACAGGGGACTCACACAGCAGCCTGGACATCAACACAGTGTACAAGAGACTCAATCAGCAGCCTGGACACAACACAGTGCATAAGAGACTCACACAGTATACATAAGACTCACACAGTGTGCAAGAGACCCACACAGTGTACAAGAGACCTACACAGTGTACAATAGACTCACACAGTGTACAAGAGAGTCACACAATGTACAATAGACTCACAAAGTGTACAAGAGACCCACACCGTATACAAGAGACTGACAGTGTACAAGAGACTCACACAGTCTACAAGACACTCACAAAGTGTACAAGAGACCCACACAGTGTACAAGAGAATCACACAGTGTACAAAAGACTCACACAGTGTACAAGAGACTCACAAAGTGTACAAAAGATTTACACAGTGTACAAGAGACTCACACAATGTACAATAGACTCACACAGTGTACAAGACACTCACACAGTGTACAAGAAACTCACACAGTGTACAAGAGACTGACACAGTGTACAAGGCACTCACACAGTGTACAAGAGACTCACACAGTGTACAAGGCACTCACACAGTGTACAAGAGACTCACACAGTGTACAAGAGGCTGACACAGTGTACAAGACACTCACACAGTGTACAAGAGACTCACACAGTGTACAAGACACTCACACAGTGTACAAGAGACTCACACAGTGTACAAGAGACCCACACAGTGTACAAGAGACTCACACAGTATATTAGACACTCACACAGCAGCCTGGACACCAACACAGTTTACAGGAGACTCACACAATGTACAAGAGACTCAATCAGAAGCCTGGACACCAACACAATCACCAACACAGTGTACATGAAACTCACACAGTGTATAAAGGCTCACACAATATACAAGAGACTCACACAGTGTATAAAAGACTCACACAATAGACGAGACTCACACAGTATACAAGAGACTCACAAAGTGTACAAGAGACTCACACAGTGTACAAGAGACCCACACAGTGTACAAAAGACTCACACAGTGTACAAGAGACTCACACAGTGTACAAGAGAATCACACAGTGCATAAAAGACTTACACAATGTACAAGAGACTCACACAGTGTGCAAGAGACTCACACAGTGTACAAGAGACTCACACAGTGTATAAAAGACTCACACAGTAGACGAGACTCACACAGTATACAAGAGACTCACACAGCAGCCTGGATACCACCATAGTGTACAAGAGACTAACACAGTGTACAAGTCACTCACACAGTGTATGAGACACTCACACAGTGTACTAGAGACACACACAGTGTACAAGAGACTCACACAGTGTACAGAAGACTCAAACAGTGTAAGATAGACTCACACAGCAGCCTGGACACCAACACATTCACCAACACAATGTACATAAGACTCACACAGATTACGAGAGGCTAATACAGCAGCCAGGACACCAACACACAGTGTACAAGAGACTCACACAGCAGCCTGGACACCAACACACAGTGTACAAGAGACTCACACAGCAGCCTGGACACCAACACACAGTGTACAAGAGAGTCACACAGCAGCCTGGACACCAACACACAGTGTACAAGAGAGTCACACAGCAGCCAGGACACCAACACACAGTGTACAAGAGACTCACACAGCAGCCTGGACACCAACACACAGTGTACAAGAGAGTCACACAGCAGCCTGGACACCAACACACAGTGTACAAGAGACTCACACAGCAGCCTGGACACCAACACACAGTGTACAAGAGACTCACACAGCAGCCTGGACACCAACACACAGTGTACAAGAGACTCACACAGCAGCCTGGACACCAACACACAGTGCACAAGAGACTCACACAGCAGCCTGGACACCAACACACAGTGTACAAGAGACTCACACAGCAGCCTGGACACCAACACACAGTGTACAAGAGACTCACACAGCAGCCTGGACACCAACACACAGAGCACAAGAGACTCACACAGCAGCCAGGACACCAACACACAGTGCACAAGAGACTCACACAGCAGCCTGGACACCAACACAGTTTACAGGAGACTCACACAGTGTACAAGAGACTCACTCAGAAGCCTGGACACCAACACAATCACCAACACAGTGTACATGAGACTCACACAGTGTACAAGAGACTTACACAGTGTATAAAGATTCACACAATATACAAGAGACTCACACAGTGTATAAAAGACTCACACAGTAGACAAGAGACTCACACAGTGTACAAGAGACTCACACAGTGTACAAGAGACCCACACAGTGTACAAGAGACCCACACAGTGTACAAGACACCCACACCGTATACAAGAGACTGACAGTGTACAAGAGACTCACACAGTCTACAAGAGACTCACAAAGTGTACAAGAGATCCACACAGTGTACAAAAGAATCACACAGTGTAGAAAAGACTCACACAGTGTACAAGAGACTCACACAGTGTACAAGAGACTCACACAGTGTACAAGAGACTCACACAGTGTACAAGAGACTCACACAGTGTGCAAGAGAATCACACAGTGTACAAAAGACTCACACAGTGTACAAGAGAATCACACAGTGTACAAGAGACTCACAAAGTGTACAAGAGACTCACACAGTGTACAAAAGACTCACACAGTGTACAAGAGACTCACACAGTGTACAAAAGACTCACACAGTGTACAAGAGACTCACACAGTGTACAAGAGAATCACACAGTGCATAAAAGACTTACACAGTGTAAAAGAGACTCACACAGTGTGCAAGAGACTCACACAGTGTACAAGAGACTCACACAGTATATAAGACACTCATACAGTATACAAGAGACTCACACAGTATATAAGACACTCACACAGCAGCCTGGACACCAACACAGTGTACAGGAGACTCACACAGTGTACAAGAGACTCAATCAGAAGCCTGGACACCAACACAATGACCAACACAGTGTACATGAAACTCACAAAGTGTATAAAGACTCACACAGTGTACAGGGGACTCACACAGTGTACAAGAGACTCAATCAGAAGCCTGGACACCAACACAATCACCAACACAGTGTACATGAAACTCACAAAGTGTATAAAGACTCACACAGTGTACAAGAGACTCACACAGTGTATAAAAGACTCACACAGTGTACAAGAGACTCACACAGTGTACAAGACACTCACACAGTGTACAAGAGAGTCACACTGTGTACAAGAGACCCACACAGTGTACAAGAGAGTCACACTGTGTACTAGAGACTCACAAAGTGTACAAGAGACCCCCACAGTGTACAAAAGACTCACACAGTGTACAAGAGACTCACACAGTGTACAAGAGACTCACAAAGTGTACAAGAGACCCACACAGTGTACAAGAGACTCACACAGTGTACAAGAGACTCACAGTGCATAAAAGACTCACACAGTGTACTAGAGACACACACAGTGTACAAGAGACTCACACAGTGTACAACAGACTCACACAGTATACAGAAGACTCACACAGTGTAAGATAGACTCACACAGCAGCCTGGACACCAACACCATCACCAACACAACGTACATAAGACTCACACAGATTACGAGAGGCTAATACAGCAGCCAGGACACCAACACACAGTGTACAAGAGACTCACACAGCAGCCTGGACACAAACACACAGTGTACAAGAGAGTCACACAGCAGCCTGGACACCAACACACAGAGCACAAGAGACTCACACAGCAGCCTGGACACCAACACACAGAGCACAAGAGACTCACACAGCAGCCTGGACACCAACACACAGTGTACAAGAGACTCACACAGCAGCCTGGACACCAACACACAGTGTACAAGAGAGTCACACAGCAGCCTGGACACCAACACACAGTGTACAAGAGAGTCACACAGCAGCCTGGACACCAACACACAGTGTACAAGAGAGTCACACAGCAGCCTGGACACCAACACACAGTGTACAAGAGAGTCACACAGCAGCCTGGACACCAACACACAGTGTACAAGAGAGTCACACAGCAGACTGGACACCAACACACAGTGTACAAGAGAGTCAAACAGCAGCCTGGACACCAACACACAGTGCACAAGAGACTCACACAGCAGCCTGGACACCAACACACAGTGTACAAGAGACTCACACAGCAGCCTGGACACCAACACACAGTGTACAAGAGACTCACACAGCAGCCTGGACACCAACACACAGTGCACAAGAGACTCACACAGCAGCCTGGATACCAACACACAGTGTACAAGAGAGTCACACAGCAGCCTGGACACCAACACACAGTGTACAAGAGAGTCACACAGCAGCCTGGACACCAACACACAGTGTACAAGAGACAAACACAGCAGCCTGGACACCAACACACAGTGTACAAGAGACTCACACAGCAGCCTGGACACCAACACACAGTGTACAAGAGACTCACACAGCAGCCTGGACACCAACACACAGTGTACAAGAGAGTCACACAGCAGCCTGGACACCAACACACAGTGTACAAGAGACAAACACAGCAGCCTGGACACCAACACACAGTGTACAAGAGACTCACACAGCAGCCTGGACACCAACACACAGTGTACAAGAGACTCACACAGCAGCCTGGACACCAACACACAGTGTACAAGAGAGTCACACAGCAGCCTGGACACCAACACACAGTGCACAAGAGACAAACACAGCAGCCTGGACACCAACACACAGTGTACAAGAGACTCACACAGCAGCCTGGACACCAACACACAGTGCACAAGAGAGTCACACAGCAGCCTGGACACCAACACACAGTGCACAAGAGACAAACACAGCAGCCTGGACACCAACACACAGTGTACAAGAGAGTCACACAGCAGCCTGGACACTAACACACAGTGTACAAGAGACTCACACAGCAGCCTGGACACCAACACACAGTGTACAAGAGAGTCACACAGCAGCCTGGACACCAACACACAGTGCACAAGAGACTCACACAGATTCCGAGAGGCTCATACAGCAGCCAGGACACCAACACACAGTGCACAAGAGACTCACACAGCAGCCTGGACACCAACACACAGTGCACAAGAGACTCACACAGCAGCCTGGACACCAACACACAGTGCAAAAGAGACTCACACAGCAGCCTGGACACCAACACACAGTGCACAAGAGAGTCACACAGCAGCCTGGACACCAACACACAGTGCAAAAGAGACTCACACAGCAGCCTGGACACCAACACACAGTGCACAAAAGACTCAAACAGCAGCCTGGACACCAACACACAGTGTACAAGAGAGTCACACAGCAGCCTGGACACCAACACACAGAGCACAAGAGAGTCACACAGCAGCCTGGACACCAACAAACAGTGTACAAGAGACTCACACAGCAGCCTGGACACCAATACACAGTGTACAAGAGACTCACACAGCAGCCTGGACACCAACACAGTGTACAAGAGAGTCACACAGCAGCCTGGACACCAACACACAGTGTACAAGAGACAAACACAGCAGCCAGGACACCAACACACAGTGTACAAGAGAGTCAAACAGCAGCCTGGACACCAACACAGTGAACAAAACACTCAGACAGCAACCTGCACACCATCATAGTTTACAAGAGACTCACACAGCAACCTGGACACCTACACACAGTAAACAAGAAACTCACACAGCAGTCTGGACACCAAGACAGTGTACATGAGACTCGTACAGCAGCCTGGACACCAATACAGTGTACAGGACAATCGCACAGGACACCACCGCACAGTGCACAAGAGACTCACACAGCAGCCTGGACACCAACACACAGTGCACAAGAGACTCACACAGCAGCCTGGACACCAACACACAGAGCACAAGAGACTCACACAGCAGCCTGGACACCAACACACAGTGCACAAGAGACTCACACAGTGTACAAGAGACACACACAGTGTACAAGAGACTCACACAGTGTACAACAGACTCACACAGTGTACAAGAGACTCACAGTGCATAAAAGACTCACACAGTGTACAAGAGACACACACAGTGTACAAGAGACTCACACAGTGTACAACAGACTCACACAGTATACAGAAGACTCACACAGTGTAAGATAGACTCACACAGCAGCCTGGACACCAACACCATCACCAACACAATGTACATAAGACTCACACAGATTACGAGAGGCTAATACAGCAGCCAGGACACCAACACACAGTGTACAAGAGACTCACACAGCAGCCTGGACACCAACACACAGTGTACAAGAGACTCACACAGCAGCCTGGACACCAACACACAGTGTACAAGAGACTCACACAGCAGCCTGGACACCAACACACAGTGTACAAGAGACTCACACAGCAGCCTGGACACCAACACACAGAGCACAAGAGACTCACACAGCAGCCTGGACACCAACACACAGTGCACAAGAGACTCACACAGCAGCCTGGACACCAACACACAGAGCACAAGAGACTCACACAGCAGCCTGGACACCAACACACAGAGCACAAGAGACTCACACAGCAGCCTGGACACCAACACACAGTGCACAAGAGACTCACACAGCAGCCTGGACACCAACACACAGTGCACAAGAGACTCACACAGCAGCCTGGACACCAACACACAGTGTACAAGAGAGTCACACAGCAGCCTGGACACCAACACACAGTGTACAAGAGACAAACACAGCAGCCTGGACACCAACACACAGTGTACAAGAGAGTCACACAGCAGCCTGGACACCAACACACAGTGCAAAAGAGACTCACACAGCAGCCTGGACACCAACACACAGAGCACAAGAGAGTCACACAGCAGCCTGGACACCAACACACAGTGTACAAGAGAGTCACACAGCAGCCTGGACACCAACACACAGTGCACAAGAGAGTCACACAGCAGCCTGGACACCAACACACAGTGCACAAGAGACAAACACAGCAGCCTGGACACCAACACACAGTGTACAAGAGAGTCACACAGCAGCCTGGACACCAACACACAGTGCACAAGAGAGTCACACAGCAGCCAGGACACCAACACACAGTGCACAAGAGAGTCACACAGCAGCCAGGACACCAACACACAGTGCACAAGAGAGTCACACAGCAGCCAGGACACCAACACACAGTGCACAAGAGACTCACACAGCAGCCTGGACACCAACACACAGTGCACAAGAGACTCACACAGCAGCCTGGACACCAACACACAGTGCAAAAGAGACTCACACAGCAGCCTGGACACCAACACACAGAGCACAAGAGAGTCACACAGCAGGCTGGACACCAACACACAGTGTACAAGAGAGTCACACAGCAGCCTGGACACCAACACACAGTGCACAAGAGACAAACACAGCAGCCTGGACACCAACACACAGTGTACAAGAGAGTCACACAGCAGCCTGGACACCAACACACAGTGCACAAGAGACTCACACAGCAGCCTGGACACCAACACACAGAGCACAAGAGAGTCACACAGCAGCCTGGACACCAACACACAGTGTACAAGAGACTCACACAGCAGCCTGGACACCAACACACAGTGTACAAGAGAGTCAAACAGCAGCCTGGACACCAACACACAGTGTACAAGAGACTCACACAGCAGCCAGGACACCAACACACAGAGCACAAGAGAGTCACACAGCAGCCTGGACACCAACACACAGAGCACAAGAGAGTCACACAGCAGCCTGGACACCAACACACAGAGCACAAGAGAGTCACACAGCAGCCTGGACACCAACACACAGAGCACAAGAGAGTCACACAGCAGCCTGGACACCAACACACAGAGCACAAGAGAGTCAAACAGAAGCCTGGACACAAACACAGTGTAGAAGAGACAAACACAGCAACCTGCACACCATCATAGTTTACAAGAGACTCACACAGCAACCTGGACACCTACACACAGTAAACAAGAAACTCACACAGCAGTCTGGACACCAAGACAGTGTACATGAGACTCGTACAGCAGCCTGGACACCAACACAGTGTACAAGAGACTCACACAGCAGCCTGGACACCAACACACAGTGTACAAGAGACTCACACAGCAGCCAGGACACCAACACACAGTGTACAAGAGAGTCACACAGCAGCCTGGACACCAAGACAGTGTACATGAGACTCGTAAAGCAGCGTGGACACCAACATAGTGTATACAAGACTCGTACAGCAGCATGGACACCATCACAGTGTACACAAGACTCGTACAGCAGCATGGACACCAACACAGTGTATACAAGACTCGTACAGCAGCATGGACACCAAAACAATGTACACAAGACTCGTACAGCAGCATGGACACCATCACAGTGTACACAAGACTCGTACAGCAGCATGGACACCAACACAGTGTACAGGATAATCGCACAGGACACAACCGCACAGTGCACAAGAGACTCACACAGCAGAGACTGCACAACAACACAGTGTACAAGAGACCCACACAGCAGCCTGGACACCAAGACAGTATACACAAGACTCATACAGCAGTGTAGACACCAACACAGTGTATAAGAGAGTTACAAAGCAGCCTGGACACCATCACAGTGTACAACAGACCCACACAGTGTACAAGAGACTCACACAGCAGAGACTGCACAACGACACGGTGTACAAGAGACTCACACAGTGTACAAGAGACCCACACAGTGTACAAGACACCCACACCGTATACAAGAGACTGACAGTGTACAAGAGACTCACACAGTCTACAAGAGTCTCACAAAGTGTACAAGAGACCCACACAGTGTGCAAGAGAATCACACAGTGTACAAAAGACTCACACAGTGTACAAGAGACACACAAAGTGTACAAGAGACTCACACAGTGTACAAGAGACTCACACAGTGTACAAGAGACTCACACAGTGTACAAAAGACTCACACAGTGTACAAGAGAATCACACAGTGCATAAAAGACTTACACAGTGTACAAGAGACTCACACAGTGTGCAAGAGACTCACACAGTGTACAAGAGACTCACACAGTGTATAAAAGACTCACACAGTAGACGAGACTCACACAGTATACAAGAGACTCACACAGCAGCCTGGATACCACCATAGTGTACAAGAGACTCAAACGGCAGCCTGGACACCAACACAGAGACTCACACAGTGTATATAAGACTTCCACAGTGTGCAAGAGACCCACACGGTGTACAAGAGACCCACACAGTGTACAAGAGACCCACAGAGTGTACTATAGACTCACACAGTGTACAAGAGACTCACACAATGTACAAGAGAGTCACAAAGTGTACAAGAGACCCACACAGTGTACAAGAGAGTCACACTGTGTACAAGAGACCCACACAGTGTACAAGAGAGTCACACTGTGTACAAGAGACTCACAAAGTGTACAAGAGACCCCCACAGTGTACAAAAAGACTCACACAGTGTACAAGAGACTCACACAGTGTACAAGAGACTCACAAAGTGTACAAGAGACCCACACAGTGTACAAGAGACTCACACAGTGTACAAGACACTCACACAGTGTACAAAAGACTCACACAGTGTACAAGAGACTCACAAAGTGTACAAGAGACCCACACAGTGTACAAGAGACTCACACAGTGTACAAGAGACTCACAAAGTGTACAAGAGACCCACACAGTGTACAAGAGACTCACACAGTGTACAAGAGACTCACAGTGCATAAAAGACTCACACAGTGTACTAGAGACACACACAGTGTACAAGAGACTCACACAGTATATAAGACACTCACACAGTATACAAGAGACTCACACAGTATATAAGACACTCACACAGCAGCCTGGACACCAACACAGTGTACAGGAGACTCACACAGTGTACAAGAGACTCAATCAGAAGCCTGGACACCAACACAATCACCAACACAGTGTACATGAAACTCACAAAGTGTATAAAGACTCACACAGTAGACGAGACTCACACAGTATACAAGAGACTCACACAGCAGCCTGGATACCACCATAGTGTACAAGAGACTCAAACGGCAGCCTGGGCACCAACACAGAGACTCACACAGTGTATATAAGACTCCCACAGTGTGCAAGAGACCCACACGGTGTACAAGAGACCCACACAGTGTACTATAGACTCACACAGTGTACAAGAGAGTCACACAGTGTACAAGAGAGTCACAAAGTGTACAAGAGACCCACACAGTGTACAAGAGACCCACACAGTGTACTATAGACTCACACAGTGTACAAGAGACTCAGACAGTGTACAAGAGAGTCACAAAGTGTACAAGAGACCCACACAGTGTACAAGAGAGTCACAAAGTGTACAAGAGACCCACACAGTGTACAAGAGAGTCACACTGTGTACAAGAGACCCACACAGTGTACAAGAGAGCCACATTGTGTACAAGAGACTCACAAAGTGTACAAGAGACCCCCACAGTGTACAAAAGACTCACACAGTGTACAAGAGACTCACACAGTGTACAAGAGACTCACAAAGTGTACAAGAGACCCACACAGTGTACAAGAGACTCACACAGTGTACAAGAGACTCACACAGTGTACAAGAGACTCACACAGTGTACAAGAGACCCACACAGTGTACAAGAGACTCACACAGTGTACAAGAGACTCACAGTGCATAAAAGACTCACACAGTGTACTAGAGACACACACAGTGTACAAGAGACTCACACAGTGTACAAGAGACTCACACAGTATACAGAAGACTCACAGAGTGTAAGATAGACTCACACAGCAGCCTGGACACCAACACCATCACCAACACAACGTACATAAGACTCACACAGATTACGAGAGGCTCATACAGCAGCCAGGACACTAACACACAGTGTACAAGAGACTCACACAGCAGCCTGGACACCAACACACAGAGCACAAGAGACTCACACAGCAGCCTGGACACCAACACACAGTGTACAAGAGACTCACACAGCAGCCTGGACACCAACACACAGAGCACAAGAGACTCACACAGCAGCCTGGACACCAACACACAGTGTACAAGAGACTCACACAGCAGCCTGGACACCAACACACAGTGTACAAGAGACTCACACAGCAGCCTGGACACCAACACACAGTGCACAAGAGACTCACACAGCAGCCTGGACACCAACACACAGTGTACACAAGACTCACACAGCAGCCTGGACACCAACACACAGTGTACAAGAGATTCACACCGCAGCCTGGACACCAACACACAGTGTACAAGAGAGTCACACAGCAGCCTGGACACCAACACAAAGTGTACAAGAGAGTCACACAGCAGACTGGACACCAACACACAGTGTACAAGAGAGTCAAACAGCAGCCTGGACACCAACACACAGTGTACAAGAGATTCACACAGCAGCCTGGACACCAAGACACAGTGTACAAGAGACTCACACAGCAGCCTGGACACCAACACACAGTGTACAAGAGACTCACACAGCAGCCTGGACACCAACACACAGTGTACAAGAGACTCACACAGCAGCCTGGACACCAACACACAGTGTACAAGAGACTCACACAGCAGCCTGGACACCAACACACAGTGTACAAGAGACTCACACAGCAGCCTGGACACCAACACACAGTGTACAAGAGACTCACACAGCAGCCTGGACACCAACACACAGTGCACAAGAGACTCACACAGCAGCCAGGACACCAACACACAGTGTACAAGAGACTCACACAGCAGCCTGGACACCAACACACAGTGTACAAGAGGCTCATACAGCAGCCTGGACACCAACACAGTGTACAAGAGAGTCACACAGCAGCCTGGACACCAACACACAGTGCACAAGAGAGTCACACAGCAGCCTGGACACCAACACAGTGTAGAAGAGACAAACACAGCAACCTGAACACCAACACAGTGTACAAAACACTCAGACAGCAACCTGCACACCATCATAGTTTACAAGAGACTCACACAGTATACAGAAGACTCACACAGTGTAAGATAGACTCACACAGCAGCCTGGACACCAACACATTCACCAACACAATGTACATAAGACTCACACAGATTACGAGAGGCTCATACAGCAGCCAGGACACCAACACACAGTGTACAAGAGACTCACACAGCAGCCTGGACACCAACACACAGAGCACAAGAGAGTCAAACAGAAGCCTGGACACAAACACAGTGTAGAAGAGACAAACACAGCAACCTGAACACCAACACAGTGTACAAAACACTCAGACAGCAACCTGCACACCATCATAGTTTACAAGAGACTCACACAGCAACCTGGACACCTACACACAGTAAACAAGAAACTCACACAGCAGTCTGGACACCAAGACACAGTGTACAAGAGACTCACACAGCAGCCTGGACACCAACACACAGTGTACAAGAGACTCACACAGCAGCCAGGACACCAACACACAGTGTACAAGAGAGTCAAACAGCAGCCTGGACACCAACACACAGTGCACAAGAGACTCACACAGCAGCCTGGACACCAACACACAGTGTACAAAAGACTCACACAGCAGCCTGGACACCAACACACAGTGTACAAGAGACTCACACAGCAGCCTGGACACCAACACACAGTGCACAAGAGACTCACACAGCAGCCTGGACACCAACACACAGTGCACAAGAGACTCACACAGCAGCCTGGACACCAAGACAGTGTACACAAGACTCGTACAGCAGCGTAGACACCAACACAGTGTATACGAGACTCACACAGCAGAGACTGCACAACAACACACAGTGTACAACAGACCCACACAGTGTACATGAGACTCACACAGCAGAGACTGCAACACAACACAGTGTAATAGAGACTCACACAACAGCCTGGACACCATCACAGTGTAAAAACTCACACAGTGTACATGAGACTCACACAGCAGAGACTGCAACACAACACAGTGTAATAGAGACTCACACAGCAGCCTGGACACCAAGACAGTGTACATGAGACTCGTACAGCAGCGTAGACACCAACACAGTGTATAAGAGAGTTACAAAGCAGCCTGGACACCATCACAGTGTACAACAGACCCACACAGTGTACAAGAGACTCACACAGCAGAGACTGCACAACGACACGGTGTACAAGAGACTCACACAGTGTACAAGAGACCCACACAGTGTACAAGACACCCACACCGTATACAAGAGACTGACAGTGTACAAGAGACTCACACAGTCTACAAGAGACTCACAAAGTGTACAAGAGACCCACACAGTGTGCAAGAGAATCACACAGTGTACAAAAGACTCACACAGTGTACAAGAGACTCACAAAGTGTACAAGAGACTCACACAGTGTACAAGAGACCCACACAGTGTACAAAAGACTCACACAGTGTACAAGAGACTCACACAGTGGACAAGAGAATCACACAGTGCATAAAAGACTTACACAGTGTACAAGAGACTCACACAGTGTGCAAGAGACTCACACAGTGTACAAGAGACTCACACAGTGTATAAAAGACTCACACAGTAGACGAGACTCACACAGTATACAAGAGACTCACAGTGCAGCCTGGATACCACCATAGTGTACAAGAGACTCAAACGGCAGCCTGGACACCAACACAGAGACTCACACAGTGTATATAAGACTTCCACAGTGTGCAAGAGACCCACACAGTGTACAAGAGACTCACACAGTGTACAAGAGACCCACACAGTGTACAAGAGACTCACACAGTGTACAAGAGACTCACACAGTGTACAAGAGACTCACACAGTGTACAAGAGAGTCACAAAGTGTACAAGAGAGTCACAAAGTGTACAAGAGAGTCACACTGTGTACAAGAGACTCACACAGTGTACAAGAGAGTCACAAAGTGTACAAGAGACCCACACAGTGTACAAGAGAGTCACACTGTGTACAAGAGACTCACACAGTGTACAAGAGAGTCACAAAGTGTACAAGAGAGTCACAAAGTGTACAAGAGAGTCACACAGTGTACAAGAGACCCACACAGTGTACAAGAGAGTCACACTGTGTACAAGAGACTCACACAGTGTACAAGAGAGTCACAAAGTGTACAAGAGACCCACACAGTGTACAAGAGAGTCACACTGTGTACAAGAGACTCACACAGTGTACAAGAGAGTCACAAAGTGTACAAGAGAGTCACAAAGTGTACAAGAGAGTCACACAGTGTACAAGAGACTCACACAGTGTACAAGAGAGTCACAAAGTGTACAAGAGACCCACACAGTGTACAAGAGAGTCACACTGTGTACAAGAGACCCACACAGTGTACAAGAGAGTCACACTGTGTACAAGAGACTCACAAAGTGTACAAGAGACCCCCACAGTGTACAAAAGACTCACACAGTGTACAAGAGACTCACACAGTGTACAAGAGACTCACAAAGTGTACAAGAGACCCACACAGTGTA
Source organism: Hyla sarda (assembly GCF_029499605.1). Lineage (NCBI taxonomy): Eukaryota > Metazoa > Chordata > Amphibia > Anura > Hylidae > Hyla > Hyla sarda. Next base: position 618,181,615 of record NC_079189.1, read on the forward strand.
CAAGAGACTCACACATTGTAGAAGACACTCACACAGTGTACAAGAGACCCACACAGTGTACAAGAGACTCACACAGTGTACAAGAGACTCACAGTGCATAAAAGACTCACACAGTGTACTAGAGACACACACAGTGTACAAGAGACTCACAGTGTATAAACGACTCACACAGTGTACTAGAGACACACACAGTATATAAGACGCTCCCACAGTATACAAGAGACTCACACAGTATATAAGACACTCACACAGCAGCCTGGACACCAACACAGTGTACAGGAGACTCACACAGTGTACAAGAGACTCAATCAGAAGCCTGGACACCAAAACAATCACCAACACAGTGTACATGAAACTAACACAGTGTATAAAGACTCACACAGTGTACAAGAGACTCACACAGTGTATAAAAGACTCACACAGTAGACGAGACTCACACGGTATACAAGAGACTCACACAGCAGCCTGAATACCACCATAGTGTACAAGAGACTCAAACGGCAGCCTGGACACCAACACAGAGACTCACACAGTGTATATAAGACTCCCACAGTGTGCAAGAGACCCACACAGTGTACAAGAGACTCAAACAGTGTACAAGAGAGTCACACTGTGTACAAGAGACTCACAAAGTGTACAAGAGACCCCCACAGTGTACAAAAGACTCACACAGTGTACAAGAGACTCACACAGTGTACAAGAGACTCACAAAGTGTACAAGAGACTCACACAATGTACAAGACACTCACAGAGTGTAGAAGACACTCACACAGTGTACAAGAGACCCACACAGTGTACAAGAGACTCACAAAGTGTACAAGAGACTCACAAAGTGTACAAGAGACCCACACAGTGTACAAGAAACTCACACAGTGTAGAAGACACTCACACAGTGTACAAGAGACCCACACAGTGTACAAGAGACTCACACAGTGTACAAGAGACTCACAGCGCATAAAAGACTCACACAGTGTACTAGAGACACACACAGTGTACAAGAGACTCACAGTGCATAAAAGACTCACACAGTGTACTAGAGACACACACAGTGTACAAAAGACTCACACAGTGTACAAGAGACTCACACAGTGTACAAGAGAATCACACAGTGCATAAAAGACTTACACAGTGTACAAGAGACTCACACAGTGTGCAAGAGACTCACACAGTGTACAAGAGACTCACACAGTATATAAGACACTCACACAGTATACAAGAGACTCACACAGTATATAAGACACTCACACAGCAGCCTGGACACCAACACAGTGTACAGGAGACTCACACAGTGTACAAGAGACTCAATCAGAAGCCTGGACACCAACACAATAACCAACACAGTGTACATGAAACTCACACAGTGTATAAAGACTCACACAGTGTACAAGAGACTCACACAGTGTATAAAAGACTCACACAGTAGACGAGACTCACACAGTATACAAGAGACTCACACAGTGTACAAGAGACTCACACAGTGTATAAAAGACTCACACAGTAGACGAGACTCACACGGTATACAAGAGACTCACACAGCAGCCTGGATACCACCATAGAGTACAAGAGACTCAAACGGCAGCATGGACATCAACACAGAGACTCACACAGTGTATATAAGACTCCCACAGTGTGCAAGAGACCCACACAGTGTACTATAGACTCACACAGTGTACAAGAGAGTCACACAGTGTACAAGAGAGTCACAAAGTGTACAAGAGACCCACACAGTGTACAAGAGACCCACACAGTGTACTATAGACTCACACAGTGTACAAGAGACTCACACAGTGTACAAGAGTCACAAAGTGTACAAGAGACCCACACAGTGTACAAGAGAGTCACACTGTGTACAAGAGACCCACACAGTGTACAAGAGAGTCACACTGTGTACAAGAGACTCACAAAGTGTACAAGAGACCCCCACAGTGTACAAAAGACTCACACAGTGTACAAGAGACTCACAAAGTGTACAAGAGACTCACAAAGTGTACAAGAGACCCACACAGTGTACAAGAGACTCACACAGTGTACAAGAGACTCACAGTGCATAAAAGACTCACACAGTGTACAAGAGACACACACAGTGTACAAGAGACTCACACAGTGTACAAGAAACTCACACAGTGTACAAGAGACTCACACAGTATACAGAAGACTCACACAGTGTAAGATAGACTCACACAGCAGCCTGGACACCAACACATTCACCAACACAACGTACATAAGACTCACACAGATTACGAGAGGCTCATACAGCAGCCAGGACACTAACACACAGTGTACAAGAGACTCACACAGCAGCCTGGACACCAACAAACAGTGTACAAGAGACTCACACAGCAGCCTGGACACCAACACACAGTGTACAAGAGAGTCACACAGCAGCCTGGACACCAACACACAGTGTACAAGAGACTCACACAGCAGCCTGGACACCAACACACAGTGCACAAGAGACTCACAAAGCAGCCTGGACACCAACACACAGTGCACAAGAGAGTCACACAGCAACCTGGACACCAACACACAGTGTACAAGAGACTCACACAGCAGCCTGGACACCAACACACAGTGTACAAGAGACTCACACAGCAGCCAGGACACTAACACACAGTGTACAAGAGACTCACACAGCAGCCTGGACACCAACACACAGTGCACAAGAGGCTCATACAGCAGCCAGGACACTAACACACAGTGTACAAGAGACTCACACAGCAGCCTGGACACCAACACACAGTGTACAAGAGGCTCATACAGCAGCCAGGACACTAACACACAGTGTACAAGAGACTCACACAGCAGCCTGGACACCAACACACAGTGCACAAGAGACTCACACAGCAGCCTGGACACAAACACACAGTGTACAAGAGACTCACACAGCAGCCTGGACACCAACACACAGTGTACAAGAGACTCACACAGCAGCCTGGACACCAACACACAGTGTACAAGAGATTCACACAGCAGCCTGGACACCAACACACAGTGTAGAAGAGACAAACACAGCAACCTGAACACCAACACAGTGTACAAAACACTCAGACAGCAACCTGCACACCATCATAGTTTACAAGAGACTCACACAGTATACAGAAGACTCACACAGTGTAAGATAGACTCACACAGCAGCCTGGACACCAACACATTCACCAACACAATGTACATAAGACTCACACAGATTACGAGAGGCTAATACAGCAGCCAGGACACCAACACACAGTGTACAAGAGACTCACACAGCAGCCTGGACACCAACACACAGTGCACAAGAGAGTCACACAGCAGCCTGGACACCAACACACAGTGTACAAGAGACTCACACAGCAGCCTGGACACCAACACACAGTGTACAAGAGACTCACACAGCAGCCTGGACACCAACACACAGTGTACAAGAGAGTCAAACAGCAGCCTGGACACCAACACACAGTGTACAAGAGACTCACACAGCAACCTGGACACCAACACACAATGTACAAGAGACTCACACAGCAGCCTGGACACCAACACACAGTGTACAAGAGACTCACACAGCAGCCTGGACACCAACACACAGTGCACAAGAGACTCACACAGCAGCCTGGACACCAACACACAGTGCACAAGAGAGTCACACAGCAGCCTGGACACCAACACACAGTGTACAAGAGAGTCACACAGCAGCCTGGACACCAACACACAGTGTACAAGAGACTCACACAGCAGCCTGGACACCAACACACAGTGTACAAGAGAGTCACACAGCAGCCTGGACACCAACACACAGTGTACAAGAGAGTCAAACAGCAGCCTGGACACCAACACACAGTGTACAAGAGAGTCAAACAGCAGCCTGGACACCAACACACAGTGTACAAGAGAGTCAAACAGCAGCCTGGACACCAACACACAGTGTAGAAGAGACAAACACAGCAGCCTGAACACCAACACAGTGTACAAAACACTCAGACAGCAACCTGCACACCATCATAGTTTACAAGAGACTCACACAGCAACCTGGACACCTACACACAGTAAACAAGAAACTCACACAGCAGTCTGGACACCAAGACACAGTGTACAAGAGACTCACACAGCAGCCTGGACACCAACACACAGTGTACAAGAGACAAACACAGCAGCCTGGACACCAACACACAGTGTACAAGAGAGTCAAACAGCAGCCTGGACACCAACACACAGTGTACAAGAGACTCACACAGCAGCCTGGACACCAACAAATAGTGTACAAGAGAGTCACATCAGCAGCCTGGACACCAACACACAGTGCACAAGAGAGTCAAACAGCAGCCTGGACACCAACACAAAGTGTACAAGAGAGTCACACAGCAGCCTGGACACCAACACACAGTGTACAAGAGAGTCACACAGCAGCCTGGACACCAACACACAGAGCACAAGAGACTCACACAGCAGCCTGGACACCAACACACAGTGTACAAAAGACTCACACAGCAGCCTGGACACCAACACACAGTGTAGAAGAGACTCACACAGCAGCCTGGACACCAACACACAGTGTACAAGAGACTCACACAGCAGCCTGGACACCAACACACAGTGTACAAGAGAGTCAAACAGCAGCCTGGACACCAACACACAGTGTACAAGAGACTCACACAGCAACCTGGACACCAACACACAGTGTACAAGAGAGTCACACAGCAGCCTGGACACCAACACACAGTGTACAAGAGAGTCACACAGCAGCCTGGACACCAACACACAGTGTACAAGAGAGTCACACAGCAGCCTGGACACCAACACACAGTGTACAAGAGACTCACACAGCAGCCTGGACACCAACACACAGTGTACAAGAGACAAACACAGCAGCCAGGACACCAACACACAGTGTACAAGAGAGTCAAACAGCAGCCTGGACACCAACACACAGTGCACAAGAGACTCACACAGCAGCCTGGACACCAACACACAGTGTACAAGAGACTCACACAGCAGCCTGGACAGCAACACACAGTGTACAAGAGACTCACACAGCAGCCTGGACACCAACACACAGTGCACAAGAGACTCACACAGCAGCCAGGACACCAACACACAGTGTACAAGAGAGTCACACAGCAGCCAGGACACCAACACACAGTGTACAAGAGACTCACACAGCAGCCTGGACACCAACACACAGAGCACAAGAGACTCACACAGCAGCCTGGACACCAACACACAGTGTACAAGAGAGTCACACAGCAGCCTGGACACCAACACACAGTGTACAAGAGAGTCACATCAGCCTGGACACCAACACACAGTGTACAAGAGAGTCACACAGCAGCCTGGACACCAACACACAGTGTACAAGAGAGTCACACAGCAGCCTGGACACCAACACACAGTGTACAAGAGAGTCACACAGCAGCCTGGACACCAACACACAGTGTACAAGAGAGTCACACAGCAGCCTGGACACCAACACACAGTGTACAAGAGAGTCACACAGCAGCCTGGACACAAACACAGTGTAGAAGAGACAAACACAGCAACCTGAACACCAACACAGTGTACAAAACACTCAGCCAGCAACCTGCACACCATCATAGTTTACAAGAGACTCACACAGTATACAGAAGACTCACACAGTGTAAGATAGACTCACACAGCAGCCTGGACACCAACACATTCACCAACACAATGTACATAAGACTCACACAGATTACGAGAGGCTCATACAGCAGCCAGGACACCAACACACAGTGTACAAGAGACTCACACAGCAGCCTGGACACCAACACACAGTGTACAAGAGACTCACACAGCAGCCTGGACACCAACACACAGTGTACAAGAGACTCACACAGCAGCCTGGACACCAACACACAGTGTACAAGAGACTCACACAGCAGCCTGGACACCAACACACAGTGTACAAGAGAGTCAAACAGCAGCCTGGACACCAACACACAGAGCACAAGAGACTCACACAGCAGCCTGGACACCAACACACAGTGTACAAGAGAGTCAAACAGCAGCCTGGACACCAACACACAGTGTACAAGAGAGTCACACAGCAGCCTGGACACCAACACAGTGTACACAAGACTCGTACAGCAGCCTGGACACCAACACACAGTGTACAAGAGACTCACACAGCAGCCTGGACACCAAGACAGTGTACACAAGACTCGTACAGCAGCCTGGACACCAACACACAGTGTACAAGAGACTCACACAGCAGCCTGGACACCAAGACAGTGTACACAAGACTCGTACAGCAGCGTAGACACCAACACAGTGTATAAGAGACTCACACAGCAGAGACTGCACAACAACACACAGTGTACAACAGACCCACACAGTGTACATGAGACTCACACAGCAGAGACTGCAACACAACACAGTGTAATAGAGACTCACACAACAGCCTGGACACCATCACAGTGTAAAAACTCACACAGTGTACATGAGACTCACACAGCAGAGACTGCAACACAACACAGTGTAATAGAGACTCACACAGCAGCCTGGACACCAAGACAGTGTACATGAGACTCGTACAGCAGCGTAGACACCAACACAGTGTATAAGAGAGTTACAAAGCAGCCTGGACACCATCACAGTGTACAACAGACCCACACAGTGTACAAGAGACTCACACAGCAGAGACTGCACAACGACACGGTGTACAAGAGACTCACATAGTGTACAAGAGACCCACACAGTGTACAAGACACCCACACCGTATACAAGAGACTGACAGTGTACAAGAGACTCACACAGTCTACAAGAGACTCACAAAGTGTACAAGAGACCCACACAGTGTGCAAGAGAATCACACAGTGTACAAAAGACTCACACAGTGTACAAGAGACTCACAAAGTGTACAAGAGACTCACACAGTGTACAAGAGACCCACACAGTGTACAAAAGACTCACACAGTGTACAAGAGACTCACACAGTGTACAAGAGAATCACACAGTGCATAAAAGACTTACACAGTGTACAAGAGACTCACACAGTGTGCAAGAGACTCACACAGTGTACAAGAGACTCACACAGTGTATAAAAGACTCACACAGTAGACGAGACTCACACAGTATACAAGAGACTCACACAGCAGCCTGGATACCACCATAGTGTACAAGAGACTCAAACAGCAGCCTGGACACCAACACAGAGACTCACACAGTGTATATAAGACTCCCACAGTGTGCAAGAGACCCACACAGTGTACAAGAGACTCACACAGTGTACAAGAGACCCACACAGTGTACAAGAGACTCACACAGTGTACAAGAGACTCACACAGTGTACAAGAGACTCACACAGTGTACAAGAGAGTCACAAAGTGTACAAGACACTCACACAGTGTACAAGAGAGTCACAAAGTGTACAAGAGAGTCACAAAGTGTACAAGAGACTCACACAGTGTACAAGAGACTCACACAGTGTACAAGAGACCCACACAGTGTACAAGAGACCCACACAGTGTACTATAGACTCACACAGTGTACAAGAGACTCACACAATGTACAAGAGAGTCACAAAGTGTACAAGAGACCCACACAGTGTACAAGAGAGTCACACTGTGTACAAGAGACCCACACAGTGTACAAGAGAGTCACACTGTGTACAAGAGACTCACAAAGTGTACAAGAGACCCCCACAGTGTACAAAAAGACTCACACAGTGTACAAGAGACTCACACAGTGTACAAGAGAGTCACAAAGTGTACAAGAGACTCACACAGTCTACAAGAGACTCACAAAGTGTACAAGAGACCCACACAGTGTGCAAGAGAATCACACAGTGTACAAAAGACTCACACAGTGTACAAGAGACTCACAAAGTGTACAAGAGACTCACACAGTGTACAAGAGACCCACACAGTGTACAAAAGACTCACACAGTGTACAAGAGACTCACACAGTGGACAAGAGAATCACACAGTGCATAAAAGACTTACACAGTGTGCAAGAGACTCACACAGTGTGCAAGAGACTCACACAGTGTACAAGAGACTCACACAGTGTATAAAAGACTCACACAGTAGACGAGACTCACACAGTATACAAGAGACTCACAGTGCAGCCTGGATACCACCATAGTGTACAAGAGACTCAAACGGCAGCCTGGACACCAACACAGAGACTCACACAGTGTATATAAGACTCCCACAGTGTGCAAGAGACCCACACAGTGTACAAGAGACTCACACAGTGTACAAGAGACTCACACAGTGTACAAGAGACTCACACAGTGTACAAGAGAGTCACAAAGTGTACAAGAGAGTCACAAAGTGTACAAGAGAGTCACACTGTGTACAAGAGACTCACACAGTGTACAAGAGAGTCACAAAGTGTACAAGAGACCCACACAGTGTACAAGAGACCCACACGGTGTACAAGAGACTCACACAGTGTACAAGAGACCCACACAGTGTACTATAGACTCACACAGTGTACAAGAGAGTCACAAAGTGTACAAGAGACCCACACAGTGTACAAGAGAGTCACACTGTGTACAGGAGACTCACACAGTGTACAAGAGAGTCACAAAGTGTACAAGAGAGTCACAAAGTGTACAAGAGAGTCACACAGTGTACAAGAGACTCACACAGTGTACAAGAGAGTCACAAAGTGTACAAGAGACCCACACAGTGTACAAGAGAGTCACACTGTGTACAAGAGACCCACACAGTGTACAAGAGAGTCACACTGTGTACAAGAGACTCACAAAGTGTACAAGAGACCCCCACAGTGTACAAAAGACTCACACAGTGTACAAGAGACTCACACAGTGTACAAGAGACTCACAAAGTGTACAAGAGACCCACACAGTGTACAAGAGACTCACACAGTGTAGAAGACACTCACACAGTGTACAAGAGACCCACACAGTGTACAAGAGACTCACACAGTGTACAAGAGACTCACAGTGCATAAAAGACTCACACAGTGTACTAGAGACACACACAGTGTACAAGAGACTCACAGTGTATAAAAGACTCACACAGTGTACTAGAGACACACACAGTGTACAAAAGACTCACAGTGTACAAGAGACTCACACAGTATATAAGACACTCACACAGTATACAAGAGACTCACACAGTATATAAGACACTCACACAGCAGCCTGGACACCAACACAGTGTACAGGAGACTCACACAGTGTACATGAGACTCACACAGTGTACAAGAGACTCAATCAGAAGCCTGGACACCAAAACAATCACCAACACAGTGTACATGAAACTCACACAGTGTATAAAGACTCACACAGTGTACAAGAGACTCACACAGTGTATAAAAGACTCACACAGTAGACGAGACTCACACAGTATACAAGAGACTCACACAGCAGCCTGGATACCACCATAGTGTACAAGAGACTCAAACGGCAGCCTGGACACCAACACAGAGACTCACACAGTGTATATAAGACTCCCACAGTGTGCAAGAGACCCACACGGTGTACAAGAGACTCACACAGTGTACAAGAGAGTCACACTGTGTACAAGAGACTCACAAAGTGTACAAGAGACCCCCACAGTGTACAAAAGACTCACACAGTGTACAAGAGACTCACACAGTGTACAAGAGACTCACAAAGTGTACAAGAGACCCACACAGTGTACAAGAGACTCACACAGTGTAGAAGACACTCACACAGTGTACAAGAGACCCACACAGTGTACAAGAGACTCACACAGTGTACAAGAGACTCACAGCGCATAAAAGACTCACACAGTGTACTAGAGACACACACAGTGTACAAAAGACTCACACAGTGTACAAGAGACTCACACAGTGTACAAGAGACTCACAGCGCATAAAAGACTCACACAGTGTACTAGAGACACACACAGTGTACAAAAGACTCACACAGTGTACAAGAGACTCACACAGTGTACAAGAGAATCACACAGTGTACAAGACACTCACACAGTGCACATGAGACTCACACAGTATATAAGACACTCACACAGTGTACAAGAGACTCACACAGTATATAAGACACTCACACAGTATACAAGAGACTCACACAGTATATAAGACACTCACACAGCAGCCTGGACACCAACACAGTGTACAGGAGACTCACACAGTGTACAAGAGACTCAATCAGAAGCCTGGACACCAACACAATAACCAACACAGTGTACATGAAACTCACACAGTGTATAAAGACTCACACAGTGTACAAGAGACTCACACAGTGTATAAAAGACTCACACAGTAGACGAGACTCACACAGTATACAAGAGACTCACACAGTGTACAAGAGACTCACACAGTGTATAAAAGACTCACACAGTAGACGAGACTCACATGGTATACAAGAGACTCACACAGCAGCCTGGATACCACCATAGTGTACAAGAGACTCAAACGGCAGCCTGGACACCAACACAGAGACTCACACAGTGTATATAAGACTCCCACAGTGTGCAAGAGACCCACACGGTGTACAAGAGACTCACACAGTGTACAAGAGACCCACACAGTGTACTATAGACTCACACAGTGTACAAGAGAGTCACACAGTGTACAAGAGAGTCACAAAGTGTACAAGAGACCCACACAGTGTACAAGAGACCCACACAGTGTACTATAGACTCACACAGTGTACAAGAGACTCACACAGTGTACAAGAGTCACAAAGTGTACAAGAGACCCACACAGTGTACAAGAGAGTCACACTGTGTACAAGAGACCCACACAGTGTACAAGAGAGTCACACTGTGTACAAGAGACTCACAAAGTGTACAAGAGACCCCCACAGTGTACAAAAGACTCACACAGTGTACAAGAGACTCACACAGTGTACAAGAGACTCACAAAGTGTACAAGAGACCCACACAGTGTACAAGAGACTCACACAGTGTACAAGAGACTCACAGTGCATAAAAGACTCACACAGTGTACAAGAGACACACACAGTGTACAAGAGACTCACACAGTGTACAAGAGACTCACACAGTGTACAAGAGACTCACACAGTATACAGAAGACTCACACAGTGTAAGATAGACTCACACAGCAGCCTGGACACCAACACATTCACCAACACAACGTACATAAGACTCACACAGATTACGAGAGGCTCATACAGCAGCCAGGACACTAACACACAGTGTACAAGAGACTCACACAGCAGCCTGGACACCAACACACAGTGTACAAGAGACTCACACAGCAGCCTGGACACCAACACACAGTGCACAAGAGACTCACAAAGCAGCCTGGACACCAACACACAGTGTACAAGAGAGTCACACAGCAGCCTGGACACCAACACACAGTGTACAAGAGAGTCAAACAGCAGCCAGGACACCAACACACAGTGCACAAGAGACTCACACAGCAGCCTGGACACCAACACACAGTGTACAAGAGAGTCACACAGCAGCCTGGACACAAACACAGTGTAGAAGAGACAAACACAGCAACCTGAACACCAACACAGTGTACAAAACACTCAGACAGCAACCTGCACACCATCATAGTTTACAAGAGACTCACACAGTATACAGAAGACTCACACAGTGTAAGATAGACTCACACAGCAGCCTGGACACCAACACATTCACCAACACAATGTACATAAGACTCACACAGATTACGAGAGGCTAATACAGCAGCCTGGACACCAACACACAGTGCACAAGAGACTCACACAGCAGCCTGGACACCAACACACAGTGTACAAGAGACTCACACAGCAGCCTGGACACCAACACACAGTGTACAAGAGACTCACACAGCAGCCTGGACACCAACACACAGTGTACAAGAGAGTCAAACAGCAGCCTGGACACCAACACACAGTGTACAAGAGACTCACACAGCAACCTGGACACCAACACACAGTGCACAAGAGAGTCACACAGCAGCCTGGACACCAACACACAGTGTACAAGAGACTCACACAGCAGCCTGGACACCAACACACAGTGTACAAGAGAGTCACACAGCAGCCTGGACACCAACACACAGTGTACAAGAGAGTCACACAGCAGCCTGGACACCAACACACAGTGTACAAGAGACTCACACAGCAGCCTGGACACCAACACACAGTGTACAAGAGAGTCACACAGCAGCCTGGACACCAACACACAGTGTACAAGAGAGTCAAACAGCAGCCTGGACACCAACACACAGTGTAGAAGAGACAAACACAGCAGCCTGAACACCAACACAGTGTACAAAACACTCAGACAGCAACCTGCACACCATCATAGTTTACAAGAGACTCACACAGCAACCTGGACACCTACACACAGTAAACAAGAAACTCACACAGCAACCTGGACACCAACACACAGTGTACAAGAGAGTCACACAGCAGCCTGGACACCAACACACAGTGTACAAGAGAGTCACACAGCAGCCTGGACACCAACACACAGTGTACAAGAGAGTCACACAGCAGCCTGGACACCAACACACAGTGTACAAGAGACTCACACAGCAGCCTGGACACCAACACACAGTGTACAAGAGACAAACACAGCAGCCAGGACACCAACACACAGTGCACAAGAGACTCACACAGCAGCCTGGACACCAACACACAGTGTACAAGAGACTCACACAGCAGCCTGGACACCAACACACAGTGCACAAGAGACTCACACAGCAGCCAGGACACCAACACACAGTGTACAAGAGAGTCACACAGCAGCCAGGACACCAACACACAGTGTACAAGAGACTCACACAGCAGCCTGGACACCAACACACAGAGCACAAGAGACTCACACAGCAGCCTGGACACCAACACACAGTGTACAAGAGAGTCACACAGCAGCCTGGACACCAACACACAGTGTACAAGAGAGTCACACAGCAGCCTGGACACCAACACACAGTGTACAAGAGAGTCACACAGCAGCCTGGACACCAACACACAGTGTACAAGAGAGTCACACAGCAGCCTGGACACCAACACACAGTGTACAAGAGAGTCACACAGCAGCCTGGACACCAACACACAGTGTACAAGAGAGTCACACAGCAGCCTGGACACCAACACACAGTGTACAAGAGAGTCACACAGCAGCCTGGACACAAACACAGTGTAGAAGAGACAAACACAGCAACCTGAACACCAACACAGTGTACAAAACACTCAGCCAGCAACCTGCACACCATCATAGTTTACAAGAGACTCACACAGTATACAGAAGACTCACACAGTGTAAGATAGACTCACACAGCAGCCTGGACACCAACACATTCACCAACACAATGTACATAAGACTCACACAGATTACGAGAGGCTCATACAGCAGCCAGGACACCAACACACAGTGTACAAGAGACTCACACAGCAGCCTGGACACCAACACATAGTGTACAAGAGACTCACACAGCAGCCTGGACACCAACACACAGTGTACAAGAGAGTCACACAGCAGCCTGGACACCAACACACAGTGTACAAGAGACTCACACAGCAGCCTGGACACCAACACACAGTGCACAAGAGAGTCAAACAGCAGCCTGGACACCAACACACAGTGCACAAGAGACTCACACAGCAGCCTGGACACCAACACATAGTGTACAAGAGACTCACACAGCAGCCTGGACACCAACACACAGTGTACAAGAGACTCACACAGCAGCCTGGACACCAACACACAGTGTACAAGAGAGTCAAACAGCAGCCTGGACACCAACACACAGTGTACAAGAGAGTCACACAGCAGCCTGGACACCAACACACAGTGTACAAGAGAGTCAAACAGCAGCCTGGACACCAACACACAGTGTACAAGAGACTCACACAGCAGCCTGGACACCAACACACAGAGCACAAGAGACTCACACAGCAGCCTGGACACCAACACACAGTGTACAAGAGACTCACACAGCAGCCTGGACACCAACACACAGTGTACAAGAGAGTCACACAGCAGCCTGGATACCAACACAGTGTACACAAGACTCGTACAGCAGCCTGGACACCAACACACAGTGTACAGGATAATCGCACAGGACACCACCGCACAGTGCACAAGAGACTCACACAGCAGCCTGGACACCAAGACAGTGTACACAAGACTCGTACAGCAGCGTAGACACCAACACAGTGTATAAGAGACTCACACAGCAGAGACTGCACAACAACACACAGTGTACAAGAGACTCACACAACAGCCTGGACACTAATCTGTACAAGTAACATCTGTATACCTGCACTATGTGAAACACTCTCAGCCCCCCCCCCCCCCCCCCCCCCACATCTCCCTCCCTTACTGCACCTCACACTTCCCTGGTGCTCGCTGCGGGGATTATATACAGTACTCGAGTAATAATACTCTGATTGAGGACTCGGATCTTGTTCTCGTTTTCTATGGAGAATTCAGGAGATCTCCCCATGTGAGGACTATGGGATCCTCTGTGCCCATCTCTCCCAGGATTGGTTGGTTTGGTGTTTGGTTTATTTACTGAGGTTTGGTGTCTCGTGGTTTTGTTGTCCTGTTCTTAGTCTTTTTTCGGTTTGATTCCAGTTTCAGTATTTTATCGTTTTGTTTCCCATTGGTCCCCAGTGGTTTGTTGGTGCCCATTTCATGGTGTCTTGTGGTTTGATATCCCAGTTTCTGGTGTCGGTGGTTTTGTATCTTATTTCTTGGTGTCTCGTGGTTTGGAGTCTCAGTTCTTAGTTTTTTCTGGACTCGTGTCCCTGTTCTTGGTGTAAGATATTCTAGTCTTGGTCTCCATTGCATGCATTGGCATCTCAGCTCTTGGCATCTCAGCTCTTGGCATCTCAGCTCTTGGCATCTCAGTTCTTGGCATCTCAGCTCTTGGCATCTCAGCTCTTGGCATCTCAGCTCTTGGCATCTCAGCTCTTGGCATCTCAGTTCTTGGCATCTCAGCTCTTGGCATCTCAGCTCTTGGCATCTCAGCTCTTGGCATTTCAGTTCTTGGCGTCCATTGGTTTTCTATCTCGTTCTTGGTCTTTTCTAGTTGATTCTATCGTTTTGTATTCCAGTTCTTGGTGACTTGTTTTTTTTAGTATCCTGGTTTTTGGGGTATCGTGGTTTGTGCCCCTGTCCGTGGTATCTCGGTTTAGGTTTGATGCCCCAGTTCCTTGTATCTGACATCCCAGTCTTGGTGCGCTGTTGCTTAATATACACATTTTTTGTGTTTTGTAGTTTGGCTGTCAAGTTGTTAGTGTCATGTGGTTTATTAGGCCCTTTGTATGTCTTCTGGTTTAGTATAACAGTCACTGATCTCCCTTGGCTTCGTGGATAAGCTCTTGATGGTTGGTGGTTTGTTGTCTTATTCCGTGGTCTCCTGGTACCGAGACCCTGGTTGAGCACCTGATGGCTGGTGGCATAATGTCTCCTTGGTGCCCAATGGTTTGGTGTTTCCATCTCTGTTTCCCGTAGTTTGATGTCTCTATCCCTGGTGTCCAGTGTTATGGTGTCCTACCCCTTATCATTCCTGGGGCCCCATGATTTGGTGTTTCCATCTCTGTTTCCCGTAGTTTGATGCCTCTATCCCTGGTGTTCAGTGTTATGGTGTCCTACCCCTTATCACTCCTGGGGCCCCATGATTTGGTGTTTCCATCTCTGTTTCCCGTAGTTTGATGTCTCTATCCCTGGTGTCCAGTGTTATGGTGCCCTACCCCTTTACATTCCTGGGGCCCCATGATTTAGTGTTTCCATCTCTGTTTCCCGTAGTTTGATGCCTCTATCCCTGGTGTTCAGTGTTATGGTGTCCTACCCCTTTACATTCCTGGTGCCCAATGATTTGGTGTTTCCATCTCCGTTTCTCGTAGTTTGATGCCTCTATCCCTGGTGTCCAGTGTTATGGTGTCCTTCCCCTTGTCATTCCTGGGGCCCCATGATTTGGTGTTTCCATCTCTGTTTCCAGTAGTTTGATGACTCTATCCCTGGTGTTCAGTGTTATGGTGTCCTTCCCCTTGTCATTCCTGGGGCCCCATGATTTGGTGTTTCCATCTCTGTTTCCAGTAGTTTGATGTCTCTATCCCTGGTGTCCAGTGTTATGGTGTCCTACCCCTTATCACTCCTGGGGCCCCATGATTTGGTGTTTCCATCTATGTTTCCCGTAGTTAGATGTCTCTATCCCTGGTGTTCAGTGTTATGGTGTGCTACCCCTTATCACTCCTGGGGCCCCATGATTTGGTGTTTCCATCTCTGTTTCTCGTAGTTTGATGCCTCTATCCCTGGTGTTCAGTGTTATGGTGTCCTACCCCTTATCATTCCTGGGGCCCCATGATTTGGTGTTTCCATCTCTGTTTCCCGTAGTTTGATGTCTCTATCCCTGGTGTTCAGTGTTATGGTGTCCTACCCCTTATCATTCCTGGGGCCCCATGATTTGGTGTTTCCATCTCTATTTCCCGTAGTTTAATGCCTCTATCCCTGGTGTCCAGTGTTATGGTGTCCTACCCCTTGTCATTCCTGGGGCCCCATGATTTGGTGTTTCCATCTCTATTTCCCGTAGTTTAATGCCTCTATCCCTGGTGTCCAGTGTTATGGTGTCCTACCCCTTATCATTCCTGGGGCCCCATGATTTGGTGTTTCCATCTCTATTTCCCGTAGTTTAATGCCTCTATCCCTGGTGTCCAGTGTTATGGTGTCCTACCCCTTATCACTCCTGGGGCCCCATGATTTGGGGTTTCCATCTCTGTTTCCCGTAGTTTGATGCCTCTATCCCTGGTGTCCAGTGTTATGGTGTCCTACCCCTTGTCATTCCTGGGGCCCCATGATTTGGTGTTTCCATCTCTGTTTCCCGTAGTTTGATGCCTCTATCCCTGGTGTTCAGTGTTATGGTGTCCTACCCCTTATCACTCCTGGGGCCCCATGATTTGGTGTTTCCATCTCTGTTTCTTGTAGTTTGATGTCTCTATCCCTGGTGTTCAGTGTTATGGTGTCCTACCCCTTATCACTCCTGGGGCCCCATGATTTGGTGTTTCCATCTCTGTTTCTCGTAGTTTGATGCCTCTATCCCTGGTGTTCAGTGTTATGGTGTCCTACCCCTTGTCATTCCTGGGGCCCCATGATTTGGTGTTTCCATCTCTGTTTCTTGTAGTTTGATGTCTCTATCCCTGGTGTTCAGTGTTATGGTGTCCTACCCCTTGTCATTCCTGGGGCCCCATGATTTGGTGTTTCCATCTCTGTTTCCCGTAGTTTGATGTCTCTATCCCTGGTGTTCAGTGTTATGGTGTCCTACCCCTTGACATTCCTGGGGCCCCATGATTTGGTGTTTCCATCTCTGTTTCCCGTAGTTTGATGCCTCTATCCCTGGTGTTCAGTGTTATGGTGTCCTACCCCTTGTCATTCCTGGGGCCCCATGATTTGGTGTTTCCATCTCTGTTTCCCGTAGTTTGATGTCTCTATCCCTGGTGTTCAGTGTTATGGTGTCCTACCCCTTATCACTCCTGGGGCCCCATGATTTGGGGTTTCCATCTATGTTTCTCGTAGTTTGATGCCTCTATCCCTGGTGTTCAGTGTTATGGTGTCCTACCCCTTATCACTCCTGGGGCCCCATGATTTGGGGTTTCCATCTCTGTTTCCCTTAGTTTGATGTCTCTATCCCTGGTTTCCAGTGTTATGGTGTCCTACCCCTTGACATTCCTGGGGCCCCATGATTTGGTGTTTCCATCTCTGTTTCTCGTAGTTTGATGCCTCTATCCCTGGTGTTCAGTGTTATGGTGTCCTACCCCTTGTCATTCCTGGGGCCCCATGATTTGGTGTTTCCATCTCTGTTTCTCGTAGTTAGATGTCTCTATCCCTGGTGTTCAGTGTTATGGTGTCCTACCCCTTATCACTCCTGGGGCCCAATGATTTGGTGTTTCCATCTCTGTTTCTCGTAGTTTGATGCCTCTATCCCTGGTGTTCAGTGTTATGGTGTCCTACCCCTTATCATTCCTGGGGCCCCATGATTTGGTGTTTCCATCTCTATTTCCCGTAGTTTAATGCCTCTATCCCTGGTGTTTAGTGTTATGGTGTCCTACCCCTTATCACTCCTGGGGCCCCATGATTTGGTGTTTCAATCTCTGTTTCTCGTAGTTTGATGCCTCTATCCCTGGTGTTCAGTGTTATGGTGTCCTACCCCTTGTCATTCCCTGGGCCCCATGATTTGGTGTTTCCATCTCTGTTTCCCGTAGTTTGATGTCTCTATCCCTGGTGTTCAGTGTTATGGTGTCCTACCCCTTATCATTCCTGGGGCCCCATGATTCGGTGTTTCCATCTCTGTTTCCCGTAGTTTGATGCCTCTATCCCTGGTGTTCAGTGTTATGGTGTCCTACCCCTTATCATTCCTGGGGCCCCATGATTTGGTGTTTCCATCTCTGTTTCCCGTAGTTTGATGTCTCTATCCCTGGTGTTCAGTGTTATGGTGTCCTACCCCTTATCATTCCTGGGGCCCCATGATTCGGTGTTTCCATCTCTGTTTCCCGTAGTTTGATGCCTCTATCCCTGGTGTTCAGTGTTATGGTGTCCTACCCCTTATCATTCCTGGGGCCCCATGATTTGGTGTTTCCATCTCTGTTTCCCGTTGTTAGATGTCTCTATCCCTGGTGTTCAGTGTTATGGTGTCCTAACCCTTGTCATTCCTGGGGCCCCATGATTTGGTGTTTCCATCTCTGTTTCCAGTAGTTTGATGCCTCTATCCCTGGTGTTCAGTGTTATGGTGTCCTACCCCTTATCACTCCTGGGGCCCCATGATTTGGGGTTTCCATCTCTGTTTCCCGTAGTTTGATGCCTCTATCCCTGGTGTTCAGTGTTATGGTGTCCTACCCCTTATCATTCCTGGGGCCCCATGATTTGGTGTTTCCATCTCTGTTTCCCGTAGTTTGATACCTCTATCCCTGGTGTTCAGTGTTATGGTGTCCTACCCCTTATCATTCCTGGGGCCCCATGATTTGGTGTTTCCATCTCTGTTTCCCGTAGTTTGATGCCTCTATCCCTGGTGTTTAGTGTTATGGTGTCCTACCCCTTATCATTCCTGGGGCCCCATGATTTGGTGTTTCCATCTTTGTTTCCAGTAGTTTGATGCCTCTATCCCTGGTGTTCAGTGTTATGGTGTCCTACCCCTTATCATTCCTGGGGCCCCATGATTTGGTGTTTCCATCTCTGTTTCTCGTAGTTTGATGCCTCTATCCCTGGTGTCCAGTGTTATGGTGTCCTACCCCTTGTCATTCCTGGGGCCCCATGATTTGGGGTTTCCATATCTGTTTCCCTTAGTTTGATGCCTCTATCCCTGGTGTCCAGTGTTATGGTGTCCTACCCCTTGTCATTCCTGGGGCCCCATGATTTGGTGTTTCCAACTCTGTTTCTCGTAGTTTGATGCCTCTATCCCTGGTGTTCAGTGTTATGGTGTCCTACCCCTTGTCATTCCTGGGGCCCCATGATTTGGTGTTTCCATCTCTGTTTCTCGTAGTTTGATGCCTCCATCCCTGGTGTTCAGTGTTATGGTGTCCTACCCCTTGTCATTCCTGGGGCCCCATGATTTAGTGTTTCCATCTCTGTTTCCCGTAGTTTGATGCCTCTATCCCTGGTGTTCAGTGTTATGGTGTCCTACCCCTTATCATTCCTGGGGCCCCATGATTTGGTGTTTCCATCTCTATTTCCCGTAGTTTAATGCCTCTATCCCTGGTGTCCAGTGTTATGGTGTCCTACCCCTTATCATTCCTGGGGCCCCATGATTTGGTGTTTCCATCTCTGTTTCCCGTAGTTTGATGCCTCTATCCCTGGTGTTCAGTGTTATGGTGTCCTACCCCTTATCACTCCTGGGGCCCCATGATTTGGTGTTTCCATCTCTGTTTCTTGTAGTTTGATGTCTCTATCCCTGGTGTTCAGTGTTATGGTGTCCTACCCCTTATCACTCCTGGGGCCCCATGATTTGGTGTTTCCATCTCTGTTTCTCGTAGTTTGATGCCTCTATCCCTGGTGTTCAGTGTTATGGTGTCCTACCCCTTGTCATTCCTGAAGCCCCATGATTTGGTGTTTCCATCTCTGTTTCCCGTAGTTTGATGTCTCTATCCCTGGTGTTCAGTGTTATGGTGTCCTACCCCTTGTCATTCCTGGGGCCCCATGATTTGGTGTTTCCATCTCTGTTTCCCGTAGTTTGATGCCTCTATCCCTGGTGTCCAGTGTTATGGTGTCCTACCCCTTATCATTCCTGGGGCCCCATGATTTGGTGTTTCCATCTCTGTTTCCCGTAGTTTGATGTCTCTATCCCTGGTGTTCAGTGTTATGGTGCCCTACCCCTTGTCATTCCCTGGGCCCCATGATTTGGTGTTTCCATCTCTGTTTCCCGTAGTTTGATGCCTCTATCCCTGGTGTTCAGTGTTATGGTGTCCTACCCCTTGACATTCCTGGGGCCCCATGATTTGGTGTTTCCATCTCTGTTTCCCGTAGTTTGATGCCTCTATCCCTGGTGTCCAGTGTTATGGTGTCCTACCCCTTGTCATTCCTGGGGCCCCATGATTTGGTGTTTCCATCTCTGTTTCCCGTAGTTTGATGTCTCTATCCCTGGTGTTCAGTGTTATGGTGTCCTACCCCTTGTCATTCCTGGGGCCCCATGATTTGGTGTTTCCATCTCTGTTTCCAGTAGTTTGATGCCTCTATCCCTGGTGTTCAGTGTTATGGGGTCCTACCCCTTATCACTCCTGGGGCCCCATGATTTGGGGGTTTCCATCTCTGTTTCCCTTAGTTTGATGTCTCTATCCCTGGTTTCCAGTGTTATGGTGTCCTACCCCTTGTCATTCCTGAAGCCCCATGATTTGGTGTTTCCATCTCTGTTTCCCGTAGTTTGATGTCTCTATCCCTGGTGTTCAGTGTTATGGTGTCCTACCCCTTATCATTCCTGGGGCCCCATGATTTGGTGTTTCCATCTCTGTTTCCCGTAGTTTGATGTCTCTATCCCTGGTGTTCAGTGTTATGGTGTCCTACCCCTTATCACTCCTGGGGCCCAATGATTTGGTGTTTCCATCTCTGTTTCCCGTAGTTTGATACCTCTATTCCTGGTGTTCAGTGTTATGGTGTCCTACCCCTTATCATTCCTGGGGCCCCATGATTTGGTGTTTCCATCTCTATTTCCCGTAGTTTAATGCCTCTATCCCTGGTGTTTAGTGTTATGGTGTCCTACCCCTTATCACTCCTGGGGCCCCATGATTTGGTGTTTCCATCTCTGTTTCTCGTAGTTTGATGCCTCTATCCCTGGTGTCCAGTGCTATGGTATCCTACCCCTTGTCATTCCCTGGGCCCCATGATTTGGTGTTTCCATCTCTGTTTCTTGTAGTTTGATGCCTCTATCCCTGGTGTTCAGTGTTATGGTGTCCTACCCCTTGTCATTCCTGGGGCCCCATGATTTGGTGTTTCCATCTCTGTTTCCCGTAGTTTGATGTCTCTATCCCTGGTGTTCAGTGTTATGGTGTCCTAACCCCTTGTCATTCCTGGGGCCCCATGATTTGGTGTTTCCATCTCTGTTTCCAGTAGTTTGATGCCTCTATCCCTGGTGGTCAGTGTTATGTTGTCCTACCCCTTATCACTCCTGGGGCCCCATGATTTGGGGTTTCCATCTCTGTTTCCCGTAGTTTGATGTCTCTATCCCTGGTGTCCAGTGTTATGGTGTCCTACCCCTTGACATTCCTGGGGCCCCATGATTTGGTGTTTCCATCTCTGTTTCCCGTAGTTAGATGTCTCTATCCCTGGTGTTCAGTGTTATGGTGTCCTACCCCTTATCACTCCTGGGGCCCCATGATTTGGTGTTTCCATCTCTGTTTCCCGTAGTTTGATACCTCTATCCCTGGTGTTCAGTGTTATGGTGTCCTACCCCTTATCATTCCTGGGGCCCCATGATTTGGTGTTTCCATCTCTGTTTCCCGTAGTTTGATGCCTCTATCCCTGGTGTTCAGTGTTATGGTGTCCTACCCCTTGTCATTCCTGGGGCCCCATGATTTGGTGTTTCCATCTCTGTTTCCCGTAGTTTGATACCTCTATCCCTGGTGTCCAGTGTTATGGTGTCCTACCCCTTATCATTCCTGGGGCCCCATGATTTGGTGTTTCCATCTCTGTTTCTCGTAGTTTGATGCCTCTATCCCTGGTGTTCAGTGTTATGGTGCCCTACCCCTTGTCATTCCCTGGGCCCCATGATTTGGTGTTTCCATCTCTGTTTCCAGTAGTTTGATGCCTCTATCCCTGGTGTCCAGTGTTATGGTGTCCTACCCCTTGACATTCCTGGGGCCCCATGATTTGGTGTTTCCATCTCTGTTTCCCGTAGTTTGATGCCTCTATCCCTGGTGTCCAGTGTTATGGTGTCCTACCCCTTGACATTCCTGGGGCCCCATGATTTGGTGTTTCCATCTCTGTTTCTCGTAGTTTGATGCCTCTATCCCTGGTGTTCAGTGTTATGGTGCCCTACCCCTTGTCATTCCCTGGGCCCCATGATTTGGTGTTTCCATCTCTGTTTCTCGTAGTTTGATGCCTCTATCCCTGGTGTCCAGTGTTATGGTGTCCTACCCCTTGTCATTCCTGGGGCCCCATGATTTGGGGTTTCCATCTCTGTTTCCCTTAGTTTGATGCCTCTATCCCTGGTGTTCAGTGTTATGGTGTCCTACCCCTTGTCATTCCTGGGGCCCCATGATTTGGTGTTTCCATCTCTGTTTCTCGTAGTTTGATGCCTCTATCCCTGGTGTTCAGTGTTATGGTGTCCTACCCCTTGTCATTCCTGGGGCCCCATGATTTGGTGTTTCCATCTCTGTTTCCAGTAGTTTGATGCCTCTATCCCTGATGTTTAGTGTTATGGTGTCCTACCCCTTATCATTCCTGGGGCCCCATGATTTGGTGTTTCCATCTCTGTTTCCCGTAGTTTGATGCCTCTATCCCTGGTGTTCAGTGTTATGGTGTCCTACCCCTTGTCATTCCCTGGGCCCCATGATTTGGTGTTTCCATCTCTGTTTCTCGTAGTTTGATGCCTCTATCCCTGGTGTCCAGTGTTATGGTGTCCTACGCCTTGTCATTTCTGGGGCCCCATGATTTGGTGTTTCCATCTCTGTTTCCCGTAGTTTGATGCCTCTATCCCTGGTGTTCAGTGTTATGGTGTCCTACCCCTTATCACTCCTGGGGCCCCATGATTTGGTGTTTCCATCTCTGTTTCCCGTAGTTTGATGCCTCTATCCCTGGTGTTCAGTGTTATGGTGTCCTACCCCTTATCATTCCTGGGGCCCCATGATTTGGTGTTTCCATCTCTGTTTCCCGTAGTTTGATGCCTCTATCCCTGGTGTTTAGTGTTATGGTGTCCTACCCCTTATCATTCCTGGGGCCCCATGATTTGGTGTTTCCATCTCTGTTTCTCGTAGTTTGATGCCTCTATCCCTGGTGTTCAGTGTTATGGTGTCCTACCCCTTGTCATTCCCTGGGCCCCATGATTTGGTGTTTCCATCTCTGTTTCTCGTAGTTTGATGCCTCTATCCCTGGTGTCCAGTGTTATGGTGTCCTACCCCTTGTCATTCCTGGGGCCCCATGATTTGGTGTTTCCATCTCTGTTTCCCTTAGTTTGATGCCTCTATCCCTGGTGTCCAGTGTTATGGTGTCCTACCCCTTGACATTCCTGGGGCCCCATGATTTGGTGTTTCCATCTCTGTTTCTCGTAGTTAGATGTCTCCATCCCTGGTGTTCAGTGTTATGGTGTCCTACCCCTTGTCATTCCTGGGGCCCCATGATTTGGTGTTTCCATCTCTGTTTCTCGTAGTTTGATGCCTCCATCCCTGGTGTCCAGTGTTATGGTGTCCTACCTCTTGACATCTACTGGTTCCCGGTGGCTATTGATTTGGTGATGGGGTTTTGGAAGGGAAATGATGGAGCAGTTGTCCACGGAGAGCTGTTCTGTAGGAGATACAGAAAGGTTTTTGGGGCTTCCTCTGCACAGGTAACACAAACCCCACACGTCAACAGTCCCCAATCCTCACGCGTTCCCATTCTCCTATATGATAAACCCATTGATCTGGATCCTTCGTTGGTCACATCTGGGGTCACTTAGCGCCATCCTCTGCCCGGTCTGTGTGGTCACTGGCCTGGTGGACATTTTCCGTCCCGGTTACTTATCTTTGGCAGATTTGGGCCGTAAATTTCAGTCCTTTTTGGAAAATAGTGAAGTTTCAGGAAACATGGCGTCTTCCTGTTCCTTTGTTTCCAGTGTGAAGTTCTAGATTCATCTTTTATTTTCTCTTTTTGGCTTTACACATTTTTGGCCGACTTTATTATAGCGCAAATGAATCCAAATCTCATCCAGATGTCGTCGCTTCAATAAGAGAACCTGAGTGAACGGGGATATTAATATTGGACGGTTGAATGAGTCACGAGTGCGCGCCAAAAAACCGCATATTACACACGAGAGGAGCCCTTTATGAAGACAAATAGTCGTCTGTTACCTCTGGCTTAACCCACCGCCTGCCAGGAGCCGTATAGACACCGATACATCCCGGGAGGAGGACACGGGCTTAGTCACTTCTGGAGAAGTATAATAAAAAGTGAAGAATTATTTCAGTTCGCTATAACTTTTTATGGTGAAATGAAGGAGTTCACTGATTACAATAACAAATTCTCCCTATGAAATTGAAAAACTTTTACTCACACCTGGAAATTCCAGCTCTGCCGCTTCTCCGCTCTCTCGTTCATCATGTGACACAGCAGCCAATCACTGGCTTTAGCGATCTTTTCTCATATGTCATGTGAACGTATCACGGATCGGCGGCACTGGCTCTGTAGATTGAGACGTGGTAACAAAAGGAGCCAAGGGTTGTCACCAAAAGAGAATTATGGGCATCAAGTGTCATCTCCAGGGGTACAGGCAGAAACATTATAACCAGATGTAACACTACAGGTACCAGGCAGAAGCCTCATCCATTGGTTCATCTGCCTGGTACCTGTAGTGTTAAATCTGGTTACAATGTCCCTGCCAGTACCCCTGGAGATGACACTTGATGCCCATATTTCTCTTTTGGTGACAACCCTTGGCTCCTTTTATAACCATGGTGACACGGGGGGTGCAAGGTATACTTGTCAATTTGTGACGCCAGGGCACTGTTATCCTATACACGGTCAGAGGTGGAGGCAGCTTCTCCTGGGCCAGGCATGGGGGCAATGAAAACACTGACACCGGGTTACAGATAACTTTCTTTCACTGAGCAGGAGCAGATGGTACAACACTCACAGTATGGAGCAGAGTAGAAAGGGTACAATGTAACCCTTGGGAGCCCTGTTGCCTTGTTGGGACTTATGGTGCTTTTCATCGACTTGAATTAAAAAGACTTAAGACTTAGAGTTTAAGGGATATCCCACTCTTACTAGGGTTCTGCTAAGGTCCAATTTCACTGGCACCGCTAGAGTATGACCCCCCCAACTCCTGTATGGGGAACACTTGCAGAATGGTGGGGCTGACTTGATTGGGAGATTTTCTTCAGGATTCCCTCTGGATCACCCCACACTTCTTCTATCTCCTTTCCACACTGCAGCTCACATGGAACTCTGCTCAGCACACTAGCCTGGAGCTAGACTCTAAACTATACTTGGGCAACTCCTCCCCCTACTCTATATACAGGAAAATTTGGGGGTTCCCATTGGGTAACAGAGGTCACCTGCTTACTCTGCATCTCCTTCTTAAGGGTACAGTACATATATAATACAAGAAAACAGTAAATACAGCAAAGTACATAAACATAGTAAACAATAGAACAGGGGGCCCAACACAGGAGCAGCAGGCATGCCCGAGGAGATCCGCAGCCCACAGGTTAGCCTTTGGTGCTGGGACACCACATAACCACATCTCAATCTACAGCACCAATGCCCCCGGTCCGCGATACGGTCACATGCATGACAGATTGAGACATGGTTAGGAAAGGACTGATGTAACACTATAAGTACCAGGCAGATGAATCAATGGATAGGCAGGGACATAGGAATTACTAGACTAAGGTCAGGCAGAGGATCAAAAGAATGGCAAAAGCATCGAAGACCAGAGTGCTAGGAATAAAGGGGGTCTTCCTGATATTCTGTCTTTTCTTGTCCATTAAAGGGTTACTCCGCCCCTAGACATCTTATCCCCTATCCAAAGAATAAGGGATAAGATGTCTGATCGCGGGGGTCCCGCCACTGGGGACCCCTGCGATCTCGGCTGTGGCACCCCCGAAGTGCACGGAGTGAACTTCGGATAACTGGTAATGCGAGGAGGAGGGTCGTGACGTCACGGCAAATCTATGGACTTGCATTGAGGGGGCGTGGCTGTGACGTCACAAGCAGGGCGTGGCCGTGATGTCACGAGCCTCCGGCGCTGCACCAGATGATCTAAATGAACGGCGAGTGCAGCAGGGAGATCACGGGGGTCCCCAGCGGTGGGACCCCCGCGATCAGACATCATCCTTTGGATAGGGGATAAGATGTCTAGGGGCGGAGTACCCCTATCGGTTTGGGGCAGCTGTTATGTCTTATAGCCTGACCCAGAGCAATAGATCGGGAAATCTTGATTGCTTAGGTCTGGATAGTTTAGGGGGAAGTCCTGCTAGTCTGTATGGGAACTGAGGAGGCCTATATATGTTTTGGCGTTCCTTTACTATTATTGTGTTGTCCTTGGAACTACGCTTTAGTTGGTCCTGCTAAGGTAGTCCAGCTCCACCATTGCATTGCACACATTTCTCCGCACACCCACTAGGCACCACAGGCTTCTGTACCCGCTCGCTCTTGCACCAGGTAGACCATTGTTTACTATTCTGGCACCGAGACCACACTCTTCCAGGAGGACGGATCCCGGAAAATCCATACTGCTATCCTATGTATCCAAGGTGCATAAAGGATATGAAGCGTTACCTACAGCTACAACATTTGGACTGTCCTGCTCGAAACGTCTTCAGCCATCAACTGAGAGGCAGTAAATGTCAAGGTAGCAGCGTAACAATAATGTTTAATGGCCGTTGTCTCCCCATTGGGAAAAAACTTGACTGCATTCTTTAATGGAGTGTTATACAAAGGTGCCAAGTAAAAGAACTTGTATCCTCCATATGAGCCAGTGTGTTCTTCTGTGCGGAGTTCCCCTCTATTACAGGAGGTCATCACTAAGTTCAACACTTGGACAGATGAGCATAACCTCTGCTATAATCCGCACAGAGGTGCACAACCCATGGATCATTTAGAGCAGTGTTCCCCAACCGGTGTGCCTCCGAGTTTTACAAAACTACAACTCCTAGTATGCCCGGACAGCGGTCCAGTCATGCATGGTTCCCATCAACATTCTGGTCCCCAGCATGGCTCCCCTTCTCATCCATCTTCCCTATCATGGACCCCAATGCTACTTCTGGTTCCCAGCATGGCTCCCCTTCTCATCCATCTTCCCTATCATGGACCCCCATGTTATTTCTGGTTCCCAGCATGGCTCCCCTTCTCATCCATCTTCCCTATCATGGACCCCAATGCTACTTCTGGTTCCCAGCATGGCTCCCCTTCTCATCCATCTTCCCTATCATGGACCCCCATGTTATTTCTGGTTCCCAGCATGGCTCCCCTTCTCATCCATCTTCCCTATCATGGACCCCCCATGTTACTTCTGGTTCCCAGCATGGCTCCCCTTCTCATCCATCTTCCCTATCATGGACCCCCATGTTACTTCTGGTTCCCAGCATGGCTCCCCTTCTCATCCATCTTCCCTATCATGGACCCCAATGCTACTTCTGGTTCCCAGCATGGCTCCCCTTCTCATCCATCTTCCCTATCATGGACCCCCATGTTATTTCTGGTTCCCAGCATGGCTCCCCTTCTCATCCATCTTCCCTATCATGGACCCCCCATGTTACTTCTGGTTCCCAGCATGGCTCCCCTTCTCATCCATCTTCCCTATCATGGACCCCCATGTTACTTCTGGTTCCCAGCATGGCTCCCCTTCTCATCCATCTTCCCTATCATGGACCCCCATGTTACTTCTGGTTCCCGGCATGGCTCCCCTTCTCATCCATCTTCCCTATCATGGACCCCCATGTTACTTCTGGTTCCCAGCATGGCTCCCCTTCTCATCCATCTTCCCTATCATGGACCCCCCATGTTACTTCTGGTTCCCAGCATGGCTCCCCTTCTCATCCATCTTCCCTATCATGGACCCCCCATGTTACTTCTGGTTCCCAGCATGGCTCCTCTTCTCATCCATCTTCCCTATCATGGACCCCCCATGTTACTTCTGGTTCCCAGCATGGCTCCTCTTCTCATCCCTCTTCCCTATCATGGACCCCCGTGTTATTTCTGGTTCCCAGCATGGCTCCCCTTCTCATCATCTTCCCTATCATGGACCCCCCATGTTACTTCTGGTTCCCAGCATGGCTCCCCTTCTCATCCATCTTCCCTATCATGGACCCCCGTGTTATTTCTGGTTCCCAGCATGGCTCCCCTTCTCATCATCTTCCCTATCATGGACCCCCATGTTATTTCTGGTTCCCAGCATGGCTCCCCTTCTCATCCATCTTCCCTATCATGGACCCCCCATGTTACTTCTGGTTCCCAGCATGGCTCCCCTTTTCATCCATCTTCCCTATCATGAACCCCCATGTTACTTCTGGTTCCCAGCATGGCTCCCCTTCTCATCCATCTTCCCTATCATGGACCCCCATGTTATTTCTGGTTCCCAGCATGGCTCCCCTTCTCATCCATCTTCCCTATCATGGACCCCCCCCCATGTTATTTCTGGTTCCCAGCATGGCTCCCATTCTTATTCCTGGTTGCTAGGTTGGCTCTGCATCTTAGTCCGATCCTCAGCATGGCTTTCTATCTCTTTTGGTCCCCACCAAGGCTCCCTATCTCATTCCTGGTCCACAACATGACTTCCATTTCATTTAAAGTCCACAGCATGTCTCCTCTTCTTATTTCGAGCCCCCAGCATGGCTGCTTATCAGATTCCTGACTGCCCATATCATTGCTGATCTCCATTATATTTCTCTCTCTCTTTCCTGGCCCAATGCATGGTTCCCATCTCAAACATGACTCCACTCTTATTCCAGGTCCCATGCATGTCTTGACATCTTATTTTTGGCATCTAGCATGGCTACCTAACGTATTCTTGGCCCCTAATGTGGCTGTGCATCGTATTCTTGGTCCCGAGCATGGCTCCCCATCTTATTCCTCATCCCAATTATGGTCTTTTACCTTATTTCTGGTCCCTAACATGGCCCACCATCTCATTCCTGGTCCCAAGTATGGCTTACTCTTTGCTCTGTGTCTCAAGCTTGGCCCCACTCTCATTCCTCCTTGTTAGCATTGATCTCCTCTCATTCCTGGTCCCCAGCATGGTTCCCTATTTCATTTCTGGTTCCCGACACAACTTACCAGCTCATTCCTGATGTCCAGGATGGCTCCCCATGTCATTCTTGATTCCCAGCATGGGTCCTACTACTTTCTCTCATTCCATTTTCTCAGCATGGCTCCATCTTTTTTCTTAGTCCTGAGCATGGTTTCCCAAATCATTCCCAGCCCTGAGCATGGATCCCAACCGCTTGGCTCCCCTCTCATCATTGGTCTCCAGCATGGCTTCCCATATCATTCCTGATCCAATCTGAAGTTTCACTGCAGTTTATAGTCTAAGGCTATCACACGAATGGTGCAGGGGCAGTGAAGTTTAGTTTGTTTGTGATTATCTTAGAGTTTAGGGAAAGACTTGGGGACAATTAGGTCCAGTCTTTGTATTTGTTCCTATTTTGTCATCTTCATCATTTGTTTTACTCTTTATTAATGAGTTGCTCTTCTTGTGACCTGTTAGTACTGACATATGCTTTCTATGGTTTTTTTCTGCTTCGCATACTACTTGGCTCTACTATAAGTCCTGGTGGTCTCTGAGTACTAAGAGCCACACTTAGGACCCAAGAAAGGTGACGGCCCATTTCTGCCATTTTTGGCCAGCTGGCGTCATTATACTATGCCAGGAAGGCAGTACCGTCACCATTAAAAAAAGGTTTTTGCACCAATATGCTGCCGAGCCATAACAACCCAATGCTAAAGACCTGAAACAGGGGAACCCCAGCTAAGATGTATAGAGCCTCAATCAACAGACAGCCAATAAGAAGAAGCCACAGCTGCTAGAGGAGACCCAGTTCTGCAGTGGAGAGCAGTACAGTGCCCCTTATAAGGTCTCCTCTTTTAAAGAATTTCTAGGAGCACAAATGCCTTTCTTCAGTTCCTGGATCTCACTTTCCTATAATATCTGGTGGAGTGAAAAAAACTTTGACTCATAACCGAATGTGACCTGACCCCTTCTCAGAGCTTATCGCTGTTAGGGGTTAGGATTAGGGGTTAGGGTTAGGATTAGGGGTTAGGATTAGGGTTAGAGGTTAGGATTAGGGGTTAAGATTAGGGGTTAGAGGTTAGGATTAGGGTTAGAGGTTAGGATTAGGGTTAGGGGGTTAGGATTAGGGGTTAAGATTAGGGGTTAGGATTAGGGGTTAGGATTAGGGTTAGGATTAGGGGTTAGGATTAGGGTTAGGGGTTAGGATTAGGGGTTAGGATTACTGGTTAAATTTAGGGGTTAGGATTAGGGTTAGAGGTTAAGATTATGGGTTTGGGTTAGGATTAGGGGATAGGATTAGGATTAGGGGTTAGGGAGAGGATTAGGGTTTAGGATTATAATTAGGGGTTAGGGATTAGGATTAGGGGTTAGGATTAGGGGTTAGGATTAGGGGTTAGGATTAGAGGTTAGGATTAGGGTTAGGATTAGGGGTTTGGGTTAGGGGTGAGGATTAGGGATCGGGGTTAGGATTAGGGAGTGAGAGGGAGTTGGCTGCAAAGCAGAAAAGTGTGTCCCTGTGCGGAGGGTCACACTCTGCTACAGGGACACAGTTTTCTTCATGACATCGGTCCAATCTACTGAGGTTCCCCCAAACCCTTATGCAATCCATCATTTGGTTTTACCTTAAAAGAAGTAAAAGAGTAAGAGCAGGAGAAATTGATCTTAGAGGAAAACCAGTCAAATATCTGAGGGTGTAAGAGATAAATATGAATACAGAAGGTGGCTTCCCTGTTCCAATAGTTTGGCCCAATACTTGAAATTGTTCAATGATGTGAGGAACCAGTTGATAAGACCGGGCTACAAAGATCAATTCTGGAACCCAGGTGTCAGTATGTATCGGCTCCACTCAAAAATCTCAAAAACCTTCACCAGGTTCCCAAATATCACAGCAAACATCCAACAGTGGTCATCTGGGATTGTGTTTGAATCAGGAGAGGAACATTCATATATCTACCAAGAACTAACATAAAAGGAGTGTAACCTGAGGATTCAGAGACAAAACCAACGTATCCTATTCTTTGGAATGAAATAAGAAACATCAGACGACCTGGAGAAAGTATCTGTCCTGTGAATCTTATAATAAGACCGGGAAGTAACTAAGACTATAGTTGGAAGATTTCAAGTTTTCGACCAACTGTGTAGGGTGTATAGTGACCTCCAAACATTATGTATCAGTAAAGATGTGTCACGTTGGGCAGGGATAGAATGAAGCCCTAATATTGCCCACACCCTCTGTCCCTGCCTACTTGCGTACCCATCCTAAACAACGGGTCCACAACCACGAAGACAGTCCCTTCCTACTACGAGCAGGGACAGACAGAGTCAAAATAATAAACTACAATACAGTAGGAGTAGGAAAACAGCTGGAAGCACACAAACTAAAATACACTAAGACAAACACAATCAAATCTTAGTCAGTCTTAGCCAAAGTCGGTAACAAGAGATAGCGAACTAACAAGAGAAGTCAAGAACCAAGCCAAAAGATCAGAATACCAAAATGGACAATAGAAATACAACGAGTGCTAGCTTCAGTCAACGAGTAACTTTCACTAGTAAAGCACAAGAGAAAGTGACTTCCTTATATATGAGAGTATAGGTGAAAGGAGAATCCTGATTGATAGAAGAAACCAGAGTACAGATAGGCAAACCACACCCAAGCAGCCTGGTGCGTTGTCCCAGTAACCAACGTAAACAACAGAGCTATGCAGAATTAACCCTACGGGTTCGGACAGAACCAGTCATTACAAGATGAAGGTAACTTTCTGTAAGGATGGAAATGGGGACGACTGGGAGACAGAATGGAGTATCCCCAATGTATCGGAGTAACACCGGATCTACAGTGTTGTGATACGTCAGGTTTATGGGGATATCTCATGTCCAGTAAGTTGTCGTAGAACTTGTGCAGCCACCAATGCAGCAGACGTACATTAACAGACGTACAGTCAGACGTACATTAACATGGTTGTAATGTGGCTAACTTCTGTCATGGAACCAATGGTGGTCCCAGTCTAACCCACCACTGGGGCACTTCTTACAGGACAGAAGGTCACTTCTACCAATGTTCTACCTAGTCATAACCAATTCTTTGTCCAAGGCTACGCGTTATCCCTGACAAATGGACCTTTCAGCCCGGCCAGTCCCGGACGATTAGCCCGCAGGTATCTGCAAGTTCAACTCAAGCAGCGTTTCATTCCAAGCAAATAGTGCCCCTCTCTTGTCCGCGGTGGGTGCCCCCTCCACTTCCTGGGGCGAGCTGTTCAATGCAAAACAAACACCCAAATTATGCACAAGAACATTCTCTGATTTATGTCTAAATTATTACGGGCTCGGGCCAGTTTGCTGAGCCTGGGAAACATCTGGTGGGAAAGGAGGGGACATCCTGTTGGCACCCCGTTCAGTGGCACGCTTTAATTACAGATTAAGACACAACAGGAAATTGAATGCTCCACACAGGGCCCACTTTGTGCGCCTCCATCTAGGCATGGTGACTGAACATACCTGTGTGCTCCGCTGCAAGAATTAGCCGGGGGCCCCAAATGAGATGTTTTTGTTACAAGGAGCGAAGCCGACAGACCCGGCCAAGGGAAACAAACCCATTCCTGCTGTTTGTTCACACAGGCCATGCATGCGAAGAGCGAGCGGCCATTTATCAAAGTCTCTCCTTTGTAGAACAGGTGTAAAAATACGAGCTCCCCGGGTCCTCACCGGGAGTGATGAAATTGAGAGCGGTTCATGATATTATTCTTCACACCAACAAACCGGGCAACACGGCTGCCAGTTCTCTATAAAAGAATCCAGGCCGTAGAAATGATACGTTTTCCAAATTTCTAAAAACACACATTCATGATAGTAAAACTTTAAAGGGGTACTCCAACACTAGACATCTTATCCCCTATCCAAACATGTCTGATCGCGGGGGTCCAGCTGCTGGGGACCCCTGCGATATTGGCTGCGGCACCCATGACATCTGGTGCCGGATGACTGGCAATGCGGGGTGGAGGCTCGTGACGTCATGGCCGCACACTGCTCATGATGTCACGGCCATGCCCCCTCGATGCAAGTCTAAAGGAAGGGGTGTGACAGCCGTCACGCCCCCTCCCATACCGTGTTTCCCCGAAACTAAACCCTACCCCAAAAGTAAGCCCTAGCAGAATTATGGGGTAGGGCCACCACAGTAATGCCCCGCAGCCCCCCCCCTTCCGGCCACAACAGTATGGTAATGCCCGCAGACTCCACACACCCCGGCCACCCCAGTAATGCCCGCAGACTCCCCACCCCGGCCACCACAGTAATGCCCGCAGACCCCACACCCCCCTGGCCACCCCAGTACGGTAATGCCCGCAGACGCCAACCCAGTAATGTCTGCAGACCCCGCAGACCCCACAGCCCCCCTCGGCCTCGGCCAACCCCCTCCCCCCCGCTTCCTTTGGCTGGTCCCGCGGCACCTGCGGCAAGTTACCTTACCGTAATTCAGCCGGGGTAGGGACGCTGTCATTTTAAAGCGTCGGCCCTTATGCATGGCCGACGTCACGGACGTGTTCCTGCCCCTGGCTGCTAAGCAACAGGAAGGAGATCTCGCCGCAGGGTATGAAGGTAAAATGTGTACCGGTACCCTAGTTTATCATGGCAGAGGGGTGGGGGGCACTGTAGGGTATGGTAGGAGTGTGGAGGATGAGGGGCTGTGGGAGGATGGGAGGCTGTAGCAGTGTGGAGGATGGGGGGCTGAGGGAGGATGGGGGGCTGTAGCAGTGTGGAGGATGCAGAACCCCCCGCCCCCATCTTCCACACTGCTATAGCCCCCCGTCCTCCCACAGCCCCCCATCCTCCACACTGCTACAGCCCCCCATCCTCCACACTCCCACAGCCCCCCATCCTCCACACTCCTGCAGCCCCCCATCTTCCACACTCCTGCAGCCCCCCATCCTCCCCTTCCCCTGTCGTCCTCTACACTTCTACCCTACACTACAGGAGTGTGGAGGATGGGGGGGCTGCAGGAGTGTGGAAGATGGGGGGCTGTAGGAGTGTGGAGGATGGGGGGCTGTGGGAGTGTGGAGGATGGGGGGCTGTAGCAGTGTGGAGGATGGGGGGCTGTGGGAGGATGGGGGGCTGTAGCAGTGTGGAAGATGGGGGCGGGGGGTTCTGCATCCTCCACACTGCTACAGCCCCCCATCCTCCCTCAGCCCCCCATCCTCCACACTGCTACAGCCTCCCATCCTCCCACAGCCCCCCATCCTCCACACTGCTACAGCCCCCCATCCTCCCTCAGCCCCCCATCCTCCACAATGCTACAGCCACCCACACTCCCACAGCCCCCATCCTCCACACTCCTGCAGCCCCCCCCCATAAATAAATAAGCCCTACCCTGAAAATAAGCCCTAGTGTGTTTTTTGGGACTAAAATTAATATAAGACCCGGTCTTATTTTTGGAGAAACACGGTAGACTTGCATATATGGGGGTGTGGCCGTGACATCCTAAGTGGGGCACAGCCGTGACATCACAAGGCTGCGGGGGTCCCCAGCGGCGGGACCCCTGTAATCATACATCTTATCCCCTATCCTTTGGATAGGGGATAAGATGTCTAGGGGCGGAGTACCCCTTTAAAGGCTTATAAAAGGAACTGAGGTGGAAAATCTTTCATAGTCCGCTCCCATTCTGCACATTAAAGGAAAACTGTCAGCTTTCTCCCCCCGCACTAACCAGTGGTACTGGCTGGTAGTGCGAGGGACGCTGATCAGTTTGAGGCTTACCGTGCCCAGATCCGCCGCTCAGTTTGGCCGTAATCTTCTATTTTCGGTATATGCTAATGAGGTGCTAACTGGCACTCTGATGTCAGTGCTGCTGGCCACAGCGCCGCCCAACTCATCAATATTCCTCCCCTCCCTCCACCTCTCCCTCTTCTCCCCGCTCTGTAATGAAGAGAGAGAGGGGAGGAATATTGATGAGCTGGGCGGTGCTACAGTCGGCGGCACTGACGTCAGAGAGCCAGTTAGCCCGGCTGGTGTTAGTTAGCAACTCATTAGCATATACCGAAAATAGAAGATTACAGCAGAACGGCGTGGCAGATCCGGGCATGGTAAGCATGAAACTGATCAGCGTCCCCCGCACTACCAGCCAGTACTGCTGGTTAGTGCGGGGGGAGAAAGCTGACAGTTCTCCTTTAAGAACCCTCCGGGGGCGGCCGAGTCCATGGTCACTCTTCACCATTCAGCTCGAAGTTGGTGCTAAATGTCTTTCATGGGAATCATGGAGAACGTTCACCTAAAGGAAGTTAACGGAAGGTTCTGGGTTCTCATCCACATTTCAGCCATTGTCGCCTACACTGCAGCCGATGGATTATGGGTAACAACCACTAATAGTCACGGGGGCCATGAGGCTCACAATGGAAATCTCTTTACATATGACCCAGTCATTGGCTTCACAATCGAGATCTATCTGTATGACTAAATATATGGCCCAGTCCATGTCTTCACATTTGAGATCTGTCTATATGGCTTAATGGATGACCTAGTAAAATTTTTTCACAATGGACATCTATCTATATGGCTCGATATATGACCCAGTCCCCGGCTTCACAATGGAGATCTGTCTAACCATATGTATGACCCAGTTCTTGGCTTTTCCATGGACATCTGTCTCTAAATATATGATTAAAGGAGTACTCTGCCCCTAGACATCTTATCCCCTAGCCAAAGGATACGGGATAAGATGTCTGATCTCGGGAGTCCCGCCACTGGGGACCCCCGCGATCTCCCTGCTGCACCCGGCGTTCATTTAGAGCGTCGGGTGCAGTGCCAGAGGCTCGTGATGTCACGGCCACGTCCTCTCAATGCAAGTCTATGGGAGGGGGCGTGATGGCCGTTTGGTGACGAACCTGCGGTCATCTGGGCCCTGCATAAGTTCCTGATTTAGGCTGGGTTCACACTACGTTTTGTCCCATACGGGAGCGCATACGGCAGGAGGGAGCTAAAAGCTCGCGCTCCCGTATGTAACCGTATGCGCTCCCATATGCCATTCACTTCAATGAGCCGACCGGAGTGAAACGTTCGGTCCGGTCGGCTCATTTTTGCGCCGTATGCGCTTTTACAACCGGACCTAAAACCGTGGTCAACCACGGTTTTAGGTCCGGTTGTAAAAGCGCATACGGCGCAAAAATGAGCCGACCGGACCGAACGTTT
The DNA here is from genome assembly GCF_029499605.1 of Hyla sarda. Classification (NCBI taxonomy): domain Eukaryota; kingdom Metazoa; phylum Chordata; class Amphibia; order Anura; family Hylidae; genus Hyla; species Hyla sarda. The sequence continues at coordinate 618,218,056 of NC_079189.1, forward strand.
CACTCCGGTCGGCTCATTGAAGTGAATGACATACGGGAGCACATACGGTCACATACGGGAGCGCGAGCTTTTAGCTCCCCCCTGCCGTATGCGCTCCCGTATGGGACAAAACGTAGTGTGAACCCACCCTTACCTGCCTACCACCATGCCGAGGGAGAAATTGCATTCCTAACTACCGCACCATGGCCCCCTTGCCTGAAGGTTTGGTAGGAAGAGTGGGCGCCAACGGTCTCAACTACGACCCCAGCAGCGGGAGCCGCGTCAATACACGTGGTGGTCACCGTGAGCCCCAACATTTCTGTCTCACAATTGTCAAGGGTCTCCTGGATCCAGAGTATCGTTACTCTGTCGGAGACTCCTCATTCACCAGGCCACCTGATGAACAGAGAGAGGGAAGGGAGAGGTTGTCCACCCAAGTGGGAACCCCAACCTCCACTCCGCTGTTCAGTGTTTGGAACAAACTGTCACGCCTATGACATCAACTTTACTACATATTGTGAACTTTACTACATATGAACTTTACTACATATCCTTATGCCGTCCTTGTTCAAATGCTAAAGTACCCCAAAAAAAATTTCTAGTTAGGATTGTCTCGTGAAGAAATTTGCGTAACCTAGATAGTCTAAAATTGTGTTTAGAATATCTTCCTTTCATTGTGCTTTCTTTAAATTTTTGCCAAGAATTTTTCCTAGTCAACCTAAAATTGTCTTGTTACTTCATTCTGTTTGCCTAAAACCACTGTCATAGTAATGCCTAAAGCCAGACAGTTAGTAAAAATGTTTTTCAAGATGTTTTCTTTGTGTTTTATGGCGTATGTTCTAAGTGTCTCCTGAAGCACACGAGGGCCCTGAAATTCAAGGTGGCACCTTGGTAGTTAAAATTGCTTTGGATGGAGGTGTCTCTATGTTGTCTTTGTTTGTCCCAGGGTGTGGCCAAGGAGGAGGAGGAGGATTCTCGTCGCGGGGAGAAGTGCTAAAAGCCAATGGGCCCAGTGGCACCAGACCGGTTGCGAAATGATAGCCTACAGCAGCACCAGCCCACCGTTATGAGTTCCCTTGGAGTTATACTGCTGCAACCCTTGGTGAACAGCAAAATCATGTGTGTTTATCTTGTGTATTTATCAGTCATAGTGCAGTTACAAAGCACTTAAACCCTACCACAATTTGTCAGGGATCAACCCGGGGGACATGGAGAGTGAGCCCTAAACTGACCCTAAAATCGCTCTCCCTTCCTACTTGCCCATCCACCCTAACCAGTGGATCGACAACTGGGCGCCGATCCCTCCCTGAACTAAAGTTCAGGGGCCTAAAAACACATACTAATAAATAGTCGGTCACAAACCAGAAACATAACAGGAACATAGAACTCTATAGTATTAAGTTCAGAGGACACAGATCAGTAAGCAGCACAGGGGACACTAAGATCAGCGGTCATGAACAGAGGACACTATAGATCAGTGGACATGAACAGAGGACACAGTGGTCGTGAACAGAGGACACTATAGATCAGTAGTCATGTACAGAACTCCAAAGATCTGAAATCAAGAACTAATAAACATAGAGTTCAAAACACCAGACAGTAAAACGGTTTAGTCTAAACAGACTCCAGGAACAGACAGGAATATAGCATAATCCCCCAGAACCTCCAGCAGACACAAAGTCCCCATGGACTGGTAACAGGGATCTATAGCCAAACAGGAATATTTGCAATCCCACATAAAACCTCCAGTAGACACGGAGTCCCCATGGACAGGTATCAGGGATGCCTAGATACACAGGATATATTTATAGAACACTGTTCAAACTAAACACAAGACAGGAATAATCACAATCCCTTCAGAACACCTCCAGTAGACGCAGGAATAACAATACCCTCTCAGTACCCATGGACAGGTAACAGGGATGCCTAAATACACAGGATATAATATAGAACACTGTTCACACTGAACACAAGACAGGAATAGCAATCCCTCCGAACACCTCCAGTAGACAAGGAGTCCCCATGGAGCGGTAACAGGGATCTAACATAGGACACTGGTCGCACAAACTGGACACTCCACTCCACTAAAGTAGTAGCCATAATAATAAATCCAAATAGACTTCTGTCCAGCGGCATACTCACCAGTGTGGACAGGATGCTGGCCCAGTATGAAAACAGAAATATAAAACACAGAACTTGATAAGAACTGATACAAGAGAAAACACAGTGTGAACAGACACAGAGAAAAGATATACAAATCCTAAAACCAACTATACAAACACAGATTTAAATCTACTATAAGCATGCCACCTAAACATGGCTAAAACCAGAAAATAAAAAGTGCATGCTAAAGCAAAATAGTAGATTAAAAGCTCAAATACAGAGTGTTTCACCAAGAGCTCCAAAGCAGCATTTCCAGCATGTTAGCAAGTAAGGATGAAATTAATGAAATCTCAATCACCAACCCAGAGGCTAGACTGGGCTGACTATAAATAGACACAACCTAGGAGCTATTGGCCAGCAAGCAAAAGGCTATTAACTATTCCCTGACCAGGGAACATAAAACTGTTCACACACAACCAAACCAATAGCTTTGTGTGAACACAGACGTGACACAATTATTCAATTGGCACAGAAAACAAAAAGCATTTGGCTTTCAAGGTAGGCACCAACTGTACCAACGCAAGGAAGAGACTTTAATTTGCACTTACTCGTCTACCTCAGGACTGCCCTTCGCCACCCCTCAACCGCCGGGACTGGGCGCAGAGGGCGGCTGTGTTTTAGAGGGGGTGTTTGTGCTGTCCCAGCACAAGTGGCTGTCCAGTGGTTGTGGACTGACTTGGGCAGCCTGGCAGCTCAGCCTTTTGGGCTCACTGGCATAAATTATGTGTATAGTATAATATTTAATATATTTTCCTTAAACTAATTTAGTTATTGTTCCATATATGTGAATTGAATGTATTACTGTGCCTTTAAAATTGTGAGCAGCAGACCCCATGTGACCATGTGAGCCAATGAGCTGGAAACCACAGGGCCCCCGAATCTAAAAATTGCCCTGGGCCCCCCTACCCCAGGGCCAGACTGGGACCAAAAAGTTTGAATCAGCTTCCAATTTTTTTAAAATAAAGTAAAAAAAAACACATAAACATATATGGTACCGCTGTGTGTGTAAATGTCAGAACTATCAAAATATAACATTAATTAAACTGCACGGTCAATGGCGTACACATTAAAAAAATAAAGTCCAGAATTGCGCATTTTAGATCACTTCATGTACCATAACATTTTTCTATAAAAGGTGATCAAAAAGTCCTGAAATGAGCCCTGAAACATCCCCGTATACGGAAAAATAAAAAAGTTATAGTGGTCGGAAAAGGACAATTTTAAGCATACTAACTTTTGTTCAAAAAGTAAAAAACAAATTCTAAGTGGTGAAATAAACTTAAATCTATACAAATTAGGTATTGTTGTAATTATATGGACCTACCGAATAAAGATAAGGGGTCATTTTCACCGAAAAAAGTGCACTGCTTAGAAACAAAAGCCCTCAAAGGTTACAAAATGGATTTGGGAGCAGTCTGACCAGGACAATAGTAACGATGGTGTCCGCTGGCAATAATGAAAATGTGGCAAAGAGGCCCATTCGCAATGGCGACTGTTGCGACCTCTATGGCTATGCCACTGCTCAGAAGGTTCTAGGGCAGGGGTTCTTAACCTTGTTGGAGGTCCTGAACCCCCCCCCAGTTTCATATGCTCATTCACCGAACCCTTCTTAATTGGAAAAATAAAATATGATAGGGGTAGGGATAGGGTTAAAAAAGATTATAGGCACAGATAAGCAAATATTGAATACAGGCAGTGGTGATTCAGTGTCGGGATAGGGTTAACTATGAACTAGACACGGTTAGCCAGGCATTGAGTGAAGGCAGTGGTGGTTCAGTGTGCCTACCTGTTCCCACGGCATCCGTGCGTCCAGGTTGTCCGCTTGTCAGAGGGACCGTCTGGCTGAGCCTGATTAAGAGGCTGCGGGACCGGAAGTGCGTTCCAGCGGTGGGACGCATGCAGGCGATTGTGTAGGAACGGAGCCACAAAGGATAGGAAGCTTCCTTTACAGTATGGTAAAACCGTACTCTGAGATTTGTTAGGTGGGAGATGATCACCTTCAGCCAATGATGGACAAGCGGGGCATGTCATCACGAATCATATGAGTTGGGTGTGTGTCTTCACCTCCACCGAACCCACGAGACTGACTCACCGAACCCCTGGGGTTCAATCGAACCCAGGTTAAGAACCACTGTTCTAGGGGCTTCTGAAGGAAGGTCATGTGACCCAATCCTCATGAACTTTTACAGTTTTACACCAGTGGTGGCAGTACAGAAAAGTTTACCCTTGCACACCTTAACCCCTCAATATATGCACATGGGATGCAGTGTTCTGCCTGACGGTCAAGTCACCACAATGACCCGTGACTAGAAAAGGACAGGACAGGACTATGACCCAAAATCTGTCCCAGTCCCATATTTACAATGGAGATCCCAGATATCTCCAGTGCCTGGACCCATAGTGGGCTCATGTGGATAGACAAGGAGTGTTATACGTAAGGGACACATTTATCACCGACCATAACTTGGGCCCCTGGACCCCTGGTTCTACTGCCATCGTCATGAAGTTCTGGAGTCTTTGGAGTGTCTGGATGAAGTGAAGCCATTTGGTTCCAGCGTGGTGTACGTCTCCAATATTAAATTAAGGATCTCAATATTTAATTTGATAATATTTGTCTCTGAGAAGCGAGAATTACTCCAACCTGAACATTCCCAGAATGACTGATCTGGACCGGGATCCGCAGTCAATTGACCTTCGAAAAGACCTTCAGCAGAGAAGTCTGAGAAGAGTGATATGACCAAGATATCAGGAAGATCGAAGGATAGGTACTTTGTTCATTGTCCCATTTAAGGGAGCATGATCAACCTAGTTTTTGATGCCAAAAAACTTAAAGGGGTACTCCCCCCTAGACACCTTATCCCCTATCCAAAGGATAGAGGACAAGATGTGTGATCGTGGGGACCCCCTCGATCTCGGCTGCTTCACCCCAGACATCCAGTGCATGGAGCGAACTTTGCTCCGTGCCGGATGACTGGCGTTGCGGGGCAGAGGCTTGTGACGTCACGGCTATGCCCCTTCAATGCAAGTCTATGGGAGGGGCGTGACCGCCGTCATGCCCCCTCCCATAGACTTGCATTGAGGGGGCGTAGTAGTGACATCACAAGTGGGGCATGGCAATGACGCCACGAGTAACTAGTGCTGCCCCCAACGCTCTAACGAACACCGGGTGCAGCAGGGAGATTACTGGGGTCCCCAGCACCTATCCTTTGGATAGGGGATAAGATGTCTAAGGGCGGAGTACCCCTTTTACGATTTGTCGATCCAGCAGATGCTGTTTGGACGTTCTCTTCACACTTGATATTGTGGAGACATGACTACATAAGGTCTGAACTCAACTGGACAAGAATGCCAAATGGCGCCAATGTACTGCAGCCCCTTCACCCTCAGGATCACTAGAGATGGGACCCTCACCGATCATAAAGCGAACACCTACCCTATTGATCTGTCATGACTTTAGGAGATGGTATTACCCCTTTAAGTCTTGTCCCTTATGGAATCCAATGGAGAAGATGAGTGGACAATGACCGCCATCCTCGCCCCCACACATCTTCTGCCATCGTCTCCCATAGAACCCGGAGGTCGGAAGTTGGACGGTAACTGTGGCTGAGCTTGTGTCTTCGGAGATATTTCTATACATCTGGACGCCGCCATTGCTCTTTCCTAAGACCCTGGGAAGATGCGGTCAAGCCATTTGTTGTTCTGGATTAGAAGTGGCCAAAGGTTAAAGGAACCACAACCGAGCTCCCAAAATAGTGGAGTGTAAAAGTGAGGGCGGCTTTGTGTGTGTGTGAAGTGATTCAGCCCGGCCCAGCTTCGTTCTGGCTTACAGCAGAGACAATGACATATTTGTTTAGCAGGGGCCCGCTGGCTGAAACGCGTTCTTCTCACTCCGGCTTTCTCCCTTTTTTTTTTTTTTTGGATCTGTCACTTTTCAGACAATAAGTCTCTTTCACTCTATGAATTTCGCGTAGAGAAAATGAGCCAAAATCTCCGGGGTTACGGGGCTGTGCATTGGAATCTGTTGGCAGAGCACCCGGTTCCAGTGGACTAAATGGGCTACATATGGATACAATGAAAGATCTGCAGGATCCATGGCTGAGCTCATGGCGGGCCGGCCACGTAGAAGGGTTAACCATTGGTTGGCTGGGAAACACATACAATGGCCACTGTTGGCTGTAGATTTATGGACGCTGCCTACGACCGGGACACGACCGGTAAAGTGATCAGCCGATGCTTCAACAAGGCCAAAATGATATGTACAGGGGCTGTCATCTCTATGAACTAGAGAAGATATCCAAAAAATTGGGGGGTCTATCTTGGTTGGATAACCTCAATCCAATGGTTCTTGTTCCATAGTCTACCCTGCGAACTGTACGCCCCGGGCATGAACTTACAGTGGTGTCACCAGAAGCTGGATGTGCCCAATGTGCTTCTCAGGGGACATCTTTGAGTAACACCTCGTGTCCACTCTCTCTCTGTCCCCCATACCCCTGGTTTTATATACGTACTTAAAGGCATTCGTTTAGAGCGCCGGGGCCATCGCTGGAGGCTTGTAACGTCACGGCCGTGCCCCGCTCGTGACGTCACGGCTACGCCCCCTCAATGCAAGTCTATGGGAGGGGGCGTGGCTGCCGTCACGCCCCCTCCCATAGACTTACATTGAGGGGGCGTGGCTGTGTTATCATGAGCAGGGTGTGGCCGTGACGTCACAAACCTCCACCCTGCATCACCAGTCATCTGGCATGGAGCGAAGTTCGCTCCGTGCACCGGATGTATGGGGTGCCGCAGCCGAGAACGCAGGGGGTCCCCAGCGGTGGGACCCCCCACGATCAGACATCTTTGGATAGGGGATAAGACGTCTAGGGGAGGAGTTCCCCTTTAATTCTTGTCTTAATGCCCAATGGTAATCCCTTTCTCCACCATACTCTTAAAATGGGAGGAAGACGTTGGTGCTAAAATACAGACGGCACAATGGACGCAGATATGGGAGTCCACACCTGGGAGGACCCTTAACACCATATGAAGTTTTATGTTCCAATGGTAATTGGTCCCTGTATGGATTTCACAGTCCCTGATTACTGTCCAGACTACATCAGAGGCTGTGCGGCTCCTGGTGGCGTCCGCCATATTGGGTAGGGCTGTCCTGAAGTTGCCAGGTTTTTGTCCCTAATTTATACCTCAGTTCACTCGCTCCCAGGTCTCTCATTGACCCCTCGTAAGCCTCACTGAATTTATTAATATCTTCCTATGCAAACAACAAAAAACTGATAACTTATATTTTTCTTGCCACCAAGCAAACAATTGTGAATAATGGAATATATTTCGATGGCTTGACTACTATATGGTCAATTAGAAACCTGTGACCCTCTCCTGAGGTTACCAAAATAGTCAGAGAACCTTCAAGACAGACTGGTCCCCGGGCAAAGCCTCTCTGTCCAGATGACCTGCCAGTCTCATCAACCAAGATGACTATGTCTACCTAACTAATCCCTCCTCCTCCAGTACCCCATAGATCACAGACCCTCCTCCTCTAGTACCCCATAGATCACAGACCCTCCTCCTCCAGTACCCCCATAGATCACAGACCCTCATCCTCCAGTACCCCATAGATCACAGACCCTCCTCCTCCAGTACCCCATAGATCACAGACCCCCCCCTACAGTACCCCCATAGATCACAGACCCTCCTCCTCCAGTACCCCCATAGATCACAGACCCTCCTCCTCCAGTACCCCATAGATCACAGACCCCCCCCTACAGTACTCCCATAGATCACAAACCCTCCTCCTCCAGTACCCCCATAGATCACAGACCCCCCCCCTACAGTACCCCCATAGATCACAGACCCTCCTCCTCCAGTACCCCCATAGATCACAGACCCTCCTCCTCCAGTACCCCCATAGATCACAGACCCTCCTCCTCCAGTACCCCCATAGATCACAGACCCCCCCCTACAGTACCCCCATAGATCACAGACCCCCCCCCTACAGTACCCCCATAGATCACAGACCCCCCCTACAGTACCCCCATAGATCACAGACCCTCCTCCTCCAGTACCCCCATAGATCACAGACCCTCCTCCTCCAATACCTCCATAGATCACAGACCCTCCTCCAGTACCCCCATAGATTATAGACCCCCTCCTCCAGTACCCCCATAGATCACAGACCCTCCTCCTCCAGTACCCCCATAGATCACAGACCCTCCTCCTCCAGTACTCCCATAGATCAGACCCTCCTCCTCCAGTACCCCCATAGATCACAGACCCTCCTCCTCCAGTACCCCCATAGATCACAGACCCTACTCCTCCAGTGCCACATAGATCAATGACCCTCCTCCTCCTGTACCCCCCTAGATCAAAGACCCTCCTCCTCCAATACCTCCATAGATCACAGACCCTCCTCCTCCAGTACCCCCATAGATCACAGACCCTCCTCCTCCAGTACCCCCATAGATCACAGACCCTCCTCCTCCAGTACTCCCATAGATCACAGACCCTCCTCCTCCAGTACCCCCATAGATCACAGACCCTCCTCCTCCAGTACTCCCATAGATCACAGACCCCCTCCTCCAGTACCCCATAGATCACAAACCCTCCTCCTCCAGTACTCCCATAGATCACAGACCGTCCTCCTCCAATACCCCCATAGATCACAGACCCTCCTCCTCCAGTACCCCCATAGATCACAGACCCTCCTCCTCCAGTACCCCATAGATCACAGACCCTCCTCCTCCAGTACCCCATAGATCACAGACCCCCCCCTACAGTACCCCCATAGATCACAGACCCTCCTCCTCCAGTACCCCCATAGATCACAGACCCTCCTCCTCCAGTACCCCATAGATCACAGACCCCCCCCCCTACAGTACTCCCATAGATCACAAACCCTCCTCCTCCAGTACCCCCATAGATCACAGACCCCCCCCTACAGTACCCCCCATAGATCACAGACCCTCCTCCTCCAGTACCCCCATAGATCACAGACCCTCCTCCTCCAGTACCCCCATAGATCACAGACCCTCCTCCTCCAGTACCCCCATAGATCACAGACCCCCCCCTACAGTACCCCCATAGATCACAGACCCCCCCCCTACAGTACCCCCATAGATCACAGACCCCCCCTACAGTACCCCCATAGATCACAGACCCTCCTCCTCCAGTACCCCCATAGATCACAGACCCTCCTCCTCCAATACCTCCATAGATCACAGACCCTCCTCCAGTACCCCCATAGATTATAGACCCCCTCCTCCAGTACCCCCATAGATCACAGACCCTCCTCCTCCAGTACCCCCATAGATCACAGACCCTCCTCCTCCAGTACTCCCATAGATCAGACCCTCCTCCTCCAGTACCCCCATAGATCACAGACCCTCCTCCTCCAGTACCCCCATAGATCACAGACCCTACTCCTCCAGTGCCACATAGATCAATGACCCTCCTCCTCCTGTACCCCCCTAGATCAAAGACCCTCCTCCTCCAATACCTCCATAGATCACAGACCCTCCTCCTCCAGTACCCCCATAGATCACAGACCCTCCTCCTCCAGTACCCCCATAGATCACAGACCCTCCTCCTCCAGTACTCCCATAGATCACAGACCCTCCTCCTCCAGTACCCCCATAGATCACAGACCCTCCTCCTCCAGTACTCCCATAGATCACAGACCCCCTCCTCCAGTACCCCATAGATCACAAACCCTCCTCCTCCAGTACTCCCATAGATCACAGACCGTCCTCCTCCAATACCCCCATAGATCACAGACCCTCCTCCTCCAGTACTCCCATAGATCACAGACCCCCTCCTCCAGTACCCCCATAGATCACAGACCCTCCTCCTCCAGTGCCACATAGATCAAAGACCCTCCTCCTCCTGTACCCCCATAGATCAAAGACCCTCCTCCTCCAATACCCCCATAGATCACAGTCCCTCCTCCTCCAGTGCCACATAGATCAAAGACCCTCCTCCTCCTGTACACCCATAGATCAAAGACCCTCCTCCTCCAATACCTCCATAGATCAGACCCTCCTCCTCCAGTACCCCCATAGATCACAGACCCTCCTCCTCCAGTACCCCCATAGATCACAGACCCTCCTCCTCCAGTACTCCCATAGATCAGACCCTCCTCCTCCAGTACCCCCATAGATCACAGACCCTCCTCCTCCAGTACCCACATAGATCACAGACCCTCCTCCTCCAGTACCCCATAGATCACAGACCCTCCTCCTCCAATACCCCCATAGATCACAGACCCTCCTCCTCCAGTACCCCCATAGATCACAGACCCTCCTCCTCCAGTACCCCCATAGATCACAGACCTTCCTCCTCCAGTACCCCCATAGATCACAGACCCTCCTCCTCCAATACCTCCATAGATCACAGACCCTCCTCCTCTAGTACCCCATAGATCACAGACCCTCCTCCTCCAATACCCCCATAGATCACAGACCCTCCTCCTCCAGTACCCCCATAGATCACAGACCCTTCTCCTCCAGTACCCCCATAGATCACAGACCCTCCTCCTCCAATACCTCCATAGATCACAGACCCTCCTCCTCCAATACCCCCATAGATCACAGACCCTCCTCCTCCAGTGCCACATAGATCAAAGACTCTCCTCCTCCTGTACCCCCATAGATCAAAGACCCTCCTCCTCCAATACCTCCATAGATCAGACCCTCCTCCTCCAGTACCCCCATAGATCACAGACCCTCCTCCTCCAGTACCCCCATAGATCACAGATCCTCCTCCTCCAGTACTCCCATAGATCAGACCCTCCTCCTCCAGTACCCCCAGAGATCACAGACCCTCCTCCTCCAGTACCCCCATAGATCACAGACCCTCCTCCTCCAGTACTCCCATAGATCAGACCCTCCTCCTCCAGTACCCCCATAGATCACAGACCCTCCTCCTCCAGTACCCCCATAGATCATAGACCCTCCTCCTCCAATACCCCCATAGATCACAGACCCTCCTCCTCCAGTACTCCCATTGATCACAGACCCCCTCCTCCAGTACCCCCATAGATCACAGACCCTCCTCCTCCAGTACCCCCATAGATCACAGACCCTACTCCTCCAGTGCCACATAGATCAATGACCCTCCTCCTCCTGTACCCCCCTAGATCAAAGACCCTCCTCCTCCAATACCTCCATAGATCACAGACCCTCCTCCTCCAGTACCCCCATAGATCACAGACCCTCCTCCTCCAGTACCCCCATAGATCACAGACCCTCCTCCTCCAGTACTCCCATAGATCACAGACCCTCCTCCTCCAGTACCCCCATAGATCACAGACCCTCCTCCTCCAGTACTCCCATAGATCACAGACCCCCTCCTCCAGTACCCCCATAGATCACAAACCCTCCTCCTCCAGTACTCCCATAGATCACAGACCGTCCTCCTCCAATACCCCCATAGATCACAGACCCTCCTCCTCCAGTACCCTCATAGATCACAGACCCTCCTCCTCCAGTACCCTCAGAGATCACAGACCCTCCTTTTCCAGTACCCTCATAGATCACAGACCCTCCTCCTCCAGTACCCCCCATAGATCACAGACCCTCCTCCTCCAGAACCCCCCATAGATCACAGACCCCCCTCCTCCAGTACCCCCATAGATCACAGGCCCTCCTCCTCCAGTACCCCATAGATCACAGACCCCCCTCCAGTACCCCCATAGATCACAGACCCCCCTCCTCCAGTACCCTCATAGATCACAGACCCTCCTTCTCCATTACCCCATAGATCACAGACCCCCCTCCTCCAGTACCCCCATAGATTACAAACCCTCCTCCTCCAGTACCCCCATAAATCACAGACCCTCCTCCTCTAGTATCCTCATAGATCACAGACTCCCCTCCTCCAGTACCCCCATAGATCACAGACCCCCCTCCTCCAGTACCCTTATAGATCACGGACCCCCTCCTCCAGTACCCCCCATAGATAACAGGCCCTCCTCCTCTAGTACCCTCATAGATCACAGACCCCCTCCTCCGGTACCCCCATAGATCACAGACCCCCCTCCTCCAGTACCCTCATAGATCACAGGCCCTCCTCCTCCAGTACCCCCATAGATCACAGACCCTCCTCCTCCAGTACCCTCATAGATCACAGACCCTCCTCCTCCAGTACCCCCATAGATCACAGACCCTCTTCCAGTTCCCCCATAGATCACAGACCCCCCTCCTCCAGTACCCTCATAGATCACAGACCCTCCTCCTCCAGTACCCCATAGATCACAGACCCCCCTCCTTCAGTACTCCCATAGATCACAGACCCTCCTCCTCCAGTACTCCCATAGATCACAGACCCTCCTCCTCCAGTACCCCCATAGATCACAGGCCTTCCTCCTCCAATACCCCCCATAGATCAAAGACCCTCCTCCTCTTGTACCCCCATAGATCACAGACCCCCCTCCTCCAGTACCCTCATAGATCACAGACCCTCCTCCTCCAGTACCCCCATAGATCACAGACCCCCCTCCTCCAGTACCCCCATAGATCACAGGCCTTCCTCCTCCAGTACCCCATAGATCCAAGACCCTCTTCCTCCAGTACCCCCATAGATCACAGACCCCCCTCCTCCAGTACCCTCATAGATCACAGACCCTCCTCCTCCTCCAGTATCCCCATAGATCACAGACCCTCCTCCTCCAGTACCCCATAGATCACAGACCCCCTCCTCCAGTACTCCCATAGATGACAGACCCTACTCCTCCAGTACCCCCATAGATCACAGACCCTCCTCCGCCAGTACCCTCATAGATCACAGACCCTCCTCCTCCAGTACTCCCATAGATCACAGACCCCCCTCGTCCAGTACTCCCATAGATCACAGACCCTACTCCTCCAGTACCCTCATAGATCACAGACCCTCCTCCTCCAGTACCCCCATTGATCACAGACCCTCCTCCGCCAGTACTCCCATAGATCACAGACCCTCCTCCTCCAGTACCCCCATAGATCACAGACCCCCCTCGTCCAGTACTCCCATAGATCACAGACCCTACTCCTCCAGTACTCCCATAGATCACAGACCCTCCTCCTCCAGTACCCCCATTGATCACAGACCCTCCTCCGCCAGTACTCCCATAGATCACAGACCCTCCTCCTCCAGTACCCCCATAGATCACAGACCCTCCTCCTCCAGTACCCCCATAGATCACAGACCCTCCTCCTCCAGTACCCCCATAAATCACAGACCCTCCTCCTCAAGTACTCCCCCTCCTACAGTACCACCATACATCGCAGCCCCCCTCCCCTCCTATTGTGCTATCAAAGATACAAAGTAATCACAGGGTTTATTTTATAATTAGGGTTTATTTTACAATATATTTATTTCACATCCTCCCAGACTTTCCTACTCAGGGTCTGGGGGGATCTGTCTGCATTCAGAGTCTGCGCAAAGATGGGTGACATCTCCATATATATATATAGACTGCAGGGTGGAGATTTTCTTATATTTGTTGCATATTTCCTAATAAAACCATATTGGAGACTTCTAGGAGATTCCCATAGACACTGTCTGCCCCCTAGAGGTGGAGTCAGGATGTGTAATTGCGTGAAAAATGCTGAAAGCTGAAGACAGAGAAGTTTATTCTCAGATTTATAACATTTATAGGTTTAATGCATTTTCTTTATTCTATTGTATTTTATGTCTTTTACTTTTACTGTATTTTAGATATATATTCATATTTTTGTGTTCATTTCTTTTGTTATTTTTTCTTTTTACTTTTTCTTTCTCCATATGGGATTCATCTTCTAATTTCACTTTTTTTTGCCATTTGTCACAAAAACATCAAAACAGCTGTAAGCGTCACATGTTACAATTGTTAGAATGAAAATGTTCTCAAAAACACCTCACAAGGGGGAATTCTCAATACAGTGCACTGGACCACCATGTTACCTCCATCATTGTCTCCTCCACCATTGTCTCCTCCACCATTGTCTCCTCCACCATTGTCTCCTCCACTATTGTTAGCTCCACCATTGTCTCCTCCACCATTGTTACCTCCACCATTGTTACCTCCACCATTGTCTCCTCCACCATTGTCTCCTCCACCATTGTTACCTCCACCATTGTCTCCTCCACCATTGTCTCCACCACCAATGTTACCTCCATCATTGTCTCCTCCACCATTGTCTCCTCCACCATTGTCTCCTCCACCATTGTCTCCTCCACCATTGTCTCCTCCACTATTGTTAGCTCCACCATTGTCTCCTCCACCATTGTCTCCTCCATCATTGTCTCCTCCACCATTGTCTCCTCCACCATTGTCTCCTCCACCAATGTTACCTCCACCATTGTCTCCTCCACCAATGTTACCTCCACCATTGTCTTTTCCACCATCAATGTTACCACCATCATTGTCTATTCCACCACTGTCTCCTCCACCATTGTCTCCTCCACCATTGACTCCTTCACCATTGTCTCCTCCACCAATGTCACCGCCCCCAATGTCACCACCACAATGTTACCTCCACCATTGTCTCCTCCATCAATGTCACCGCCACCAATGTTACCTCCACCATTGTCTCCTCCACTAATGTTACCACCACCAATGTCTCCTCCACCAATGTTACCTCCACCAATGTCTCCTCCACCAATGTTACCTCCACCATTGTCTCCTCCATCAATGTCACCGCCACCAATGTTACCACCACCATTGTCTCCTCCACTAATGTTACCACCACCAATGTCTCCTCCACCAATGTTACCTCCACCAATGTCTCCTCCACCAATGTTACCTCCACCATTGTCTCCGCCTCCAATGTCACCACCACCAATGTCACCGCCACCAATGTTACCACAACCAATGTCTCCTCCACCAATGTCTCCTCCACCAATGTTACCTCCACCATTGTCTCCTCCACCATTGTCTACTCCACCAATGTTACCTCCACCATTGTCTTTTCCACCATCAATGTTACCACCATCATTGTCTATTCCACCACTGTCTCCTCCACCATTGACTCCTTCACCATTGTCTCCTCCACCAATGTCACCGCCTCCAATGTCACCACCACAATGTTACCTCCACCATTGTCTCCTCCATCAATGTCACCGCCACCAATGTTACCACCTCCATTGTCTCCTCCACTAATGTAACCTCCACCATTGTCTCCTCCACCATTGTCTCCTCCACTAATGTAACCTCCACCATTGTCTCCTCCACCAATGTTACCTCCACCATTGTCTCCTCCATGAATGTTACCTCCACCATTGTCTCCTCCACAAATGTCAATGCCACCAATGTTACCACCACCATTGTCTCCTCCACCATTGTCTCCTCCACCAATGTTACCTTCACCATTGTCTCCTCCACCAATGTTACCTTCACCATTGTCTCCTCCACCAATGTTGCCTCCACCATTGTCTCCTCCACCCTTGTCTCCTCCACCACCAACGTAACCTCCACCATTGTCTCCTCCACCATCAATGTTAATTCCACTATTGTCTCCTCCACCAATGTTACCTCCACCATTGTCTCCTCCCCAAATATCACTGCCACCAATGTTACCACCACCATTGTCTCCTCCACCAATGTCTCCTCCACCAATGTTACCTCCACCATTGTCTCCTCCACCACCAACGTAATCTCCACCATTGTCTCCTCCACCATCAATGTTACCTTCACCATTGTCTATTCTACCATTGTCTCCTCCACCATTGTCTATTCCACCAATGTCACCGCCTCCAATGTCCCCACCACCAATGTTACCTCCACCAATGTTACCTCCACCATTGTCTCCTCCACCAATGTTACCTCCACTATTGTCTCCTCCACCAATGTCACCACCACCAATGTTACCTCCACCATTGTCTATTCCACGATTGTCTCCTCCACGATTGTCTCCTCCACCATTGTCTCCTCCACCATTGTCTCCTCCACCAATGTCTCCTCCACCATTGTCTCGTCCACCAATGTTACCTCCACCATTGTCTCCTCCACCAATGTTACCTCCACCATTGTCTCCTCCACCAATGTTACCGCCATCATTGTCTCTTCCACCATTGTCTCCTCCACCATTGTCTCCTCCACCAATGTTACCTCCACCATTGTCTCCTCCACCAATGTTACCATTACCATTTTCTCCTCCACCATTGTCTCCTCCACCAATGTCTCCTCCACCATTGTCTCCTCCACCAATATTACCTCCACCATTGTCTCCTCCACCGTTGTCTCCTCCACCATCAATGTTACCTCCATCATTGTTTCCTCCATCATCAATGTTACCTTCACCATTGTCTATTCCACCATTGTTTCCTCCACCAATGTCACCTCCACCATTGTCTCCTCCACCAATGTCACCTCCACCATTGTCTCCTCCTCCACCATCAATGTTACCTCCATCATTGTCTCCTCCACCAATGTCACCTCCACCATTGTCTCCTCCACCAATGTTACCTCCACCATTGTCTCCTCCACCAATTTTAGCACCATCATTGTCTCCTCCACCATTGTCTCCTCCACCAATGTTACCTCCTCCATTGTCTCCTCCACCAATGTTACCACTACTATTTTCTCCTCCACCATTGTCTCCTCCACCATTGTTACCTCCACCAATGTCTCCTCCACCATTGTCTCCTTCACCAATGTTACCTCCACCATTGTCTCCTCCACCACCAACGTAACCTCCACCTTTGTCTCCTCCACCATCAATGTTACCTTCACCATTGTCTCCTCCACCATCAATGTTACCTCCACCATTCCACCATTGTCTCCTTCACCATTGTCTCCTCCACCAATGTTACTTCCACCATTGTCTCCACCACCAATGTTACCTCCATCATTGTCTCCTCCACCAATGTTACCTCCACCATTGTCTCCTACACCAATGTTACCTCCACCATTGTCTCCTCCATCAATGTTACCGCCATCATTGTCTCCTCCACCATTGTCTCCTCCACCAATGTTACCTCCACCATTGTCTCCTCCACCAATGTTACCACTACCATTGTCTCCTCCACCATTGTCTCCTCCACCATTGTTACCTCCACCAATGTCTCCTCCACCAATGCCTCCTCCACCAATGTTACCTCCACCATTGTCTACTCCACCACCAACGTAACCTCCACCTTTGTCTCCTCCACCATCAATGTTACCTCCATCATTGTCTCCTCCTCCATCAATGTTACCTTCACCATTGTCTCCTCCACCATCAATGTTACCTCCACCATTGTCTATTCCACCGTTGTCTCCTCCACTATTGTCTCCTCCAGCATTGTCTCCTCCACCATTGTCTTCTCCACCAATGTTACCTCCACCATTGTCTCCACCACCAATGTTACCTCCAGCATTGTCTCTTCCACCATTGTCTCCTCCACCATTGTCTCCTCCACCAATGTTACCTCCACCATTGTCTCCTCCAACAATGTTACCTCCATCATTGTCTCCTCCACCAATGTTACCTCCAACATTGTCTCCTCCACCAATGTTACCTCCACCATTGTCTCCTCCAGCAATGTTACCACCAACATTGTCTTCTCCACAAATGTCACCGCAACCAACGTAACCTCCACCATTGTCTCCTCCACCACCAATGTAACCTCCACCACGAATGTTACCTTCACCATTGTCTCCTCCACCATCAATGTTACCTCTACCTTTGTCTCCTCCATCAATGTTACCGCCATCATTGTCTCCTCCACCATTGTCTCCTCCACCAATGTTACCTCCACTATTGTCTCCTCCACCAATGTTACCACTACCATTTTCTCCTCCACCATTGTCTCCTCCACCATTGTTACCTCCACCAATGTCTCCTCCACCATTGCCTCCTCCACCAATGTTACCTCCACCATTGTCTACTCCACCACCAACGTAACCTCCACCTTTGTCTCCTCCACCATCAATGTTACCTCCATCATTGTCTCCTCCTCCATCAATGTTACCTTCACCATTGTCTCCTCCACCATCAATGTTACCTCCATCATTGTCTATTCCACCGTTGTCTCCTCCACTATTGTCTCCTCCAGCATTGTCTCCTCCACCATTATCTTCTCCACCAATGTTACCTCCACCATTGTCTCCACCACCAATGTTACCTCCAGCATTGTCTCCTCCACCATTGTCTACTCCACCATTGTCTCCTCCACCAATGTTACCTCCACCATTGTCTCCTACAACAATGTTACCTCCATCATTGTCTCCTCCACCAATGTTACCTCCACCATTGTCTCCTCCACCAATGTTACCTCCACCATTGTCTCCTCCAGCAATGTTACCACCAACATTGTCTTCTCCACAAATGTCACCGCCACCAACGTAACCTCCACCATTGTCTCCTCCCCCACCAATGTAACCTCCACCACCAATGTTACCTTCACCGTTGTCTCCTCCAACATCAATGTTACCTTCACCATTGTCTCCTCCACCATCAATGTTACCTCTACCTTTGTCTCCTCCATCAATGTTACCGCCATCATTGTCTCCTCCACCATTGTCTCCTCCACCAATGTTACCTCCACTATTGTCTCCTCCACCAATGTTACCACTACCATTTTCTCCTCCACCATTGTCTCCTCCACCATTGTTACCTCCACCAATGTCTCCTCCACCATTGCCTCCTCCACCAATGTTACCTCCACCATTGTCTACTCCACCACCAACGTAACCTCCACCTTTGTCTCCTCCACCATCAATGTTACCTCCATCATTGTCTCCTCCTCCATCAATGTTACCTTCACCATTGTCTCCTCCACCATCAATGTTACCTCCATCATTGTCTATTCCACCGTTGTCTCCTCCACTATTGTCTCCTCCAGCATTGTCTCCTCCACCATTATCTTCTCCACCAATGTTACCTCCACCATTGTCTCCACCACCAATGTTACCTCCAGCATTGTCTCCTCCACCATTGTCTACTCCACCATTGTCTCCTCCACCAATGTTACCTCCACCATTGTCTCCTACAACAATGTTACCTCCATCATTGTCTCCTCCACCAATGTTACCTCCACCATTGTCTCCTCCACCAATGTTACCTCCACCATTGTCTCCTCCAGCAATGTTACCACCAACATTGTCTTCTCCACAAATGTCACCGCCACCAACGTAACCTCCACCATTGTCTCCTCCCCCACCAATGTAACCTCCACCACCAATGTTACCTTCACCATTGTCTCCTCCAACATCAATGTTACCTTCACCGTTGTCTCCTCCACCATCAATGTTACCTCCACCATTGTCTTCTCCACCATTGTCTCCTTCACCAATATTACCTCCATCCTTGTCTCCTCCACCAATGTCCCCTCCACCATTGTCTCCTCCACCAATGTTTCCTCCAGCATTGTCTCCTCCACCATTGTCTCCTCCACCAATGTTACCTCCACCATTGTCTCCTCCACCACCAACCTAACCTCCACCTTTGTCTCCTCCACCATCAATGTTACCTCCACCATTGTCTCCTCCACCTTAAATGTTACCTCCACCATTCCACCATTGTCTCCTCCACCATTATCTCCTCCAACATTGTCTTCTCCACCAATGCTACCTCCACCATTGTCTCCACCACCATTGTTACCTCCAGCATTGTCTCCCCCACCATTGTCTCCTCCACCAATGTTACCTCCACCATTGTCTTCTCCACCAATGTTACCTCCAGCATTGTCTCCTCCACCATTGTCTCCTCCACCAATGTTACCTCCTCCATTGTCTCCTCCACCAATGTTACCTCCACCATTGTCTCCTCCACCAATGTTACCTCCACCATTGTCTGCTCCAGCAATGTTACCACCAACATTGTCTTCTCCAGCAATGTTACCACCAACATTGTCTTCTCCACAAATGTCACCGCCATCAACGTAACCTCCACCACCAATGTTACCTCCAGCATTGTCTCCTCCACCGTTGTCTACTCCACCATTGTCTCCTCCACCAATGTTACCTCCACCATTGTTTCCTACAACAATGTTACCTCCATCATTGTCTCCTCCACCAATGTTACCTCCACCATTGTCTCCTCCACCAATGTTACCTCCACCATTGTCTCCTCCACCAATGTTACCTCCACCATTGTCTCCTCCAGCAATGTTACCACCACCATTGTCTCCTCCAGCAATGTTACCACCAACATTGTCTTCTCCACAAATGTCACCGCCATCAACGTAACCTCCACCACCAATGTTAAATCCACAATTGTCTCCAACCTGTTGCACCAACTCATTTCCAACCATTTACACATATTAGAGGTAATGGAGAAATCACTTCATGAAAATGACTGCATGATTATTCATTTTATAAACTGCAGAACAGACACCAAGTCTCCACCACCAATGTTACCTCCAGCATTGTCTCCTCCACCATTGTCTACTCCACCATTGTCTCCTCCACCAATGTTACCTCCACCATTGTCTCCTACAACAATGTTACCTCCATCATTGTCTCCTCCACCAATGTTACCTCCACCATTGTCTCCTCCACCAATTGTCACGATGCCGGCTGGCAGGAGGTGGATCCTCTGTGCCAGAGAGGGATTGGCGTGGACCGTGCTAGTGGACCGGTTCTAAGTCACTACTGGTGTTCACCAGAGCCCGCCGCAAAGCGGGATGGTCTTGCTGCGGCGGTAGTGACCAGGTCGTATCCACTAGCAACGGCTCAACCTCTCTGACTGCTGAAGATAGGCACGGTACAAGGGAGTAGACAGAAGCAAGGTCAGACGTAGCAGAAGGTCGGGGCAGGCAGCAAGGATCGTAGTCAATAAGGTAATAGCAGGAGGTCAAGTACACAGTATGGACAAACACAGTAACGCTTTCACTAGGCTCTAAGGCAACAAGATCCGGCAGGGGAGTGCAAGGGCAGAGATCAGATATAGTCTGGGAGCAGGTGGAAGCCAATTAAGCTAATTGGGCCAGGCACCAATCATTGGTGCACTGGCCCTTTAAGTCTCAGGGAGCTGGCGCGCGCGCGCCCTAGAGAGCGGAGCCGCGCGCACCAGCACATGACAGCAGGGGACGGGAACGGGTAAGTGACCTGGGATGCGATTCGCGAGCGGGCGCGTCCCGCTGTGCGAATCGCATCCCCGACGGCCATGACAGTGCAGCGCTCCCGGTCAGCGGGACCGACCGGGGCGCTGCGGAGAGAGAGACGCCGTAAGCGCTCCGGGGAGGAGCAGGGACCCGGAGCGCTAGGCGTAACAGTACCCCCCCCCTTAGGTCTCCCCTTCTCTTTGTCCGGTAACTGCCTCCCCTGGGATGAGGACACCGGGAAAGAATGGAGGGATTCCTCAACGGCAGGCAGTACAGCAGGAGTGGGAATGGGGAGGGAGGGCAGAGGGCGAGGCCTGGCACGGGGCAGTGTGACACCAGGACGGGGGCCATGAGGAGGACCGAGGCTTGCCTGACTGGACTGGGAGGGGGGGGAGAGGCACTTCTTATGGCAGGCAGAGTCCATAAAGACCTTAGGGAGACCGGATACAGGGGGAACCACAGGGTCACGGCAGGGAGTACTGGGAACCGGTTTAAGGCAGTCCTTGAAACAAGAGGTACCCCAGCTCTTGATCTCCCCTGTGGACCAATCCAGGGTTGGGGAATGGTGTTGAAGCCAGGGTAGTCCAAGGAGAATTTCGGAAGTGCAATTGGAGAGGACCAAAAACTCAATTTTTTCGTGATGAGATCCGATGCACATTAGGAGGGGCTTCGTGCGGTAACGCACGGTGCAATCCAACCTGACTCCGTTGACCGCGGAAATGTAGAGTGGCTTGACGAGACGGGTCACCGGGATGCGGAATTTATTCACCAAGGACTCCCGAATAAAATTCCCAGAGGCACCAGAGTCCAGGCAGGCCACGGCTGAGAGGAAGGAGTTGGCTGAAGGAGAAATCCGCACGGGCACCGTGAGACGTGGAGAAGCCGACTTTGAATCAAGAGACGCCACACCCACGAGAGCTGGGTGCGAGCGTGCGTTTCCCAGACGTGGAGGACGGATAGGGCAATCCACCAAGAAATGTTCGGTACTGGCACAGTACAGACAAAGATTTTCTTCCCTACGGCGATTCCTCTCCTCCTGGGTCAGGCGAGACCGATCCACTTGCATGGCCTCCTCGGCGGGAGGCCTAGGCGTAGATTGCAACGGAGACTGTGGGAGAGGTGCCCAGAGATCTAAGTCTTTTTCCTGGCGGAGCTCTTGATGTCTCTCAGAAAAACGCATGTCAATGCGAGTGGCAAGATGAATGAGTTCATGCAGGTTAGCAGGAATTTCTCGTGCGGCCAGAACATCTTTAATGTTGCTGGATAGGCCTTTTTTAAAGGTCGCGCAGAGGGCCTCATTATTCCAGGATAGTTCAGAAGCAAGAGTACGGAATTGTATGGCGTACTCGCCAACGGAAGAATTACCCTGGACCAGGTTCAGCAGGGCAGTCTCAGCAGAAGAGGCTCGGGCAGGTTCCTCAAAGACACTTCGAATTTCCGAGAAGAAGGAGTGTACAGAGGCAGTGACGGGGTCATCGAGGTCCCAGAGCGGTGTGGCCCATGACAGGGCTTTTCAGACAGAAGGCTGACTACGAAAGCCACTTTAGACCTTTCAGTTGGAAACTGGTCCGACATCATCTCCAAGTGCAGGGAACATTGCGAAAGAAAGCCACGGCAAAACTTAGAGTCCCCATCAAATTTGTCCGGCAGGGACAAGCGGAGGCTAGGAGTGGCCACACGCTGCGGAAGGGGTGCAGGAGCTGGCGGAGGAGATGGTTGCTGCTGTAGCAGAGGCAGAAGTTGCGACTGAAGTTGCTGCACCATGGTGGACACTTCCGAGAGCTGGTGGGTTAGATGGGCGATCTGTCGGGATTGCTGGGCGACCACCGTGGTGAGATCAGAGATAGAAGGCAGGGGAACCTCAGCGGGATCCATGGCCGGATCTACTGTCACGATGCCGGCTGGCAGGAGGTGGATCCTCTGTGCCAGAGAGGGATTGGCGTGGACCGTGCTAGTGGACCGGTTCTAAGTCACTACTGGTGTTCACCAGAGCCCGCCGCAAAGCGGGATGGTCTTGCTGCGGCGGTAGTGACCAGGTCGTATCCACTAGCAACGGCTCAACCTCTCTGACTGCTGAAGATAGGCGCGGTACAAGGGAGTAGACAGAAGCAAGGTCAGACGTAGCAGAAGGTCGGGGCAGGCAGCAAGGATCGTAGTCAATAAGGTAATAGCAGGAGGTCAAGTACACAGTATGGACAAACACAGTAACGCTTTCACTAGGCTCTAAGGCAACAAGATCCGGCAGGGGAGTGCAGGGGCAGAGATCAGATATAGTCTGGGAGCAGGTGGAAGCCAATTAAGCTAATTGGGCCAGGCACCAATCATTGGTGCACTGGCCCTTTAAGTCTCAGGGAGCTGGCGCGCGCGCGCGCCCTAGAGAGCGGAGCCGCGCGCGCCAGCACATGACAGCAGGGGACGGGAATGGGTAAGTGACCTGGGATGCGATTCGCGAGCGGGCGCGTCCCGCTGTGCGAATCGCAACCCCGACGGCCATGACAGTGCAGCGCTCCCGGTCAGCGGGACCGACCGGGGCGCTGCGGAGAGAGAGATGCCGTAAGCGCTCCGGGGAGGAGCGGGGACCCGGAGCGCTAGGCGTAACACCAATGTTACCTCCACCATTGTCTCCTCCAGCAATGTTACCACCAACATTGTCTCCACCACAAATGTCACCGCCACCAAGTAACCTCCACCATTGTCTCCTCCCCCACCAATGTAACCTCCACCACCAATGTTACCTTCACCATTGTCTCCTCCATCATCAGTGTTACCTTCACCGTTGTCTCCTCCACCATCAATGTTACCTCCACCATTGTCTCCTCCACCATTGTCTCCTCCACCAATATTACCTCCATCCTTGTCTCCTCCACCAATGTCCCTTCCACCATTGTCTCCTCCACCAATGTTTCCTCCAGCATTGTCTCCTCCACCATTGTCTCCTCCACCAATGTTACCTCCACCATTGTCTCCTCCACCACCAACCTAACCTCCACCTTTGTCTCCTCCACCATCAATGTTACCTCCACCATTGTCTCCTCCACCTTAAATGTTACCTCCACCATTCCACCATTGTCTCCTCCACCATTATCTCCTCCACCATTGTCATCTCCACCAATGCTACCTCCACCATTGTCTCCACCACCATTGTTACCTCCAGCATTGTCTCCCCCACCATTGTCTCCTCCACCAATGTTACCTCCACCATTGTCTTCTCCACCAATGTTACCTCCAGCATTGTCTCCTCCACCATTGTCTCCTCCACCTATGTTACCTCCAGCATTGTCTCCTCCACCAATGTTACCTCCACCATTGTCTCCTCCACCAATGTCACCACCACCATTGTCTCCTCCACCAATGTTACTGCCATCATTGTCTCCTCCACCAATGTTACCTCCACCGTTGTCTCCTCCACCAATGTTACCTCCACCGTTGTCTCCTCCACCAATGTTACCTCCACCATTGTCTCCTCCAGCAATGTTACCACCAACATTGTCTTCTCCACAAATGTCACCGCCATCAACGTAACCTCCACCACCAATGTTAAATCCACAATTGTCTCCAACCTGTTGCACCAACTCATTTCCAACCATTTACACATATTAGAGGTAATGGAGAAATCACTTCATGAAAATGACTGCATGATTATTCATTTTATAAACTGCAGAACAGACATAGATATATGGAATAATATCATTGTTCTTTATATTCTCCCAATAAGAGCAAATATCTGACCTCTGCGTACAGCCAAAAATGGCCATAAAATCAAAATGGCCATACTGTAACCCTAAAAAAAAACGGTTTGCCTCATCTAATCCGAATTACTGAAAAACTGTATAAACCTGAACTACTGTATAACTGCACAAAATGAACAAGACCATGAATAGTTAAACTGTGTACACACATTTGCAGTTTGTTTTATTTACTCCAGAAAATTTGTATAAAAATGAATAAATTCACCCTAAATGTTTTTCTAAGTTTTTTCGCCCAAAAACAAAAAAAAATATCTATAAAAAAAGAAAAAAACAAGCCTAAACACTTTTAACAGCCTACCCCCCCCCCCCCCAGTAAAAAAAAAATAAAGCCACTAATAATATTTCCTCTCTTTTTTCTCTTTCCTGGTTTCATTTTTGTGGCATTTTGTTATTTATTTTTATTTGGCGTTTTATTTATTCCTGCATTTTCCTCATTACAAGTCATCTGATTCTAATAAAAGAACTAGGAAGGGAGGGGGAGTAAAGTAGGAATATATCCATACACATGTGGTGTTTTTTTCTGGCATTTTTTGCCTCTGTTTGAAGAAAAAAGTGAAAAAATCTCCAGCTCCCATGAAAATGAAAAAAATTGGATAAAAGTCCAAAAGTTTATTTTAACAGGATTAAAATGGTAACAAAACAGAATGTATAAAAGTTAGGCAGCTTGGTTTTTTCCTTCCATTGCATGTTTTGCCCCTATAGATTTATATGGGAGGAAAATCGCCAGAATTTATTAATTAAAAAAAAAAAAAAACACCATGTCCAGAGCACGCTGCCTTTTAGAAAAACTGCCACTAAAGGATCATAAAAATCTGTACAGAAAGAATAAAACATCAGGAAAATTTCCGACATGCGAACATTGAAAAACCCCATTACATACACGTTTTTACAAAATGGCTGCAGACTGACCCTTATTATCGGTGTTGCGCGGTAAATGCAGTTTTATGATTATTTCCCTGCACAGGCAAAAACTGTATGTGATCTTCCCTGTTCTTATAGTCCTTGTCCTGTTACTGTAGGACAGCGCTGCCATCTAGAGGCAAAGTGTAGAATAAAAGCCAAGAATTCAGCAGTTGAAAGTGGTTAAAGGGGTATTCCAGGCCAAAACTTTTTTATATATATCAACTGGCTCCGGAAAGTTAAACAGATTTGTAAATTACTTCTATGAAAAAATCTTAATCCTTTCAATAGTTATTAGCTTCTGAAGTTGAGTTCTTGTTTTCTGTCTAACTGCTCAATGACGATGTCACGTCCCGGGAGCTGTCCAGCTCCTATGGGGATATTCTCCCATCATGCACAGCTCCCGGGACGTGACATCATCATTGAGCAGTTAGAAAACTTCAGAAGCTAATAACTACTGGAAGGATTAAGATTTTTTCATAGAAGTAATTTACAAATCTGTTTAACCTTCCTGAGCCAGTTGATATATAAAAAAAAAGGTTTGCCTGGAATACCCTTTAAAGACAAATTGTGATGAGATGGCGGCATTCCTCATCCCTGAGAGAACCTCCACATTGTGAACAAGCGACAGCTGGATGAGCAAAGCTGCATAGCGGAGACTAAGTGATTCACATGAATGAGAGGACAGCAATGGAGACATCATCTACTGGAGGGAAGAGAGGATAGAGATGGAGACATCATCTACCAGAGGGAGGAGAGGACGGAGATGGAGACATCATTTACTAGAGGGAAGAGAGGACAGAGATGGAGACATCATGTACTAGAGAGAAGAGAGGACAGAGATGGAGACATCATATACTAGAGAGAAGAGAGGACAGAGATGGAGACATCATATACTAGAGAGAAGAGAGGACAGAGATGGAGACATCATATACTAGAGAGAAGAGAGGACAGAGATGGAGACACCATTTACTGGAGGGAAGAGAGGATAGAGATGGAGACATCATATACTAGAGAGAAGAGAGGACAGCGATGGAGACATCATATACTGGAGGGAAGAGACGATAGAGATGTAGACATCATTTACTGGAGGGAAGAGAGGACAGCGATGGAGACATCATTTACTGGAGGGAAGAGAGGACAGCGATGGAGACAACATCTACCGGAGGGAAGAGAGGACAGAGATGGAGACTTCATCTACTGGAGGGAAGAGAGGATAGAGATGGAGACATCATCTACCAGAGGGAAGAGAGGACGAAGATGGAGACATCATCTACTGGAGGGAAGAGAGGATAGAGATGGAGACATCATTTACTGGAGGGAAGAGAGGACAGCGATGGAGACATCATCTACCGGAGGGAAGAGAGGACAGAGATGGAGACATCATCTACTGGAGGGAAGAGAGGATAGAGATGGAGACATCATCTACCAGAAGGAAGAGAGGACGGAGATGGAGACATCATCTACCAGAGGGAAGAGAGGACAGAGATGGAGACATCATCTACCAGAGGGAAGAGAGGACGGAGATGGAGACATCATCTACTGGAGGGAAGAGAGGATAGAGATGGAGACATCATCTACTGGAGGGAAGAGAGGATAGAGATGGAGACATCATCTACCAGAGGGAAGAGAGGACGGAGATGGAGACATCATTTACTGAAGGGAAGAGAGGATAGAGATGGAGACATCATCTACTGGAGGGAAGAGAGGATAGAGATTTAGACATCATCTACTGGAGGGAAGAGAGGACAGAGATGTAGACATCATCTACTGGAGCGAAGAGAGGACAGAGATGGAGACATCATCTACCAGAGGAAAGAGACGACAGAGATGGAGACATCATCTACTGGAGGGAAGAGAGGGCAGAGATGGAGACATCATCTACTGGAGTAAGAGAGGACAGCGATGAAGAAATCGTCTACTGGAGTAAGAGAGGACAGAGATGGAGACATCATCTACTGGAGGGAGGAGAGGACAGCGATGGAGACATAATCTACTGGAAGGAAGAGAGGATAGAGATGGAGACATTATCTACTGGAGTGAAGAGAGGACAGCGATGGAGACATCATCTACTGGAGGGAAGAGAGGACAGAGATTGAGACATCATCTACTGGAGGGAAGAGAGGACAGAGATTGAGACATCATCTACTGGAGGGAAGAGAGGACAGTGATGGAGACATCATCTACCTGAGAGAAGAGAGGACAGAGATTGAGACATCATCTACTGGAGGGAAGAAAGGACAGAGATGGAGACATTATTT
Organism: Hyla sarda; assembly: GCF_029499605.1. NCBI lineage: Eukaryota > Metazoa > Chordata > Amphibia > Anura > Hylidae > Hyla > Hyla sarda. Next base: position 618,246,080 of record NC_079189.1, read on the forward strand.
ACCGGAGTGAAGAGAGGACAGTGATGGAGACATCATCTACTGGAGTAAAGAGAGGACAGAGATGGAGACATCATCTACTGGAGTAAAGAGAGGACAGTGATGGAGACATCATCTACCGGAGTAAAGAGAAGAGAGGACAGAGATGGAGAAATAATCTACTGTAGGGAAGAGAGGACAGCGATGGAGACATCATCTACTGGAGAGAAGAGAGTACAGAGATGGAGACATCATCTACCGGAGCGAAGAAAGGACAGTGATGGAGACATCATCTACTGTAGGGAAGAGAGGACAGCGATGGAGACATCATCTACTGGAGAGAAGAGAGGACAGAGATGGAGACATCATATATTAGAGAGAAGAGAGGACAGAGATGGAGACATCATATATTAGAGAGAAGAGAGGACAGAGATGGAGACATCATATACTAGAGAGAAGAGAGGACAGAGATGGAGACATCATATACTAGAGAGAAGAGAGGACAGAGATGGAGACATCATGTACTAGAGAGAAGAGAGGACAGAGATGGAGACATCATATACTAGAGAGAAGAGAGGACAGAGATGGAGACATCATGTACTAGAGAGAAGAGAGGACAGCGATGGAGACATCATCTACCGGAGGGAAGAGAGGACAGATATGGAGACATCATATACTAGAGAGAAGAGAGGACAGAGATGGAGACGTCATATACTAGAGAGAAGAGAGGACAGAGATGGAGACATCATGTACTAGAGAGAAGAAAGGACAGAAATGGAGACATCATATACTAGAGAGAAGAGAGGACAGAGATGGAGACATCATGTACTAGAGAGAAGAAAGGACAGAAATGGAGACATCATATACTAGAGAGAAGAGAGGACAGAGATGGAGACATCATATACTAGAGAGAAGAGAGGACAGCGATGGAGACATCATATACTAGAGAGAAGAAAGGACAGAAATGGAGACATCATATACTAGAGAGAAGAGAGGACAGAGATGGAGACATCATATACTAGAGAGAAGAGAGGACAGAGATGGAGACATCATATACTAGAGAGAAGAGAGGACAGAGATGGAGACATCATATACTAGAGAGAAGAGAGGACAGAGATGGAGACATCATGTACTAGAGAGAAGAGAGGACAGAGATGGAGACATCATCTACTAGAGAGAAGAGAGGACAGCTATGGAGACATCATATACTAGAGAGAAGAGAGAACAGCTATGGAGACATCATATACTAGAGAGAAGAGAGGACAGAGATGGAGACATCATATACTAGAGAGAAGAGAGGACAGAGATGGAGACATCATATACTGGAGGGAAGAGAGGACAGAGATGGAGACATCATATACTGGAGAGAAGAGAGGACAGAGATGGAGACATCATGTACTAGAGAGAAGAGAGGACAGCGATGGAGACATCATCTACCGGAGGGAAGAGAGGACAGAGATGGAGACATCATATACTAGAGAGAAGAGAGGACAGAGATGGAGACATCATGTACTAGAGAGAAGAGAAGACAGCGATGGAGACATCATCTACCGGAGGGAAGAGAGGACAGCGATGGAGACATCATGTACTAGAGAGAAGAGAGGACAGAGATGGAGACATCATGTACTAGAGAGAAGAGAGGACAGAGATGGAGACATCATGTACTAGAGAGAAGAGAGGACAGCGATGGAGACATCATATACTAGAGAGAAGAGAGGACAGCTATGGAGACATCATATACTAGAGAGAAGAGAGAACAGCTATGGAGACATCATCTACTAGAGAGGAGAGAGGACAGCGATGGAGACATCATGTACTAGAGAGAAGAGAGGACAGAGATGGAGACATCATATACTAGAGAGAAGAGAGGACAGAGATGGAGACATCATCTACTAGAGAGAAGAGAGGACAGAGATGGAGACATCATATACTAGAGAGAAGAGAGGACAGAGATGGAGACATCATATACTGGAGAGAAGAGAGGACAGAGATGGAGACATCATATACTAGAGAGAAGAGAGGACAGAGATGGAGACATCATATACTAGAGAGAAGAGAGGACAGCGATGGAGACATCATCTACCGGAGGGAAGAGAGGACAGATATGGAGACATCATGTACTAGAGAGAAGAGAGGACAGAGATGGAGACATCATATACTGGAGAGAAGAGAGGACAGAGATGGAGACATCATATACTAGAGAGAAGAGAGGACAGAGATGGAGACATCATATACTAGAGAGAAGAGAGGACAGCGATGGAGACATCATCTACCGGAGGGAAGAGAGGACAGAGATGGAGACATCATATACTAGAGAGAAGAGAGGACAGAGATGGAGACATAATATACTAGAGAGAAGAGAGGACAGAGATGGAGACATCATGTGCTAGAGAGAAGAGAGGACAGAGATGGAGACATCATATACTAGAGAGAAGAGAGGACAGAGATGGAGACATCATAAACTAGAGAGAAGAGAGGACAGAGATGGAGACATCATATACTAGAGAGAAGAGAGGACAGAGATGGAGACATCATCTACTAGAGAGAAGAGAGGACAGATATGGAGACATCATATACTAGAGAGAAGAGAGGACAGAGATGGAGACATCATATACTGGAGGGAAGAGAGGACAGAGATGGAGACATCATATACTGGAGAGAAGAGAGGACAGAGATGGAGACATCATGTACTGGAGAGAAGAGAGGACAGAGATGGAGACATCATATACTAGAGAGAAGAAAGGACAGCGATGGAGACATCATATACTAGAGAGAAGAGAGGACAGAGATGGAGACATCATATTCTAGAGAGAAGAGAGGACAGAGATGGAGACATCATATACTAGAGAGAAGAGAGGACAGAGATGGAGACATCATATACTAGAGAGAAGAGAGGACAGAGATGGAGACATCATATACTGGAGGGAAGAGAGGACAGAGATGGAGACATCAAATACTAGAAAGAAGAGAGGACAGAGATGGAGACATCATGTACTAGAGAGAAGAGAGGACAGAGATGGAGACATCATGTACTAGAGAGAAGAGAGGACAGCTATGGAGACATCATCTACTAGAGAGAAGAGAGGACAGCGATGGAGACATCATATACTATAGAGAAGAGAGGACAGAGATGGAGACATCATCTACTAGAGAGAAGAGAGGACAGAGATGGAGACATCATATACTAGAGAGAAGAGAGGACAGAGATGGAGACATCATATACTAGAGAGAAGAGAGGACAGCGATGGAGACATCATATACTGGAGGGAAGAGAGGACAGAGATGGAGACATCATATACTGGAGGGAAGAGAGGACAGAGATGGAGACATCATATACTAGAGAGAAGAGAGGACAGAGATGGAGACATCATATACTAGAGAGAAGAGAGGACAGCGATGGAGACATCATATACTAGAGAGAAGAGAGGACAGAGATGGAGACATCATGTACTAGAGAGAAGAGAGGACAGCGATGGAGACATCATATACTAGAGAGAAGAGAGGACAGAGATGGAAACATCATCTACTAGAGAGAAGAGAGGACAGAGATGGAGACATCATATACTAGAGAGAAGAGAGGACAGAGATGGAGACATCATATACTAGAGAGAAGAGAGGACAGCGATGGAGACATCATATATTAGAGAGAAGAGAGGACAGAGATGGAGACATCATATACTAGAGAGAAGAGAGGACAGAGATGGAGACATCATATACTAGAGAGAAGAGAGGACAGAGATGGAGACATCATATACTAGAGAGAAGAGAGGACAGAGATGGAGACATCATATACTAGAGAGAAGAGAGGACAGAGATGGAGACATCATGTACTAGAGAGAAGAGAGGACAGAGATGGAGACATCATAAACTAGAGAGAAGAGAGGACAGAGATGGAGACATCATATACTAGAGAGGAGAGGACAGAGATGGAAACATGATCTACTAGAGAGAAGAGAGGACAGAGATGGAGACATCATATACTAGAGAGAAGAGAGGACAGAGATGGAGACATCATGTACTAGAGAGAAGAGAGGACAGAGATGGAGACATCATATAGTAGAGAGAAGAGAGGACAGAGATGGAGACATCATATACTAGAGAGAAGAGAGGACAGAGATGGAGACATCATCTACTAGAGAGAAGAGAGGACAGAGATGAAGACATCATATACTAGAGAGAAGAGAGGACAGAGATGGAGACATCATCTACTAGAGAGAAGAGAGGACAGCGATGGAGACATCATATACTAGAGAGAAGAGAGGACAGAGATGGAGACATCATATACTAGAGAGAAGAGAGGACAGAGATGGAGACATCATATACTAAAGAGAAGAGAGGACAGAGATGGAGACATCATATACTAGAGAGAAGAGAGGACAGAGATGGAGACATCATATACAAAAGAGAAGAGAGGACAGAGATGGAGACATCATATACTAAAGAGAAGAGAGGACAGAGATGGAGACATCATATACTAGAGAGAAGAGAGGACAGAGATGGAGACATCATATACTAAAGAGAAGAGAGGACAGAGATGGAGACATCATATACTAGAGAGAAGAGAGGACAGCGATGGAGACATCATATACTAGAGAGAAGAGAGGACAGAGATGGAGACATCATATACTAGAAAGAAGAGAGGACAGAGATGGAGACATCATATACTAGAAAGAAGAGAGGACAGAGATGGAGACATCATATACTAGAGAGAAGAGAGGACAGCGATGGAGACATCATCTACTAGAGAGAAGAGAGGACAGCGATGGAGACATCATATACTAGAGAGAAGAGAGGACAGAGATGGAGACATCATGTACTAGAGAGAAGAGAGGACAGCGATGGAGACATCATATACTAGAGGGAAGAGAGGACAGAGATGGAGACATCATCTAGTAGAGAGAAGAGAGGACAGAGATGGAGACATCATATACTAGAAAGAAGAGAGGACAGAGATGGAGACATCATATACTAGAGAGAAGAGAGGACAGAGATGGAGACATCATATATTAGAGAGAAGAGAGGACAGAGATGGAGACATCATATACTAGAGAGAAGAGAGGACAGAGATGGAGACATCATATACTGGAGGGAAGAGAGGTCAGAGATGGAGACATCATCTACCGGAGGGAAGAGAGGACATAGAAAGAGACATCATATACTAGAGAGAAGAGAGGACAGAGATGGAGACATCATATACTAGAGAGAAGAGAGGACAGAGATGGAGACATCATGTACTAGAGAAAAGAGAGGACAGCGATGGAGACATCATATACTAGAGAGAAGAGAGGACAGAGATGGAGACATCATATACTAGAGAGAAGAGAGGACAGAGATGGAGACATCATATACTAGAGAGAAGAGAGGACAGAGATGGAGACATCATATACTGTAGGGAATAGAGGACAGAGATGGAGACATCATCTACTAGAGAGAAGAGAGGACAGAGATGGAGACATCATATACTAGAGAGAAGAGAGGACAGCGATGAAGACGTCATATACTAGAGAGAAGAGAGGACAGAGATGGAGACATCATCTACTAGAGAGAAGAGAGGACAGAGATGGAGACATCATCTACTAGAGAGAAGAGAGGACAGAGATGGAGACATCATATACTAGAGAGAAGAGAGGACAGCGATGAAGACGTCATATACTAGAGAGAAGAGAGGACAGAGATGGAGACATCATATATTAGAGAGAAGAGAGGACAGAGATGGAGACATCATATACTAGAGAGAAGAGAGGACAGAGATGGAGACATCATATACTAGAGAGAAGAGAGGACAGAGATGGAGACATCATATACTAGAGAGAAGAGAGGACAGCGATGAAGACGTCATATACTAGAGAGAAGAGAGGACAGAGATGGAGACATCATATATTAGAGAGAAGAGAGGACAGAGATGGAGACATCATGTATTAGAGAGAAGAGAGGACAGAGATGGAGACATCATATACTAGAGAGAAGAGAGGACAGAGATGGAGACATCATATACTAGAGAGAAGAGAGGACAGCGATGGAGACATCATATACTAGAGAGAAGAGAGGACAGAGATGGAGACATCATATACTAGAGAGAAGAGAGGACAGAGATGGAGACATCATATACTAGAGAGAAGAGAGGACAGAGATGGAGACATCATATACTAGAGAGAAGAGAGGACAGAGATGGAGACATCATATACTAGAGAGAAGAGAGGACAGAGATGGAGACATCATATACTGTAGGGAATAGAGGACAGAGATGGAGACATCATATACTAGAGAGAAGAGAGGACAGCGATGAAGACGTCATATACTAGAGAGAAGAGAGGACAGAGATGGAGACATCATATACTAGAGAGAAGAGAGGACAGCGATGAAGACGTCATATACTAGAGAGAAGAGAGGACAGAGATGGAGACATCATATATTAGAGAGAAGAGAGGACAGAGATGGAGACATCATGTATTAGAGAGAAGAGAGGACAGAGATGGAGACATCATATACTAGAGAGAAGAGAGGACAGAGATGGAGACATCATATACTAGAGAGAAGAGAGGACAGCGATGGAGACATCATATACTAGAGAGAAGAGAGGACAGAGATGGAGACATCATATACTAGAGAGAAGAGAGGACAGAGATGGAGACATCATATACTAGAGAGAAGAGAGGACAGAGATGGAGACATCATCTACTAGAGAGAAGAGAGGACAGAGATGGAGACATCATCTACTAGAGAGAAGAGAGGACAGCGATGGAGACATCATATACTAGAGAGAAGAGAGGACAGAGATGGAGACATCATATACTAGAGAGAAGAGAGGACAGAGATGGAGACATCATATACTAGAGAGAAGAGAGGACAGAGATGGAGACATCATGTACTAGAGAGAAGAGAGGACAGAGATGGAGTCATCATATACTAAAGAGAAGAGAGGACAGAGATGGAGACATCATATACTAGAGAGAAGAGAGGACAGAGATTGAAACATCATATACTAGAGAGAAGAGAGGACAGAGATGGAGACATCATATACTGGAGGGAAAAGAGGACAGAGATGGAGACATCATATACTGGAGAGAAGAGAGGACAGAGATGGAGACAGCATATACTAGAGAGAAGAGAGGACAGAGATGGAAACATCATATACTAGAGAGAAGAAAGGACAGCGATGGAGACATCATATTCTAGAGAGAAGAGAGGACAGAGATGGAGACATCATATACTAGAGAGAAGAGAGGACAGAAATGGAGACATCATATACTAGAGAGAAGAGAGGACACAGATGGAGACATCATATACTGGAGGGAAGAGAGGACAGAGATGGAGACATCAAATACTAGAAAGAAGAGAGGACAGAGATGGAGACATCATGTACTAGAGAGAAGAGAAGACAGAGATGGAGACATCATGTACTAGAGAGAAGAGAGGACAGAGATGGAGACATCATGTACTAGAGAGAAGAGAGGACAGAGATGGAGACATCATATACTAGAGAGAAGAGAGGACAGAGATGGAGACATCATATACTAGAGAGAAGAGAGAACAGAGATGGAGACATCATATACTAGAGAGAAGAGAGGACAGCGATGGAGACATCATATACTAGAGAGAAGAGAGGACAGAGATGGAGACATCATATACTAGAGAGAAGAGAGGACAGAGATGGAGACATCATGTACTAGAGAGAAGAGAGGACAGAGATGGAGACATCATAAACTAGAGAGAAGAGAGGACAGAGATGGAGACATCATATACTAGAGAGGAGAGGACAGCGATGGAGACATCATATACTAGAGAGAAGAGAGGACAGAGATGGAAACATCATCTACTAGAGAGAAGAGAGGACAGAGATGGAGACATCATAAACTAGAGAGAAGAGAGGACAGAGATGGAGACATCATATACAAGAGAGGAGAGGACAGCGATGGAGACATCATATACTGGAGGGAAGAGAGGACAGAGATGGAGACATCATATACTAGAGAGAAGAGAGGACAGAGATGGAGACATCATGTACTAGAGAGAAGAGTGGACAGAGATGGAGACATCATATACTAGAGAGAAGAGAGGACAGAGATGGAGACATCATCTACTAGAGAGAAGAGTGGACAGAGATGGAGACATCATCTACTAGAGAGAAGAGAGGACAGAGATGGAGACATCATCTACTAGAGAGAAGAGAGGACAGTGATGGAGACATCATATACTAGAGAGAAGAGAGGACAGAGATGGAGACATCATCTACTAGAGAGAAGAGAGGACAGAGATGGAGACATCATATACTAGAGAGAAGAGAGGACAGAGATGGAGACATCATATACTAGAGAGAAGAGAGGACAGAGATCGAGACATCATAAACTAGAGAGAAGAGAGGACAGAGATGGAGTCATCATATACTAAAGAGAAGAGAGGACAGAGATGGAGACATCATATACTAGAGAGAAGAGAGGACAGAGATGGAGACATCATATACTAAAGAGAAGAGAGGACAGAGATGGAGACATCATATACTAGAGAGAAGAGAGGACAGAGATGGAGACATCATATACTAGAGAGAAGAGAGGACAGAGATGGAGACATCATATACAAAAGAGAAGAGAGGACAGAGATGGAGACATCATATACTAAAGAGAAGAGAGGACAGAGATGGAGACATCATATACTAGAGAGAAGAGAGGACAGAGATGGAGACATCATATACTAAAGAGAAGAGAGGACAGAGATGGAGACATCATATACTAGAGAGAAGAGAGGACAGCGATGGAGACATCATATACTAGAGAGAAGAGAGGACAGAGATGGAGACATCATATACTAGAGGGAAGAGAGGACAGAGATGGAGACATCATCTAGTAGAGAGAAGAGAGGACAGAGATGGAGACATCATATACTAGAAAGAAGAGAGGACAGAGATGGAGACATCATATACTAGAGAGAAGAGAGGACAGTGATGGAGACATCATATACTAGAGAGAAGAGAGGACAGAGATGGAGACACCATTTACTGGAGGGAAGAGAGGATAGAGATGGAGACATCATATACTAGAGAGAAGAGAGGACAGAGATGGAGACATCATGTACTAGAGAGCAGAGAGGACAGAGATGGAGACATCATATACTAGAAAGAAGAGAGGACAGTGATGGAGACATCATATACTAGAGGGAAGAGAGGACAGAGATGGACACATCATCTAGTAGAGAGAAGAGAGGACAGAGATGGAGACATCATATACTAGAGAGAAGAGAGGACAGAGATGGAGACATCATCTACTAGAGAGAAGAGAGGACAGCGATGGAGACATCATATACTAGAGAGAAGAGAGGACAGAGATGGAGACATCATATACTAGAGAGAAGAGAGGACAGAGATGGAGACATCATATACTAAAGAGAAGAGAGGACAGAGATGGAGACATCATATACTAGAGAGAAGAGAGGACAGAGATGGAGACATCATATACAAAAGAGAAGAGAGGACAGAGATGGAGACATCATATACTAAAGAGAAGAGAGGACAGAGATGGAGACATCATATACTAGAGAGAAGAGAGGACAGAGATGGAGACATCATATACTAAAGAGAAGAGAGGACAGAGATGGAGACATCATATACTAGAGAGAAGAGAGGACAGCGATGGAGACATCATATACTAGAGAGAAGAGAGGACAGAGATGGAGACATCATATACTAGAAAGAAGAGAGGACAGAGATGGAGACATCATATACTAGAAAGAAGAGAGGACAGAGATGGAGACATCATATACTAGAGAGAAGAGAGGACAGCGATGGAGACATCATCTACTAGAGAGAAGAGAGGACAGCGATGGAGACATCATATACTAGAGAGAAGAGAGGACAGAGATGGAGACATCATGTACTAGAGAGAAGAGAGGACAGCGATGGAGACATCATATACTAGAGGGAAGAGAGGACAGAGATGGAGACATCATCTAGTAGAGAGAAGAGAGGACAGAGATGGAGACATCATATACTAGAAAGAAGAGAGGACAGAGATGGAGACATCATATACTAGAGAGAAGAGAGGACAGAGATGGAGACATCATATATTAGAGAGAAGAGAGGACAGAGATGGAGACATCATATACTAGAGAGAAGAGAGGACAGAGATGGAGACATCATATACTGGAGGGAAGAGAGGTCAGAGATGGAGACATCATCTACCGGAGGGAAGAGAGGACATAGAAAGAGACATCATATACTAGAGAGAAGAGAGGACAGAGATGGAGACATCATATACTAGAGAGAAGAGAGGACAGAGATGGAGACATCATGTACTAGAGAAAAGAGAGGACAGCGATGGAGACATCATATACTAGAGAGAAGAGAGGACAGAGATGGAGACATCATATACTAGAGAGAAGAGAGGACAGAGATGGAGACATCATATACTAGAGAGAAGAGAGGACAGAGATGGAGACATCATATACTGTAGGGAATAGAGGACAGAGATGGAGACATCATCTACTAGAGAGAAGAGAGGACAGAGATGGAGACATCATATACTAGAGAGAAGAGAGGACAGCGATGAAGACGTCATATACTAGAGAGAAGAGAGGACAGAGATGGAGACATCATATACTGGAGGGAAGAGAGGACAGAGATGGAGACATCATATACTAGAGAGAAGAGAGGACAGAGATGGAGACATCATATACTAGAGAGAAGAGAGGACAGCGATGAAGACGTCATATACTAGAGAGAAGAGAGGACAGAGATGGAGACATCATATATTAGAGAGAAGAGAGGACAGAGATGGAGACATCATGTATTAGAGAGAAGAGAGGACAGAGATGGAGACATCATATACTAGAGAGAAGAGAGGACAGAGATGGAGACATCATATACTAGAGAGAAGAGAGGACAGCGATGGAGACATCATATACTAGAGAGAAGAGAGGACAGAGATGGAGACATCATATACTAGAGAGAAGAGAGGACAGAGATGGAGACATCATATACTAGAGAGAAGAGAGGACAGAGATGGAGACATCATATACTAGAGAGAAGAGAGGACAGAGATGGAGACATCATATACTAGAGAGAAGAGAGGACAGAGATGGAGACATCATATACTGTAGGGAATAGAGGACAGAGATGGAGACATCATATACTAGAGAGAAGAGAGGACAGCGATGAAGACGTCATATACTAGAGAGAAGAGAGGACAGAGATGGAGACATCATATACTAGAGAGAAGAGAGGACAGCGATGAAGACGTCATATACTAGAGAGAAGAGAGGACAGAGATGGAGACATCATATATTAGAGAGAAGAGAGGACAGAGATGGAGACATCATGTATTAGAGAGAAGAGAGGACAGAGATGGAGACATCATATACTAGAGAGAAGAGAGGACAGAGATGGAGACATCATATACTAGAGAGAAGAGAGGACAGCGATGGAGACATCATATACTAGAGAGAAGAGAGGACAGAGATGGAGACATCATATACTAGAGAGAAGAGAGGACAGAGATGGAGACATCATATACTAGAGAGAAGAGAGGACAGAGATGGAGACATCATCTACTAGAGAGAAGAGAGGACAGAGATGGAGACATCATCTACTAGAGAGAAGAGAGGACAGCGATGGAGACATCATATACTAGAGAGAAGAGAGGACAGAGATGGAGACATCATATACTAGAGAGAAGAGAGGACAGAGATGGAGACATCATATACTAGAGAGAAGAGAGGACAGAGATGGAGACATCATGTACTAGAGAGAAGAGAGGACAGAGATGGAGTCATCATATACTAAAGAGAAGAGAGGACAGAGATGGAGACATCATATACTAGAGAGAAGAGAGGACAGAGATTGAAACATCATATACTAGAGAGAAGAGAGGACAGAGATGGAGACATCATATACTGGAGGGAAAAGAGGACAGAGATGGAGACATCATATACTGGAGAGAAGAGAGGACAGAGATGGAGACAGCATATACTAGAGAGAAGAGAGGACAGAGATGGAAACATCATATACTAGAGAGAAGAAAGGACAGCGATGGAGACATCATATTCTAGAGAGAAGAGAGGACAGAGATGGAGACATCATATACTAGAGAGAAGAGAGGACAGAAATGGAGACATCATATACTAGAGAGAAGAGAGGACACAGATGGAGACATCATATACTGGAGGGAAGAGAGGACAGAGATGGAGACATCAAATACTAGAAAGAAGAGAGGACAGAGATGGAGACATCATGTACTAGAGAGAAGAGAAGACAGAGATGGAGACATCATGTACTAGAGAGAAGAGAGGACAGAGATGGAGACATCATGTACTAGAGAGAAGAGAGGACAGAGATGGAGACATCATATACTAGAGAGAAGAGAGGACAGAGATGGAGACATCATATACTAGAGAGAAGAGAGAACAGAGATGGAGACATCATATACTAGAGAGAAGAGAGGACAGCGATGGAGACATCATATACTAGAGAGAAGAGAGGACAGAGATGGAGACATCATATACTAGAGAGAAGAGAGGACAGAGATGGAGACATCATGTACTAGAGAGAAGAGAGGACAGAGATGGAGACATCATAAACTAGAGAGAAGAGAGGACAGAGATGGAGACATCATATACTAGAGAGGAGAGGACAGCGATGGAGACATCATATACTAGAGAGAAGAGAGGACAGAGATGGAAACATCATCTACTAGAGAGAAGAGAGGACAGAGATGGAGACATCATAAACTAGAGAGAAGAGAGGACAGAGATGGAGACATCATATACAAGAGAGGAGAGGACAGCGATGGAGACATCATATACTGGAGGGAAGAGAGGACAGAGATGGAGACATCATATACTAGAGAGAAGAGAGGACAGAGATGGAGACATCATGTACTAGAGAGAAGAGTGGACAGAGATGGAGACATCATATACTAGAGAGAAGAGAGGACAGAGATGGAGACATCATCTACTAGAGAGAAGAGTGGACAGAGATGGAGACATCATCTACTAGAGAGAAGAGAGGACAGAGATGGAGACATCATCTACTAGAGAGAAGAGAGGACAGTGATGGAGACATCATATACTAGAGAGAAGAGAGGACAGAGATGGAGACATCATCTACTAGAGAGAAGAGAGGACAGAGATGGAGACATCATATACTAGAGAGAAGAGAGGACAGAGATGGAGACATCATATACTAGAGAGAAGAGAGGACAGAGATGGAGACATCATAAACTAGAGAGAAGAGAGGACAGAGATGGAGTCATCATATACTAAAGAGAAGAGAGGACAGAGATGGAGACATCATATACTAGAGAGAAGAGAGGACAGAGATGGAGACATCATATACTAAAGAGAAGAGAGGACAGAGATGGAGACATCATATACTAGAGAGAAGAGAGGACAGAGATGGAGACATCATATACTAGAGAGAAGAGAGGACAGAGATGGAGACATCATATACAAAAGAGAAGAGAGGACAGAGATGGAGACATCATATACTAAAGAGAAGAGAGGACAGAGATGGAGACATCATATACTAGAGAGAAGAGAGGACAGAGATGGAGACATCATATACTAAAGAGAAGAGAGGACAGAGATGGAGACATCATATACTAGAGAGAAGAGAGGACAGCGATGGAGACATCATATACTAGAGAGAAGAGAGGACAGAGATGGAGACATCATATACTAGAGGGAAGAGAGGACAGAGATGGAGACATCATCTAGTAGAGAGAAGAGAGGACAGAGATGGAGACATCATATACTAGAAAGAAGAGAGGACAGAGATGGAGACATCATATACTAGAGAGAAGAGAGGACAGTGATGGAGACATCATATACTAGAGAGAAGAGAGGACAGAGATGGAGACACCATTTACTGGAGGGAAGAGAGGATAGAGATGGAGACATCATATACTAGAGAGAAGAGAGGACAGAGATGGAGACATCATGTACTAGAGAGCAGAGAGGACAGAGATGGAGACATCATATACTAGAAAGAAGAGAGGACAGTGATGGAGACATCATATACTAGAGGGAAGAGAGGACAGAGATGGACACATCATCTAGTAGAGAGAAGAGAGGACAGAGATGGAGACATCATATACTAGAAAGAAGAGAGGACAGAGATGGAGACATCATATACTAGAGAGAAGAGGGGACAGAGATGGAGACATCATATACTAGAGAGAAGAGAGGACAGAGATGGAGACATCATATATTAGAGAGAAGAGAGGACAGAGATGGAGACATCATATACTAGAGAGAAGAGAGGACAGAGATGGAGACATCATATACTGTAGGGAATAGAGGACAGAGATGGAGACATCATCTACTAGAGAGAAGAGAGGACAGAGATGGAGACATCATATACTAGAGAGAAGAGAGGACAGCGATGAAGACGTCATATACTAGAGAGAAGAGAGGACAGAGATGGAGACATCATATACTAGAGAGAAGAGAGGACAGAGATGGAGACATCATCTACTAGAGAGAAGAGTGGAGAGAGATAGAGACATCATGTACTAGAGAGAATAGAGGACAGCGATGAAGACGTCATATACTAGAGAGAAGAGAGGACAGCGATGGAGACATCATATACTAGAGAGGAGAGGACAGCGATGGAGACATCATATACTAGAGAGGAGAGGACAGAGATGGAGACATCATATACTAGAGAGAAGAGAGGACAGAGATGGAAACATCATATACTAGAGAGAAGAGAGGACAGATATGGAAACATCATATACTAGAGAGAAGAGAGGACAGAGATGGAGACATCATATACTAGAGAGAAAAGAGGACAGAGATGGAGACATCATATACTAGAGAGAAGAGAGGACAGAGATGGAGACATCATATACTGGAGAGAAGAGAGGACAGAGATGGAGACATCATGTACTAGAGAGAAGAGAGGACAGCGATGGAAACATCATATACTAGAGAGAAGAAAGGACAGCGATGGAGACATCATATACTAGAGAGAAGATAGGACAGAAATGGAGACATCATATTCTAGAGAGAAGAGAGGACAGAGATGGAGACATCATATACTAGAGAGAAGAGAGGACAGAGATGGAGACATCATATACTGGAGGGAAGAGAGGACAGAGATGGAGACATCAAATACTAGAAAGAAGAGAGGACAGAGATGGAGACATCATGTACTAGAGAGAAGAGAGGACAGCTATGGAGACATCATCTACTAGAGAGAAGAGAGGACAGAGATGGAGACATCATATACTAGAGAGAAGAGAGGACAGAGATGGAGACATCATATACTAGAGAGAAGAGAGGACAGCGATGGAGACATCATGTATTAGAGAGAAGAGAGGACAGAGATGGAGACATCATATACTAGAGAGAAGAGAGGACAGAGATGGAGACATCATATACTAGAGAGAAGAGAGGACAGCGATGGAGACATCATATACTAGAGAGAAGAGAGGACAGAGATGGAGACATCATGTACTAGAGAGAAGAGAGGACAGCGATGGAGACATCATATACTAGAGAGAAGAGAGGACAGAGATGGAGACATCATATATTAGAGAGAAGAGAGGACAGCGATGGAGACATCATATACTAGAGAGAAGAGAGGACAGAGATGGAGACATCATGTACTAGAGAGAAGAGAGGACAGAGATGGAGACATCATAAACTAGAGAGAAGAGAGGACAGAGATGGAGACATCATATACTAGAGAGGAGAGGACAGCGATGGAGACATCATATACTAGAGAGAAGAGAGGACAGAGATGGAAACATGATCTACTAGAGAGAAGAGAGGACAGAGATGGAGACATCATATACTAGAGAGAAGAGAGGACAGAGATGGAGACATCATGTACTAGAGAGAAGAGAGGACAGAGATGGAGACATCATATACTAGAGAGAAGAGTGGACAGAGATGGAGACATCATATACTAGAGAGAAGACAGGACAGAGATGGAGACATCATCTACTAGAGAGAAGAGTGGACAGAGATGGAGACATCATCTACTAGAGAGAAGAGAGGACAGAGATGGAGACATCATATACTAGAGAGAAGAGAGGACAGAGATGGAGACATCATATACTAGAGAGAAGACAGTACAGAGATGGAGACATCATATACTAGAGAGAAGAGAGGACAGAGATGGAGACATCATATACTGGAGGGAAGAGAGGACAGAGATGGAGACATCATCTACCGGAGGGAAGAGAGGGCAGAGATGGAGACATCATCTACTAGAGAGAAGAGAGGACATAGAAAGAGACATCATATACTAGAGAGAAGAGAGGACAGCGATGGAGACATCATATACTAGAGAGAAGAGAGGACAGAGATGGAGACATCATATACTAGAGAGAAGAGAGGACAGAGATGGAGACATCATATACTAGAGAGAAGAGAGGACAGAGATGGAGACATCATATACTAGAGAGAAGAGAGGACAGAGATGGAGACACCATTTACTGGAGGGAAGAGAGGATAGAGATGGAGACATCATATACTAGAGAGAAGAGAGGACAGAGATGGAGACATCATATACTAGAGAGAAGAGAGGACAGAGATGGAGACATCATATACTAGAGAGAAGAGAGGACAGAGATGGAGACACCATTTACTGGAGGGAAGAGAGGATAGAGATGGAGACATCATATACTAGAGAGAAGAGAGGACAGAGATGGAGACATCATGTACTAGAGAGCAGAGAGGACAGAGATGGAGACATCATATACTAGAGAGCAGAGAGGACAGAGATGGAGACATCATCTACTAGAGAGAAGAGTGGAGAGAGATAGAGACATCATGTACTAGAGAGAATAGAGGACAGCGATGAAGACGTCATATACTAGAGAGAAGAGAGGACAGCGATGGAGACATCATATACTAGAGAGGAGAGGACAGCGATGGAGACATCATATACTAGAGAGGAGAGGACAGAGATGGAGACATCATATACTAGAGAGAAGAGAGGACAGAGATGGAAACATCATATACTAGAGAGAAGAGAGGACAGATATGGAAACATCATATACTAGAGAGAAGAGAGGACAGAGATGGAGACATCATATACTAGAGAGAAAAGAGGACAGAGATGGAGACATCATATACTAGAGAGAAGAGAGGACAGAGATGGAGACATCATATACTGGAGGGAAGAGAGGACAGAGATGGAGACATCATATACTGGAGAGAAGAGAGGACAGAGATGGAGACATCATGTACTAGAGAGAAGAGAGGACAGAGATGGAAACATCATATA
Source organism: Hyla sarda (assembly GCF_029499605.1). NCBI lineage: Eukaryota > Metazoa > Chordata > Amphibia > Anura > Hylidae > Hyla > Hyla sarda. Next base: position 618,263,280 of record NC_079189.1, read on the forward strand.
CTAGAGAGAAGAAAGGACAGCGATGGAGACATCATATACTAGAGAGAAGATAGGACAGAAATGGAGACATCATATTCTAGAGAGAAGAGAGGACAGAGATGGAGACATCATATACTAGAGAGAAGAGAGGACAGAGATGGAGACATCATATACTGGAGGGAAGAGAGGACAGAGATGGAGACATCAAATACTAGAAAGAAGAGAGGACAGAGATGGAGACATCATGTACTAGAGAGAAGAGAGGACAGCTATGGAGACATCATCTACTAGAGAGAAGAGAGGACAGAGATGGAGACATCATATACTAGAGAGAAGAGAGGACAGAGATGGAGACATCATATACTAGAGAGAAGAGAGGACAGCGATGGAGACATCATGTATTAGAGAGAAGAGAGGACAGAGATGGAGACATCATATACTAGAGAGAAGAGAGGACAGAGATGGAGACATCATATACTAGAGAGAAGAGAGGACAGCGATGGAGACATCATATACTAGAGAGAAGAGAGGACAGAGATGGAGACATCATGTACTAGAGAGAAGAGAGGACAGCGATGGAGACATCATATACTAGAGAGAAGAGAGGACAGAGATGGAGACATCATATATTAGAGAGAAGAGAGGACAGCGATGGAGACATCATATACTAGAGAGAAGAGAGGACAGAGATGGAGACATCATGTACTAGAGAGAAGAGAGGACAGAGATGGAGACATCATAAACTAGAGAGAAGAGAGGACAGAGATGGAGACATCATATACTAGAGAGGAGAGGACAGCGATGGAGACATCATATACTAGAGAGAAGAGAGGACAGAGATGGAAACATGATCTACTAGAGAGAAGAGAGGACAGAGATGGAGACATCATATACTAGAGAGAAGAGAGGACAGAGATGGAGACATCATGTACTAGAGAGAAGAGAGGACAGAGATGGAGACATCATATACTAGAGAGAAGAGTGGACAGAGATGGAGACATCATATACTAGAGAGAAGACAGGACAGAGATGGAGACATCATCTACTAGAGAGAAGAGTGGACAGAGATGGAGACATCATCTACTAGAGAGAAGAGAGGACAGAGATGGAGACATCATATACTAGAGAGAAGAGAGGACAGAGATGGAGACATCATATACTAGAGAGAAGACAGTACAGAGATGGAGACATCATATACTAGAGAGAAGAGAGGACAGAGATGGAGACATCATATACTGGAGGGAAGAGAGGACAGAGATGGAGACATCATCTACCGGAGGGAAGAGAGGGCAGAGATGGAGACATCATCTACTAGAGAGAAGAGAGGACATAGAAAGAGACATCATATACTAGAGAGAAGAGAGGACAGCGATGGAGACATCATATACTAGAGAGAAGAGAGGACAGAGATGGAGACATCATATACTAGAGAGAAGAGAGGACAGAGATGGAGACATCATATACTAGAGAGAAGAGAGGACAGAGATGGAGACATCATATACTAGAGAGAAGAGAGGACAGAGATGGAGACATCATATACTAGAGAGAAGAGAGGACAGAGATGGAGACATCATATACTAGAGAGAAGAGAGGACAGAGATGGAGACATCATGTACTAGAGAAAAGAGAGGACAGCGATGGAGACATCATATACTAGAGAGAAGAGAGGACAGAGATGGAGACATCATATACTAGAGAGAAGAGAGGATAGAGATGGAGACATCATATACTAGAGAGAAGAGAGGACAGAGATGGAGACATCATATACTGTAGGGAATAGAGGACAGAGATGGAGACATCATCTACTAGAGAGAAGAGAGGACAGAGATGGAGACATCATATACTGTAGGGAATAGAGGACAGAGATGGAGACATCATCTACTAGAGAGAAGAGAGGACAGCGATGAAGACGTCATATACTAGAGAGAAGAGAGGACAGCGATGAAGACGTCATATACTAGAGAGAAGAGAGGACAGAGATGGAGACATCATCTACTAGAGAGAAGAGAGGACAGAGATGGAGACATCATATACTAGAGAGAAGAGAGGACAGCGATGAAGACGTCATATACTAGAGAGAAGAGAGGACAGAGATGGAGACATCATATACTAGAGAGAAGAGTGGACAGAGATGGAGACATCATCTACTAGAGAGAAGAGTGGACAGAGATAGAGACATCATGTACTAGAGAGAATAGAGGACAGCGATGAAGACGTCATATACTAGAGAGAAGAGAGGACAGAGATGGAGACATCATATACTAGAGAGAATAGAGGACAGCGATGAAGACGTCATATACTAGAGAGAAGAGAGGACAGAGATGGAGACATCATATACTAGAGAGAAGAGAGGACAGCGATGAAGACATCATATACTAGAGAGAAGAGAGGACAGAGATGGAGACGTCATATACTAGAGAGAAGAGAGGACAGAGATGGAGACATCATATATTAGAGAGAAGAGAGGACAGAGATGGAGACATCATATACTAGAGAGAAGAGAGGACAGAGATGGAGACATCATATACTAGAGAGAAGAGAGGACAGAGATGGAGACATCATATACTAGAGAGAAGAGAGGACAGAGATGGAGACATCATATACTAGAGAGAAGAGAGGACAGCGATGGAGACATCATATACTGGAGAGAAGAGAGGACAGAGATGGAGACATCATCTACTAGAGAGAAGAGAGGACAGAGATGGAGACATCATCTACTAGAGAGAAGAGAGGACAGCGATGGAGACATCATATACTAGAGAGAAGAGAGGACAGCGATGGAGACATCATATACTAGAGAGAAGAGAGGACAGCGATGGAGACATCATATACTAGAAAGAAGAGAGGACAGAGATGGAGACATCATATACTAGAGAGAAGAGAGGACAGAGATGGAGACATCATATACTAGAGAGAAGAGAGGACAGAGATGGAGACATCATCTACTAGAGAGAAGAGAGGACAGAGATGGAGACATCATCTACTAGAGAGAAGAGAGGACAGAGATGGAGACATCATCTACTAGAGAGAAGAGAGGACAGCGATGGAGACATCATATATTAGAGAGAAGAGAGGACAGAGATGGAGACATCATGTACTAGAGAGAAGAGAGGACAGCGATGGAAACATCATATACTAGAGAGAAGAGAGGACAGATATGGAAACATCATATACTAGAGAGAAGAGAGGACAGAGATGGAGACATCATATACTAGAGAGAAGAGAGGACAGAGATGGAGACATCATATACTGGAGGGAAGAGAGGACAGAGATGGAGACATCATATACTGGAGAGAAGAGAGGACAGAGATGGAGACATCATATACTAGAGAGAAGAGAGGACAGAGATGGAGACATCATATACTGGAGAGAAGAGAGGACAGAGATGGAGACATCATCTACTAGAGAGAAGAGAGGACAGAGATGGAGACATCATATACTAGAGAGAAGAGAGGACAGAGATGGAGACATCATCTACTAGAGAGAAGAGAGGACAGAGATGGAGTCATCATATAGTAGAGAGAAGAGAGGACAGAGATGGAGACATCATATACTAGAAAGAAGAGAGGACAGAGATGGAAACATCATATACTAGAGAGAAGAGAGGACAGATATGGAAACATCATATACTAGAGAGAAGAGAGGACAGCGATGGAGACATCATATACTAGAGAGAAGAGAGGACAGAGATGGAGACATCATATACTAGAGAGAAGAGAGGACAGAGATGGAGACATCATATACTGGAGAGAAGAGAGGACAGAGATGGAGACATCATCTACTAGAGAGAAGAGAGGACAGAGATGGAGACATCATATACTAGAGAGAAGAGAGGACAGAGATGGAGACATCATATACTGGAGGGAAGAGAGGACAGAGATGGAGACATCATATACTGGAGAGAAGAGAGGACAGAGATGGAGACATCATGTACTAGAGAGAAGAGAGGACAGAGATGGAGACATCATATACTAGAGAGAAGAAAGGACAGCGATGGAGACATCATATACTAGAGAGAAGAGAGGACAGAGATGGAGACATCATATTCTAGAGAGAAGAGAGGACAGAGATGGAGACATCATATACTAGAGAGAAGAGAGGACAGAGATGGAGACATCATATACTGGAGGGAAGAGAGGACAGAGATGGAGACATCAAATACTAGAAAGAAGAGAGGACAGAGATGGAGACATCATGTACTAGAGAGAAGAGAGGACAGCTATGGAGACATCATCTACTAGAAAGAGAAGAGAGGACAGCGATGGAGACATCATATACTATAGAGAAGAGAGGACAGAGATGGAGACATCATCTACTAGAGAGAAGAGAGGACAGAGATGGAGACATCATATACTAGAGAGAAGAGAGGACAGAGATGGAGACATCATATACTAGAGAGAAGAGAGGACAGCGATGGAGACATCATGTATTAGAGAGAAGAGAGGACAGAGATGGAGACATCATATACTAGAGAGAAGAGAGGACAGAGATGGAGACATCATATACTAGAGAGAAGAGAGGACAGAGATGGAGACATCATATACTAGAGAGAAGAGAGGACAGCGATGGAGACATCATATACTAGAGAGAAGAGAGGACAGAGATGGAGACATCATGTACTAGAGAGAAGAGAGGACAGCGATGGAGACATCATATACTAGAGAGAAGAGAGGACAGAGATGGAGACATCATGTACTAGAGAGAAGAGAGGACAGAGATGGAGACATCATATACTAGAGAGAAGAGTGGACCGAGATGGAGACATCATATACTAGAGAGAAGACAGGACAGAGATGGAGACATCATATACTAGAGAGAAGAGTGGACAGAGATGGAGACATCATCTACTAGAGAGAAGAGAGGACAGAGATGGAGACATCATCTACTAGAGAGAAGAGAGGACAGTGATGGAGACATCATATACTAGAGAGAAGAGAGGACAGAGATGGAGACATCATATACTAGAGAGAAGAGAGGACAGAGATGGAGACATCATATACTAGAGAGAAGAGAGGACAGAGATGGAGACATCATATACTAGAGAGAAGAGAGGACAGAGATGGAGACATCATATACTAAAGAGAAGAGAGGACAGAGATGGAGACATCATATACTAGAGAGAAGAGAGGACAGAGATGGAGACATCATATACTAGAGAGAAGAGAGGACAGAGATGGAGACATCATATACTAGAGAGAAGAGAGGACAGCGATGGAGACATCATATACTAGAGAGAAGAGAGGACAGAGATGGAGACATCATATACAAAAGAGAAGAGAGGACAGAGATGGAGACATCATATACTAAAGAGAAGAGAGGACAGAGATGGAGACATCATATACTAGAGAGAAGAGAGGACAGAGATGGAGACATCATATACTAAAGAGAAGAGAGGACAGAGATGGAGACATCATATACTAGAGAGAAGAGAGGACAGCGATGGAGACATCATATACTAGAGAGAAGAGAGGACAGAGATGGAGACATCATATACTAGAGGGAAGAGAGGACAGAGATGGAGACATCATCTAGTAGAGAGAAGAGAGGACAGAGATGGAGACATCATATACTAGAAAGAAGAGAGGACAGAGATGGAGACATCATATACTAGAGAGAAGAGAGGACAGAGATGGAGACATCATATACTAGAGAGAAGAGAGGACAGAGATGGAGACATCATATACTAGAGGGAAGAGAGGAATTAGATGGAGACATCATCTAGTAGAGAGAAGAGAGGACAGCGATGGAGACATCATGTACTGGAGAGAAGAGAGGACAGAGATGGAGACATCATATACTAGAAAGAAGAGAGGACAGAGATGGAGACATCATATACTAGAGAGAAGAGAGGACAGAGATGGAGACATCATATACTAGAGAGAAGAGAGGACAGAGATGGAGACATCATATACTAGAGGGAAGAGAGGAATTAGATGGAGACATCATCTAGTAGAGAGAAGAGAGGACAGCGATGGAGACATCATATACTAGAGAGAAGAGAGGACAGAGATGGAGACATCATATACTAGAGAGAAGAGAGGACAGAGATGGAGACATCATATACTAGAAAGAAGAGAGGACAGAGATGGAGACATCATATACTAGAGAGAAGAGAGGACAGAGATGGAGACATCATATACTAGAAAGAAGAGAGGACAGAGATGGAGACATCATATACTAGAGAGAAGAGAGGACAGAGATGGAGACATCATATACTGTAGGGAATAGAGGACAGAGATGGAGACATCATCTACTAGAGAGAAGAGAGGACAGAGATGGAGACATCATATACTAGAGAGAAGAGAGGACAGCGATGAAGACGTCATATACTAGAGAGAAGAGAGGACAGAGATGGAGACATCATATACTAGAGAGAAGAGAGGACAGAGATGGAGACATCATCTACTAGAGAGAAGAGAGGACAGAGATGGAGACATCATGTACTAGAGAGAATAGAGGACAGAGATGGAGACATCATCTACTAGAGAGAAGAGAGGACAGAGATGGAGACATCATATACTAGAGAGAAGAGAGGACAGAGATGGAGACATCATATACTAGAGAGAAGAGAGGACAGAGATGGAGACATCATGTACTAGAGAGAAGAGAGGACAGAGATGGAGACATCATGTACTAGAGAGAAGAGAGGACAGAGATGGAGACATCATGTACTAGAGAGAAGAGAAGACAGAGATGGAGACATCATCTACTAGAGAGAAGAGAGGACAGAGATGGAGACATCATGTACTAGAGAGAATAGAGGACAGCGATGGAGACATCATATACTAGAGAGAAGAGAGGACAGCGATGAAGACGTCATATACTAGAGAGAAGAGAGGACAGAGATGGAGACATCATATACTAGAGAGAAGAGAGGACAGCGATGAAGACGTCATATACTAGAGAGAAGAGAGGACAGAGATGGAGACATCATATATTAGAGAGAAGAGAGGACAGAGATGGAGACATCATATACTAGAGAGAAGAGAGGACAGAGATGGAGACATCATATACTAGAGAGAAGAGAGGACAGCGATGAAGACATCATATACTAGAGAGAAGAGAGGACAGAGATGGAGACATCATATATTAGAGAGAAGAGAGGACAGAGATGGAGACATCATATACTAGAGAGAAGAGAGGACAGAGATGGAGACATCATATACTAGAGAGAAGAGAGGACAGAGATGGAGACGTCATGTACTAGAGAGAAGAGAGGACAGAGATGGAGACATCATATACTAGAGAGAAGAGAGGACAGATATGGAGACATCATATACTAGAGAGAAGAGAGGACAGAGATGGAGACATCATATACTAGAAAGAAGAGAGGACAGAGATAGAGACATCATGTACTAGAGAGAAGAGAGGACAGAGATAGAGACATCATATACTAGAGAGAAGAGAGGACAGAGATAGAGACATCATATATTAGAGAGAAGAGAGGACAGAGATAGAGACATCATATACTAGAGAGAAGAGAGGACAGATATGGAGACATCATATACTAGAGAGAAGAGAGGACAGAGATGGAGACATCATATACTAGAGAGAAGAGAGGACAGATATGGAGACATCATATACTAGAGAGAAGAGAGGACAGATATGGAGACATCATATACTAGAGAGAAGAGAGGACAGATATGGAGACATCATATACTAGAGAGAAGAGAGGACAGATATTGAGACATCATATATTAGAGAGAAGAGAGGACAGAGATAGAGACATCATATACTAGAGAGAAGAGAGGACAGATATGGAGACATCATGTACTAGAGAGAAGAGAGGACAGAGATAGAGACATCATATACTAGAGAGAAGAGAGGACAGAGATGGAGACATCATATACTGGAGGGAAGAGAGGACAGAGATGGAGACATCATATACTGGAGAGAAGAGAGGACAGAGATGGAGACATCATATACTAGAGAGAAGAGAGGACAGAGATGGAGACATCATATACTAGAGAGAAGAGAGGACAGAGATGGAGACATCATATACTAGAGAGAAGAGAGGACAGAGATGGAGACATCATATACTAGAGAGAAGAGAGGACAGCGATGGAGACATCATATACTAGAGAGAAGAGAGGACAGAGATGGAGACATCATATACTAGAGAGAAGAGAGGACAGAGATGGAGACATCATGTACTAGAGAGAAGAGAGGACAGCGATGGAGACATCATATACTAGAGAGAAGAGAGGACAGAGATGGAGACATCATATACTAGAGAGAAGAGAGGACAGAGATGGAGACATCATATACTAGAGAGAAGAGAGGACAGAGATGGAGACATCATATACTAGAGAGAAGAGAGGACAGAGATAGAGACATCATATATTAGAGAGAAGAGAGGACAGAGATAGAGACATCATATACTAGAGAGAAGAGAGGACAGATATGGAGACATCATATATTAGAGAGAAGAGAGGACAGAGATAGAGACATCATATACTAGAGAGAAGAGAGGACAGATATGGAGACATCATGTACTAGAGAGAAGAGAGGACAGAGATAGAGACATCATATACTAGAGAGAAGAGAGGACAGAGATGGAGACATCATCTACTAGAGAGAAGAGAGGACAGCGATGGAGACATCATATACTAGAGAGAAGAGAGGACAGAGATGGAAACATCATATACTAGAGAGAAGAGAGGACAGATATGGAGACATCATATACTAGAGAGAAGAGAGGACAGAGATGGAGACATCATGTACTAGAGAGAAGAGAGGACAGATATGGAGACATCATATACTAGAGAGAAGAGAGGACAGATATGGAGACATCATATACTAGAGAGAAGAGAGGACAGAGATGGAGTCATCATATACTAGAGAGAAGAGAGGACAGATATGGAGACATCATATACTAGAGAGAAGAGAGGACAGAGATGGAGACATCATGTACTAGAGAGAAGAGAGGACAGATATGGAGACATCATATACTAGAGAGAAGAGAGGACAGATATGGAGACATCATATACTAGAGAGAAGAGAGGACAGAGATGGAGTCATCATATACTAGAGAGAAGAGAGGACAGAGATGGAAACATCATATACTAGAGAGAAGAGAGGACAGATATGGAGACATCATATACTAGAGAGAAGAGAGGACAGATATGGAGACATCATATACTAGAGAGAAGAGAGGACAGATATGGAGACATCATATATTAGAGAGAAGAGAGGACAGAGATAGAGACATCATATACTAGAGAGAAGAGAGGACAGATATGGAGACATCATATACTAGAGAGAAGAGAGGACAGAGATGGAGACATCATATACTAGAGAGAAGAGAGGACAGATATGGAGACATCATATATTAGAGAGAAGAGAGGACAGAGATAGAGACATCATATACTAGAGAGAAGAGAGGACAGATATGGAGACATCATATACTAGAGAGAAGAGAGGACAGAGATGGAGACATCATATACTAGAGAGAAGAGAGGACAGAGATGGAGACATCATATACTAGAAAGAAGAGAGGACAGAGATAGAGACATCATGTACTAGAGAGAAGAGAGGACAGAGATAGAGACATCATATACTAGAGAGAAGAGAGGACAGAGATAGAGACATCATATATTAGAGAGAAGAGAGGACAGAGATAGAGACATCATATACTAGAGAGAAGAGAGGACAGATATGGAGACATCATATACTAGAGAGAAGAGAGGACAGATATGGAGACATCATATACTAGAGAGAAGAGAGGACAGATATGGAGACATCATATATTAGAGAGAAGAGAGGACAGAGATAGAGACATCATATACTAGAGAGAAGAGAGGACAGATATGGAGACATCATGTACTAGAGAGAAGAGAGGACAGAGATAGAGACATCATATACTAGAGAGAAGAGAGGACAGAGATGGAGACATCATCTACTAGAGAGAAGAGAGGACAGAGATGGAGACATCATCTACTAGAGAGAAGAGAGGACAGCGATGGAGACATCATATACTAGAGAGAAGAGAGGACAGAGATGGAGACATCATATACTAGAGAGAAGAGAGGACAGAGATGGAGACATCATATACTAGAGAGAAGAGAGGACAGAGATGGAGTCATCATATACTGGAGAGAAGAGAGGACAGAGATGGAGTCATCATATACTGGAGAGAAGAGAGGACAGCGATGGAAACATCATATACTAGAGAGAAGAGAGGACAGCGATGGAGACATCATATACTAGAGAGAAGAGAGGACAGAGATGGAGATATCATATACTGGAGGGAAGAGAGGACAGAGATGGAGACATCATATACTGGAGAGAAGAGAGGACAGAGATGGAGACATCATATACTAGAGAGAAGAGAGGACAGAGATGGAGACATCATATACTAGAGAGAAGAGAGGACAGAGATGGAGACATCATATACTAGAGAGGAGAGAGGACAGAGATGGAGACATCATCTACTAGAGAGAAGAGAGGACAGAGATGGAGACATCATATACTAGAGAGAAGAGAGGACAGAGATGGAGACATCATATACTAGAGAGAAGAGAGGACAGAGATGGAGACGTCATATACAAGAGAGAAGAGAGGACAGAGATGGAGACATCATATACTGGAGAGAAGAGAGGACAGAGATGGAGACATCATATACTAGAGAGAAGAGAGGACAGAGATGGAGACATCATATACTGGAGAGAAGAGAGGACAGAGATGGAGACATCATATACTAGAGAGAAGAGAGGACAGCGATGGAGACATCATATACTAGAGAGAAGAGAGGACAGAGATGGAGACATCATCTACTAGAGAGAAGAGAGGACAGAGATGGAGACATCATATACTAGAGAGAAGAGAGGACAGAGATGGAGACATCATATACTAGAGAGAAGAGAGGACAGAGATGGAGACATCATGTACTAGAGAGAAGAGAGGACAGCGATGGAGACATCATATACTAGAGAGAAGAGAGGACAGAGATGGAGACATCATCTACTAGAGAGAAGAGAGGACAGAGATAGAGACATCATGTACTAGAGAGAAGAGAGGACAGCGATGGAGACATCATCTACTAGAGAGAAGAGAGGACAGAGATGGAGACATCATTTACTAGAGAGAAGAGAGGACAGAGATGGAGACATCATATACTAGAGAGAAGAGAGGACAGAGATGGAGACATCATATACTAGAGAGAAGAGAGGACAGAGATGGAGACATCATATACTAGAGAGAAGAGAGGACAGAGATAGAGACATCATCTACTAGAGAGAAGAGAGGACAGAGATGGAGACATCATATACTAGAGAGAAGAGAGGACAGAGATGGAGACATCATATACTAGAGAGAAGAGAGGACAGAGATAGAGACATCATGTACTAGAGAGAAGAGAGGACAGAGATAGAGACATCATGTACTAGAGAGAAGAGAGGACAGAGATGGAGACATCATATACTAGAGAGAAGAGAGGACAGAGATAGAGACATCATATACTAGAGAGAAGAGAGGACAGAGATGGAGACATCATATACTAGAGAGAAGAGAGGACAGAGATGGAGACGTCATATACTAGAGAGAAGAGAGGACAGAGATGGAGACATCATATACTAGAGAGAAGAGAGGACAGAGATGGAGACATCATCTACTAGAGAGAAGAGAGGACAGAGATAGAGACATCATGTACTAGAGAGAAGAGAGGACAGCGATGGAGACATCATCTACTAGAGAGAAGAGAGGACAGAGATGGAGACATCATATACTAGAGAGAAGAGAGGACAGAGATGGAGACATCATATACTAGAGAGAAGAGAGGACAGAGATGGAGACATCATATACTAGAGAGAAGAGAGGACAGAGATGGAGACATCATATACTAGAGAGAAGAGAGGACAGAGATAGAGACATCATCTACTAGAGAGAAGAGAGGACAGAGATGGAGACATCATATACTAGAGAGAAGAGAGGACAGAGATGGAGACATCATATACTAGAGAGAAGAGAGGACAGAGATGGAGACATCATATACTAGAGAGAAGAGAGGACAGAGATGGAGACATCATATACTAGAGAGAAGAGAGGACAGAGATGGAGACGTCATATACAAGAGAGAAGAGAGGACAGAGATAGAGACTTCATGTACTAGAGAGAAGAGAGGACAGAGATGGAGACGTCATATACAAGAGAGAAGAGAGGACAGAGATAGAGACTTCATGTACTAGAGAGAAGAGAGGACAGAGATGGAGACATCATATACTAGAGAGAAGAGAGGACAGAGATAGAGACATCATCTACTAGAGAGAAGAGAGGACAGAGATAGAGACATCATATACTAGAGAGAAGAGAGGACAGATATGGAGACATCATGTACTAGAGAGAAGAGAGGACAGAGATAGAGACATCATATACTAGAGAGAAGAGAGGACAGAGATGGAGACATCATCTACTAGAGAGAAGAGAGGACAGCGATGGAGACATCATATACTAGAGAGAAGAGAGGACAGAGATGGAGTCATCATATACTGGAGAGAAGAGAGGACAGCGATGGAGACATCATATACTAGAGAGAAGAGAGGACAGAGATGGAGACATCATATACTAGAGAGAAGAGAGGACAGAGATGGAGACATCATATACTAGAGAGAAGAGAGGACAGAGATGGAGACATCATATACTAGAGAGAAGTGAGGACAGATATGGAGACATCATATATTAGAGAGAAGAGAGGACAGAGATAGAGACATCATATACTAGAGAGAAGAGAGGACAGATATGGAGACATCATGTACTAGAGAGAAGAGAGGACAGAGATAGAGACATCATCTACTAGAGAGAAGAGAGGACAGAGATGGAGACATCATCTACTAGAGAGAAGAGAGGACAGAGATGGAGACATCATATACTAGAGAGAAGAGAGGACAGAGATGGAGTCATCATATACTGGAGAGAAGAGAGGACAGCGATGGAGACATCATATACTAGAGAGAAGAGAGGACAGAGATGGAGACATCATATACTAGAGAGAAGAGAGGACAGAGATGGAGACATCATATACTGGAGAGAAGAGAGGACAGAGATGGAGTCATCATATACTAGAGAGAAGAGAAGACAGCGATGGAGACATCATATACTGGAGAGAAGAGAGGACAGAGATGGAGACATCATATACTAGAGAGAAGAGAGGACAGAGATGGAGACATCATGTACTAGAGAGAAGAGAGGACAGAGATGGAGACATCATATACTAGAGAGAAGAGAGGACAGAGATGGAGATATCATATACTAGAGAGAAGAGAGGACAGAGATGGAGACATCATGTACTAGAGAGAAGAGAGGACAGATATGGAGACATCATATACTAGAGAGAAGAGAGGACAGATATGGAGACATCATATACTAGAGAGAAGAGAGGACAGATATGGAGACATCATATATTAGAGAGAAGAGAGGACAGAGATAGAGACATCATATACTAGAGAGAAGAGAGGACAGATATGGAGACATCATATACTAGAGAGAAGAGAGGACAGAGATGGAAACATCATATACTAGAGAGAAGAGAGGACAGAGATGGAGACATCATATACTAGAGAGAAGAGAGGACAGAGATAGAGACATCATATACTAGAGAGAAGAGAGGACAGATATGGAGACATCATATACTAGAGAGAAGAGAGGACAGAGATGGAAACATCATATACTAGAGAGAAGAGAGGACAGAGATGGAGACATCATATACTAGAGAGAAGAGAGGACAGAGATGGAGACATCATATACTAGAAAGAAGAGAGGACAGAGATAGAGACATCATGTACTAGAGAGAAGAGAGGACAGAGATAGAGACATCATATACTAGAGAGAAGAGAGGACAGAGATAGAGACATCATATATTAGAGAGAAGAGAGGACAGAGATAGAGACATCATATACTAGAGAGAAGAGAGGACAGATATGGAGACATCATATACTAGAGAGAAGAGAGGACAGATATGGAGACATCATATACTAGAGAGAAGAGAGGACAGATATGGAGACATCATATATTAGAGAGAAGAGAGGACAGAGATAGAGACATCATATACTAGAGAGAAGAGAGGACAGATATGGAGACATCATGTACTAGAGAGAAGAGAGGACAGAGATAGAGACATCATATACTAGAGAGAAGAGAGGACAGAGATGGAGACATCATCTACTAGAGAGAAGAGAGGACAGAGATGGAGACATCATCTACTAGAGAGAAGAGAGGACAGCGATGGAGACATCATATACTAGAGAGAAGAGAGGACAGAGATGGAGACATCATATACTAGAGAGAAGAGAGGACAGAGATGGAGACATCATATACTAGAGAGAAGAGAGGACAGAGATGGAGTCATCATATACTGGAGAGAAGAGAGGACAGAGATGGAGTCATCATATACTGGAGAGAAGAGAGGACAGAGATGGAGACATCATCTACTAGAGAGAAGAGAGGACAGCGATGGAGACATCATATACTAGAGAGAAGAGAGGACAGAGATGGAGACATCATATACTGGAGGGAAGAGAGGACAGAGAAGGAGACATCATATACTGGAGAGAAGAGAGGACAGAGATGGAGACATCATATACTAGAGAGAAGAGAGGACAGAGATGGAGACATCATATACTAGAGAGAAGAGAGGACAGAGATGGAGACATCATATACTAGAGAGGAGAGAGGACAGAGATGGAGACATCATATACTAGAGGGAAGAGAGGACAGAGATGGAGACATCATCTACTAGAGAGAAGAGAGGACAGAGATGGAGACATCATATACTAGAGAGAAGAGAGGACAGAGATGGAGACATCATATACTAGAGAGAAGAGAGGACAGAGATGGAGACGTCATATACAAGAGAGAAGAGAGGACAGAGATGGAGACATCATATACTGGAGAGAAGAGAGGACAGAGATGGAGACATCATATACTAGAGAGAAGAGAGGACAGAGATGGAGACATCATATACTGGAGAGAAGAGAGGACAGAGATGGAGACATCATATACTAGAGAGAAGAGAGGACAGCGATGGAGACATCATATACTAGAGAGAAGAGAGGACAGAGATGGAGACATCATATACTAGAGAGAAGAGAGGACAGAGATGGAGACATCATGTACTAGAGAGAAGAGAGGACAGCGATGGAGACATCATATACTAGAGAGAAGAGAGGACAGAGATGGAGACATCATCTACTAGAGAGAAGAGAGGACAGAGATAGAGACATCATGTACTAGAGAGAAGAGAGGACAGCGATGGAGACATCATCTACTAGAGAGAAGAGAGGACAGAGATGGAGACATCATATACTAGAGAGAAGAGAGGACAGAGATGGAGACATCATATACTAGAGAGAAGAGAGGACAGAGATGGAGACATCATATACTAGAGAGAAGAGAGGACAGAGATGGAGACATCATATACTAGAGAGAAGAGAGGACAGAGATAGAGACATCATCTACTAGAGAGAAGAGAGGACAGAGATGGAGACATCATATACTAGAGAGAAGAGAGGACAGAGATGGAGACATCATATACTAGAGAGAAGAGAGGACAGAGATAGAGACATCATGTACTAGAGAGAAGAGAGGACAGAGATAGAGACATCATGTACTAGAGAGAAGAGAGGACAGAGATGGAGACATCATATACTAGAGAGAAGAGAGGACAGAGATAGAGACATCATGTACTAGAGAGAAGAGAGGACAGAGATGGAGACATCATATACTAGAGAGAAGAGAGGACAGAGATGGAGACATCATATACTAGAGAGAAGAGAGGACAGAGATGGAGACATCATATACTAGAGAGAAGAGAGGACAGAGATGGAGACATCATATACTAGAGAGAAGAGAGGACAGAGATGGAGATATCATATACTAGAGAGAAGAGAGGACAGAGATGGAGACATCATGTACTAGAGAGAAGAGAGGACAGATATGGAGACATCATATACTAGAGAGAAGAGAGGACAGATATGGAGACATCATATACTAGAGAGAAGAGAGGACAGATATGGAGACATCATATATTAGAGAGAAGAGAGGACAGAGATAGAGACATCATATACTAGAGAGAAGAGAGGACAGATATGGAGACATCATATACTAGAGAGAAGAGAGGACAGAGATGGAGACATCATATACTAGAAAGAAGAGAGGACAGAGATAGAGACATCATGTACTAGAGAGAAGAGAGGACAGAGATAGAGACATCATATACTAGAGAGAAGAGAGGACAGAGATAGAGACATCATATATTAGAGAGAAGAGAGGACAGAGATAGAGACATCATATACTAGAGAGAAGAGAGGACAGATATGGAGACATCATATACTAGAGAGAAGAGAGGACAGATATGGAGACATCATATACTAGAGAGAAGAGAGGACAGATATGGAGACATCATATATTAGAGAGAAGAGAGGACAGAGATAGAGACATCATATACTAGAGAGAAGAGAGGACAGATATGGAGACATCATGTACTAGAGAGAAGAGAGGACAGAGATAGAGACATCATATACTAGAGAGAAGAGAGGACAGAGATGGAGACATCATCTACTAGAGAGAAGAGAGGACAGCGATGGAGACATCATATACTAGAGAGAAGAGAGGACAGAGATGGAGACATCATATACTAGAGAGAAGAGAGGACAGAGATGGAGACATCATATACTAGAGAGAAGAGAGGACAGAGATGGAGACATCATATACTAGAGAGAAGAGAGGACAGAGATGGAGACATCATATACTAGAGAGAAGAGAGGACAGAGATGGAGACATCATGTACTAGAGAGAAGAGAGGACAGAGATGGAGACATCATATACTAGAGAGAAGAGAGGACAGCGATGGAGACATCATATACTAGAGAGAAGAGAGGACAGAGATGGAGACATCATATATTAGAGAGAAGAGAGGACAGAGATGGAGACATCATATACTAGAGAGAAGAGAGGACAGAGATGGAGACATCATATACTAGAGAGAAGAGAGGACAGCGATGGAAACATCATATACTAGAGAGAAGAGAGGACAGCGATGGAGACATCATATACTAGAGAGAAGAGAGGACAGAGATGGAGTCATCATATACTGGAGAGAAGAGAGGACAGAGATGGAGTCATCATATACTGGAGAGAAGAGAGGACAGCGATGGAAACATCATATACTAGAGAGAAGAGAGGACAGCGATGGAGACATCATATACTAGAGAGAAGAGAGGACAGAGATGGAGTCATCATATACTGGAGAGAAGAGAGGACAGCGATGGAGTCATCATATACTGGAGAGAAGAGAGGACAGAGATGGAGACATCATATACTAGAGAGAAGAGAGGACAGAGATGGAGTCATCATATACTGGAGAGAAGAGAGGACAGAGATGGAGTCATCATATACTGGAGAGAAGAGAGGACAGCGATGGAAACATCATATACTAGAGAGAAGAGAGGACAGCGATGGAGACATCATATACTAGAGAGAAGAGAGGACAGAGATGGAGACATCATATACTGGAGGGAAGAGAGGACAGAGAAGGAGACATCATATACTGGAGAGAAGAGAGGACAGAGATGGAGACATCATATACTAGAGAGAAGAGAGGACAGAGATGGAGACATCATATACTAGAGAGAAGAGAGGACAGAGATGGAGACATCATATACTAGAGAGGAGAGAGGACAGAGATGGAGACATCATCTACTAGAGAGAAGAGAGGACAGAGATGGAGACATCATATACTAGAGAGAAGAGAGGACAGAGATGGAGACATCATATACTAGAGAGAAGAGAGGACAGAGATGGAGACGTCATATACAAGAGAGAAGAGAGGACAGAGATGGAGACATCATATACTGGAGAGAAGAGAGGACAGAGATGGAGACATCATATACTAGAGAGAAGAGAGGACAGAGATGGAGACATCATATACTGGAGAGAAGAGAGGACAGAGATGGAGACATCATATACTAGAGAGAAGAGAGGACAGCGATGGAGACATCATATACTAGAGAGAAGAGAGGACAGAGATGGAGACATCATATACTAGAGAGAAGAGAGGACAGAGATGGAGACATCATGTACTAGAGAGAAGAGAGGACAGCGATGGAGACATCATATACTAGAGAGAAGAGAGGACAGAGATGGAGACATCATCTACTAGAGAGAAGAGAGGACAGAGATAGAGACATCATGTACTAGAGAGAAGAGAGGACAGCGATGGAGACATCATCTACTAGAGAGAAGAGAGGACAGAGATGGAGACATCATATACTAGAGAGAAGAGAGGACAGAGATGGAGACATCATATACTAGAGAGAAGAGAGGACAGAGATGGAGACATCATATACTAGAGAGAAGAGAGGACAGAGATGGAGACATCATATACTAGAGAGAAGAGAGGACAGAGATAGAGACATCATCTACTAGAGAGAAGAGAGGACAGAGATGGAGACATCATATACTAGAGAGAAGAGAGGACAGAGATGGAGACATCATATACTAGAGAGAAGAGAGGACAGAGATAGAGACATCATGTACTAGAGAGAAGAGAGGACAGAGATAGAGACATCATGTACTAGAGAGAAGAGAGGACAGAGATGGAGACATCATATACTAGAGAGAAGAGAGGACAGAGATAGAGACATCATGTACTAGAGAGAAGAGAGGACAGAGATGGAGACATCATATACTAGAGAGAAGAGAGGACAGAGATGGAAACATCATATACTAGAGAGAAGAGAGGACAGAGATGGAGACGTCATATACTAGAGAGAAGAGAGGACAGAGATGGAGACATCATATACTAGAGAGAAGAGAGGACAGAGATGGAGACATCATATACTAGAGAGAAGAGAGGACAGAGATGGAGACGCGTCATATACAAGAGAGAAGAGAGGACAGAGATAGAGACTTCATGTACTAGAGAGAAGAGAGGACAGAGATGGAGACGTCATATACAAGAGAGAAGAGAGGACAGAGATAGAGACTTCATGTACTAGAGAGAAGAGAGGACAGAGATGGAGACATCATATACTAGAGAGAAGAGAGGACAGAGATAGAGACATCATGTACTAGAGAGAAGAGAGGACAGAGATGGAGACATCATATACTAGAGAGAAGAGAGGACAGAGATAGAGACATCATATAGTAGAGAGAAGAGAGGACAGATATGGAGACATCATATACTAGAGAGAAGAGAGGACAGAGATAGAGACATCATATACTAGAGAGAAGAGAGGACAGAGATGGAGACATCATATACTAGAGAGAAGAGAGGACAGAGATGGAGACATCATGTACTAGAGAGAAGAGAGGACAGCGATGGAGACATCATATACTAGAGAGAAGAGAGGACAGAGATGGAGACATCATATACTAGAGAGAAGAGAGGACAGAGATGGAGACATCATATACTAGAGAGAAGAGAGGACAGAGATAGAGACATCATATATTAGAGAGAAGAGAGGACAGAGATAGAGACATCATATACTAGAGAGAAGAGAGGACAGATATGGAGACATCATATACTAGAGAGAAGAGAGGACAGATATGGAGACATCATATATTAGAGAGAAGAGAGGACAGAGATAGAGACATCATATACTAGAGAGAAGAGAGGACAGATATGGAGACATCATGTACTAGAGAGAAGAGAGGACAGAGATAGAGACATCATATACTAGAGAGAGAGAGGACAGAGATGGAGACATCATATATTAGAGAGAAGAGAGGACAGAGATGGAGACATCATATACTAGAGAGAAGAGAGGACAGCGATGGAGACATCATATACTAGAGAGAAGAGAGGACAGAGATGGAGTCATCATATACTAGAGAGAAGAGAGGACAGCGATGGAGGACATCATATACTAGAGAGAAGAGAGGACAGAGATGGAGACATCATATACTGGAGAGAAGAGAGGACAGAGATGGAGACATCATATACTAGAGAGAAGAGAGGACAGAGATGGAGACATCATATACTGGAGAGAAGAGAGGGACAGCTATGGAGACATCATATACTAGAGAGAAGAGAGGACAGAGATGGAGACATCATATACTAGAGAGAAGAGAGGACAGAGATGGAGACATCATATACTAGAGAGAAGAGAGGACAGAGATGGAGAACATCATGTACTAGAGAGAAGAGAGGACAGAGATGGAGACATCATATACTAGAGAGAAGAGAGGACAGAGATGGAGACATCATATACTAGAGAGAAGAGAGGACAGAGATGGAGATATCATATACTAGAGAGAAGAGAGGGACAGAGATGGAGACATCATGTACTAGAGAGAAGAGAGGGACAGATATGGAGACATCATATATTAGAGAGAAGAGAGGACAGAGGATGGAGACATCATATACTAGAGAGAAGAGAGGACAGAGATGGAGACATCATATACTAGAGAGAAGAGAGGACAGCGATGGAGACATCATATACTAGAGAGAAGAGAGGACAGAGATGGAGACATCATGTACTAGAGAGAAGAGAGGACAGAGAGTGGAGACATCATATACTAGAGAGAAGAGAGGACAGCGATGGAGACATCATATACTAGAGAGAAGAGAGGACAGAGATGGAGACATCATATACTAGAGAGAAGAGAGGACAGAGATGGAGACATCATATACTAGAGAGAAGAGAGGACAGAGATGGAGACATCATATACTAGAGAGAAGAGAGGACAGAGATGGAGACATCATATACTAGAGAGAAGAGAGGACAGAGATGGAGACATCATATACTAGAGAGAAGAGAGGACAGAGATGGAGACATCATCTACTAGAGAGAAGAGAGGACAGAGATGGAGACATCATATACTAGAGAGAAGAGAGGACAGAGATGGAGACATCATATACTAGAGAGAAGAGAGGACAGAGATAGAGACATCATATACTAGAGAGAAGAGAGGACAGAGATGGAGACATCATGTACTAGAGAGAAGAGAGGACAGAGATGGAGACATCATGTACTAGAGAGAAGAGAGGACAGAGATGGAGACATCATATATTAGAGAGAAGAGAGGACAGAGATGGAGACGTCATATACTAGAGAGAAGAGAGGACAGAGATGGAGACATCATATACTAGAGAGAAGAGAGGACAGAGATGGAGACGTCATATACTAGAGAGAAGAGAGGACAGAGATGGAGACGTCATATACTAGAGAGAAGAGAGGACAGAGATGGAGACATCATATACTGGAGAGAAGAGAGGACAGAGATGGAGACATCATATACTGGAGAGAAGAGAGGACAGAGATGGAGACATCATATACTAGAGAGAAGAGAGGACAGAGATGGAGACATCATATACTAGAGAGAAGAGAGGACAGAGATAGAGACATCATGTACTAGAGAGAAGAGAGGACAGAGATGGAGACATCATATACTAGAGAGAAGAGAGGACAGAGATGGAGACGTCATATACTAGAGAGAAGAGAGGACAGAGATGGAGACATCATATACTAGAGAGAAGAGAGGACAGAGATGGAGACATCATATACTAGAGAGAAGAGAGGACAGAGATGGAGACGTCATATACTAGAGAGAAGAGAGGACAGAGATGGAGACATCATCTAATAGAGAGAAGAGAGGACAGAGATAGAGACATCATGTACTAGAGAGAAGAGAGGACAGAGATGGAGACATCATATACTAGAGAGAAGAGAGGACAGCGATGGAGACATCATCTACTGGAGGGAAGAGAGGACAGAGATGGAGACATCATATACTAGAGAGAAGAGAGGACAGAGATGGAGACATCATATACTAGAGAGAAGAGAGGACAGAGATGGAGACGTCATCTACTAGAGAGAAGAGAGGACAGAGATAGAGACATCATGTACTAGAGAGAAGAGAGGACAGAGATAGAGACATCATGTACTAGAGAGAAGAGAGGACAGAGATAGAGACATCATGTACTAGAGAGAAGAGAGGACAGAGATGGAGACATCATCTACTAGAGAGAAGAGAGGACAGAGATGGAGACATCATATACTGTAGGGAATAGAGGACAGAGATGGAGACATCATATACTAGAGAGAAGAGAGGACAGAGATAGAGACATCATGTACTAGAGAGAAGAGAGGACAGAGATGGAGACATCATCTACTAGAGAGAAGAGAGGACAGAGATGGAGACATCATCTACTAGAGAGAAGAGAGGACAGAGATGGAGACATCATATACTGGAGAGAAGAGAGGACAGCGATGGAGACATCATATACTAGAGAGAAGAGAGGACAGAGATGGAGACATCATATACTAGAGAGAAGAGAGGACAGAGATGGAGACATCATGTACTAGAGAGAAGAGAGGACAGAGATGGAGACATCATGTACTAGAGAGAAGAGAGGACAGAGATGGAGACATCATATATTAGAGAGAAGAGAGGACAGAGATGGAGACATCATATACTAGAGAGAAGAGAGGACAGAGATGGAGACATCATGTACTAGAGAGAAGAGAGGACAGCGATGGAGACATCATATACAAGAGAGAAGAGAGGACAGAGATGGAGACATCATATACTAGAGAGAAGAGAGGACAGAGATGGAGACATCATATACTAGAGAGAAGAGAGGACAGAGATGGAAACATCATATACTAGAGAGAAGAGAGGACAGAGATAGAGACATCATATACTAGAGAGAAGAGAGGACAGAGATAGAGACATCATATACTAGAGAGAAGAGAGGACAGATATGGAGACATCATCTACTAGAGAGAAGAGAGGACAGAGATGGAGACGTCATATACTAGAGAGAAGAGAGGACAGAGATGGAGACATCATATACTAGAGAGAAGAGAGGACAGAGATGGAGACATCATGTACTAGAGAGAAGAGAGGACAGAGATGGAGACATCATGTACTAGAGAGAAGAGAGGACAGCTATGGAGACATCATCTACTAGAGAGAAGAGAGGACAGAGATGGAGACATCATATACTAGAGAGAAGAGAGGACAGAGATGGAGACATCATATATTAGAGAGAAGAGAGGACAGAGATGGAGACATCATCTACTAGAGAGAAGAGAGGACAGAGATGGAGACATTATATACTAGAGAGAAGAGAGGACAGAGATGGAGACATCATATATTAGAGAGAAGAGAGGACAGAGATGGAGACATCATATATTAGAGAGAAGAGAGGACAGAGATGGAGACATCATCTACTAGAGAGAAGAGAGGACAGAGATGGAGACATTATATACTAGAGAGAAGAGAGGACAGAGATGGAGACATCATATATTAGAGAGAAGAGAGGACAGAGATGGAGACGTCATATACTAGAGAGAAGAGAGGACAGCGATGGAGACATCATATACTAGAGAGAAGAGAGGACAGAGATGGAGACGTCATGTACTAGAGAGAAGAGAGGACAGAGATGGAGACATCATATACTAGAGAGAAGAGAGGACAGAGATAGAGACATCATGTACTAGAGAGAAGAGAGGACAGCGATGGAGACATCATATACTAGAGAGAAGAGAGGACAGATATGGAGACATCATATACTAGAGAGAAGAGAGGACAGAGATGGAGACATCATATACTAGAGAGAAGAGAGGACAGAGATAGAGACATCATATATTAGAGAGAAGAGAGGACAGAGATAGAGACATCATATACTAGAGAGAAGAGAGGACAGATATGGAGACATCATATACTAGAGAGAAGAGAGGACAGATATGGAGACATCATATATTAGAGAGAAGAGAGGACAGAGATAGCGACATCATATACTAGAGAGAAGAGAGGACAGATATGGAGACATCATGTACTAGAGAGAAGAGAGGACAGAGATAGAGACATCATATACTAGAGAGAAGAGAGGACAGAGATGGAGACATCATCTACTAGAGAGAAGAGAGGACAGAGATGGAGACATCATCTACTAGAGAGAAGAGAGGACAGCGATGGAGACATCATATACTAGAGAGAAGAGAGGACAGAGATGGAGACATCATATACTGGAGAGAAGAGAGGACAGCGATGGAGACATCATATACTAGAGAGAAGAGAGGACAGAGATGGAAACATCATATACTAGAGAGAAGAGAGGACAGAGATGGAGACATCATGTACTAGAGAGAAGAGAGGACAGCTATGGAGACATCATATACTAGAGAGAAAAGAGGACAGAGATGGAGACATCATGTACTAGAGAGAAGAGAGGACAGATATGGAGACATCATATACTAGAGAGAAGAGAGGACAGAGATGGAGACATCATATACTAGAGAGAAGAGAGGACAGAGATGGAGACATCATGTACTAGAGAGAAGAGAGGACAGATATGGAGACATCATATATTAGAGAGAAGAGAGGACAGATATGGAGACATCATATACTAGAGAGAAGAGAGGACAGAGATGGAGACATCATATACTAGAGAGAAGAGAGGACAGAGATGGAGACATCATATACTAGAGAGAAGAGAGGACAGAGATGGAGATATCATATACTAGAGAGAAGAGAGGACAGAGATGGAGACATCATGTACTAGAGAGAAGAGAGGACAGATATGGAGACATCATATATTAGAGAGAAGAGAGGACAGAGATGGAGACATCATATACTAGAGAGAAGAGAGGACAGAGATGGAGACATCATTTACTAGAGAGAAGAGAGGACAGAGATGGAGACATCATATACTAGAGAGAAGAGAGGACAGAGATGGAGACATCATGTACTAGAGAGAAGAGAGGACAGAGATGGAGACATCATGTACTAGAGAGAAGAGAGGACAGCGATGGAGACATCATATACTAGAGAGAAGAGAGGACAGAGATGGAGACATCATCTACTAGAGAGAAGAGAGGACAGAGATGGAGACATCATATACTAGAGAGAAGAGAGGACAGAGATGGAGACATCATATACTAGAGAGAAGAGAGGACAGAGATAGAGACATCATATACTAGAGAGAAGAGAGGACAGAGATGGAGACATCATGTACTAGAGAGAAGAGAGGACAGAGATGGAGACATCATGTACTAGAGAGAAGAGAGGACAGAGATGGAGACATCATATATTAGAGAGAAGAGAGGACAGAGATGGAGACATCATATACTAGAGAGAAGAGAGGACAGTGATGGAGACGTCATATACTAGAGAGAAGAGAGGACAGAGATGGAGACATCATATACTAGAGAGAAGAGAGGACAGAGATGGAGACATCATATACTAGAGAGAAGAGAGGACAGAGATAGAGACATCATGTACTAGAGAGAAGAGAGGACAGAGATGGAGACATCATATACTAGAGAGAAGAGAGGACAGAGATGGAGACGTCATATACTAGAGAGAAGAGAGGACAGAGATGGAGACATCATTTACTAGAGAGAAGAGAGGACAGAGATGGAGACATCATATACTAGAGAGAAGAGAGGACAGAGATGGAGACGTCATCTACTAGAGAGAAGAGAGGACAGAGATAGAGACATCATGTACTAGAGAGAAGAGAGGACAGAGATGGAGACATCATATACTAGAGAGAAGAGAGGACAGAGATGGAGACATCATATACTAGAGAGAAGAGAGGACAGAGATAGAGACATCATGTACTAGAGAGAAGAGAGGACAGAGATGGAGACATCATCTACTAGAGAGAAGAGAGGACAGAGATGGAGACATCATATACTAGAGAGAAGAGAGGACAGAGATGGAGACATCATATACTAGAGAGAAGAGAGGACAGATATGGAGACATCATCTACTAGAGAGAAGAGAGGACAGAGATGGAGACGTCATATACTAGAGAGAAGAGAGGACAGAGATGGAGACATCATATACTAGAGAGAAGAGAGGACAGAGATGGAGACATCATGTACTAGAGAGAAGAGAGGACAGAGATGGAGACATCATATACTAGAGAGGAGAGAGGACAGCGATGGAGACATCATATACAAGAGAGAAGAGAGGACAGAGATGGAGACATCATATACTAGAGAGAAGAGAGGACAGAGATGGAGACATCATATACTAGAGAGAAGAGAGGACAGAGATGGAGACATCATATACTGGAGAGAAGAGAGGACAGAGATGGAGACATCATATACTAGAGAGAAGAGAGGACAGAGATGGAGACATCATATACTAGAGAGAAGAGAGGACAGAGATGGAGACATCATATATTAGAGAGAAGAGAGGACAGAGATGGAGACATTATATACTAGAGAGAAGAGAGGACAGAGATGGAGACATCATATATTAGAGAGAAGAGAGGACAGAGATGGAGACGTCATATACTAGAGAGAAGAGAGGACAGAGATGGAGACATCATCTACTAGAGAGAAGAGAGGACAGAGATGGAGACATTATATACTAGAGAGAAGAGAGGACAGAGATGGAGACATCATATATTAGAGAGAAGAGAGGACAGAGATGGAGACGTCATATACTAGAGAGAAGAGAGGACAGAGATGGAGACATCATATACTAGAGAGAAGAGAGGACAGAGATGGAGACATCATATACTAGAGAGAAGAGAGGACAGAGATGGAGACGTCATATACAAGAGAGAAGAGAGGACAGAGATAGAGACTTCATGTACTAGAGAGAAGAGAGGACAGAGATGGAGACGTCATATACAAGAGAGAAGAGAGGACAGAGATAGAGACTTCATGTACTAGAGAGAAGAGAGGACAGAGATGGAGACATCATATACTAGAGAGAAGAGAGGACAGAGATAGAGACATCATGTACTAGAGAGAAGAGAGGACAGAGATGGAGACATCATATACTAGAGAGAAGAGAGGACAGAGATAGAGACATCATATAGTAGAGAGAAGAGAGGACAGATATGGAGACATCATATACTAGAGAGAAGAGAGGACAGAGATAGAGACATCATATACTAGAGAGAAGAGAGGACAGAGATGGAGACATCATGTACTAGAGAGAAGAGAGGACAGCGATGGAGACATCATATACTAGAGAGAAGAGAGGACAGAGATGGAGACATCATATACTAGAGAGAAGAGAGGACAGAGATGGAGACATCATATACTAGAGAGAAGAGAGGACAGAGATAGAGACATCATATATTAGAGAGAAGAGAGGACAGAGATAGAGACATCATATACTAGAGAGAAGAGAGGACAGATATGGAGACATCATATACTAGAGAGAAGAGAGGACAGATATGGAGACATCATATATTAGAGAGAAGAGAGGACAGAGATAGAGACATCATATACTAGAGAGAAGAGAGGACAGATATGGAGACATCATGTACTAGAGAGAAGAGAGGACAGAGATAGAGACATCATATACTAGAGAGAAGAGAGGACAGAGATGGAGACATCATATATTAGAGAGAAGAGAGGACAGAGATGGAGACATCATATACTAGAGAGAAGAGAGGACAGCGATGGAGACATCATATACTAGAGAGAAGAGAGGACAGAGATGGAGTCATCATATACTAGAGAGAAGAGAGGACAGCGATGGAGACATCATATACTAGAGAGAAGAGAGGACAGAGATGGAGACATCATATACTGGAGAGAAGAGAGGACAGAGATGGAGACATCATATACTAGAGAGAAGAGAGGACAGAGATGGAGACATCATATACTGGAGAGAAGAGAGGACAGCTATGGAGACATCATATACTAGAGAGAAGAGAGGACAGAGATGGAGACATCATATACTAGAGAGAAGAGAGGACAGAGATGGAGACATCATATACTAGAGAGAAGAGAGGACAGAGATGGAGACATCATGTACTAGAGAGAAGAGAGGACAGAGATGGAGACATCATATACTAGAGAGAAGAGAGGACAGAGATGGAGACATCATATACTAGAGAGAAGAGAGGACAGAGATGGAGATATCATATACTAGAGAGAAGAGAGGACAGAGATGGAGACATCATGTACTAGAGAGAAGAGAGGACAGATATGGAGACATCATATATTAGAGAGAAGAGAGGACAGAGATGGAGACATCATATACTAGAGAGAAGAGAGGACAGAGATGGAGACATCATATACTAGAGAGAAGAGAGGACAGCGATGGAGACATCATATACTAGAGAGAAGAGAGGACAGAGATGGAGACATCATGTACTAGAGAGAAGAGAGGACAGAGATGGAGACATCATATACTAGAGAGAAGAGAGGACAGAGATGGAGACATCATGTACTAGAGAGAAGAGAGGACAGCGATGGAGACATCATATACTAGAGAGAAGAGAGGACAGAGATGGAGACATCATATACTAGAGAGAAGAGAGGACAGAGATGGAGACATCATATACTAGAGAGAAGAGAGGACAGAGATGGAGACATCATATACTAGAGAGAAGAGAGGACAGAGATGGAGACATCATATACTAGAGAGAAGAGAGGACAGCGATGGAGACATCATATACTAGAGAGAAGAGAGGACAGAGATGGAGACATCATATACTAGAGAGAAGAGAGGACAGAGATGGAGACATCATATACTAGAGAGAAGAGAGGACAGAGATGGAGACATCATATACTAGAGAGAAGAGAGGACAGAGATGGAGACATCATATACTAGAGAGAAGAGAGGACAGAGATGGAGACATCATATACTAGAGAGAAGAGAGGACAGAGATGGAGACATCATCTACTAGAGAGAAGAGAGGACAGAGATGGAGACATCATATACTAGAGAGAAGAGAGGACAGAGATGGAGACATCATATACTAGAGAGAAGAGAGGACAGAGATAGAGACATCATATACTAGAGAGAAGAGAGGACAGAGATGGAGACATCATGTACTAGAGAGAAGAGAGGACAGAGATGGAGACATCATGTACTAGAGAGAAGAGAGGACAGAGATGGAGACATCATATATTAGAGAGAAGAGAGGACAGAGATGGAGACGTCATATACTAGAGAGAAGAGAGGACAGAGATGGAGACATCATATACTAGAGAGAAGAGAGGACAGAGATGGAGACGTCATATACTAGAGAGAAGAGAGGACAGAGATGGAGACGTCATATACTAGAGAGAAGAGAGGACAGAGATGGAGACATCATATACTGGAGAGAAGAGAGGACAGAGATGGAGACATCATATACTGGAGAGAAGAGAGGACAGAGATGGAGACATCATATACTAGAGAGAAGAGAGGACAGAGATGGAGACATCATATACTAGAGAGAAGAGAGGACAGAGATAGAGACATCATGTACTAGAGAGAAGAGAGGACAGAGATGGAGACATCATATACTAGAGAGAAGAGAGGACAGAGATGGAGACGTCATATACTAGAGAGAAGAGAGGACAGAGATGGAGACATCATATACTAGAGAGAAGAGAGGACAGAGATGGAGACATCATAT
This sequence comes from Hyla sarda, assembly GCF_029499605.1. Lineage (NCBI taxonomy): Eukaryota > Metazoa > Chordata > Amphibia > Anura > Hylidae > Hyla > Hyla sarda. Next base: position 618,292,585 of record NC_079189.1, read on the forward strand.
ACTAGAGAGAAGAGAGGACAGAGATGGAGACGTCATATACTAGAGAGAAGAGAGGACAGAGATGGAGACATCATCTAATAGAGAGAAGAGAGGACAGAGATAGAGACATCATGTACTAGAGAGAAGAGAGGACAGAGATGGAGACATCATATACTAGAGAGAAGAGAGGACAGCGATGGAGACATCATCTACTGGAGGGAAGAGAGGACAGAGATGGAGACATCATATACTAGAGAGAAGAGAGGACAGAGATGGAGACATCATATACTAGAGAGAAGAGAGGACAGAGATGGAGACGTCATCTACTAGAGAGAAGAGAGGACAGAGATAGAGACATCATGTACTAGAGAGAAGAGAGGACAGAGATAGAGACATCATGTACTAGAGAGAAGAGAGGACAGAGATAGAGACATCATGTACTAGAGAGAAGAGAGGACAGAGATGGAGACATCATCTACTAGAGAGAAGAGAGGACAGAGATGGAGACATCATATACTGTAGGGAATAGAGGACAGAGATGGAGACATCATATACTAGAGAGAAGAGAGGACAGAGATAGAGACATCATGTACTAGAGAGAAGAGAGGACAGAGATGGAGACATCATCTACTAGAGAGAAGAGAGGACAGAGATGGAGACATCATCTACTAGAGAGAAGAGAGGACAGAGATGGAGACATCATATACTGGAGAGAAGAGAGGACAGCGATGGAGACATCATATACTAGAGAGAAGAGAGGACAGAGATGGAGACATCATATACTAGAGAGAAGAGAGGACAGAGATGGAGACATCATGTACTAGAGAGAAGAGAGGACAGAGATGGAGACATCATGTACTAGAGAGAAGAGAGGACAGAGATGGAGACATCATATATTAGAGAGAAGAGAGGACAGAGATGGAGACATCATATACTAGAGAGAAGAGAGGACAGAGATGGAGACATCATGTACTAGAGAGAAGAGAGGACAGCGATGGAGACATCATATACAAGAGAGAAGAGAGGACAGAGATGGAGACATCATATACTAGAGAGAAGAGAGGACAGAGATGGAGACATCATATACTAGAGAGAAGAGAGGACAGAGATGGAAACATCATATACTAGAGAGAAGAGAGGACAGAGATAGAGACATCATATACTAGAGAGAAGAGAGGACAGAGATAGAGACATCATATACTAGAGAGAAGAGAGGACAGATATGGAGACATCATCTACTAGAGAGAAGAGAGGACAGAGATGGAGACGTCATATACTAGAGAGAAGAGAGGACAGAGATGGAGACATCATATACTAGAGAGAAGAGAGGACAGAGATGGAGACATCATGTACTAGAGAGAAGAGAGGACAGAGATGGAGACATCATGTACTAGAGAGAAGAGAGGACAGCTATGGAGACATCATCTACTAGAGAGAAGAGAGGACAGAGATGGAGACATCATATACTAGAGAGAAGAGAGGACAGAGATGGAGACATCATATATTAGAGAGAAGAGAGGACAGAGATGGAGACATCATCTACTAGAGAGAAGAGAGGACAGAGATGGAGACATTATATACTAGAGAGAAGAGAGGACAGAGATGGAGACATCATATATTAGAGAGAAGAGAGGACAGAGATGGAGACATCATATATTAGAGAGAAGAGAGGACAGAGATGGAGACATCATCTACTAGAGAGAAGAGAGGACAGAGATGGAGACATTATATACTAGAGAGAAGAGAGGACAGAGATGGAGACATCATATATTAGAGAGAAGAGAGGACAGAGATGGAGACGTCATATACTAGAGAGAAGAGAGGACAGCGATGGAGACATCATATACTAGAGAGAAGAGAGGACAGAGATGGAGACGTCATGTACTAGAGAGAAGAGAGGACAGAGATGGAGACATCATATACTAGAGAGAAGAGAGGACAGAGATAGAGACATCATGTACTAGAGAGAAGAGAGGACAGCGATGGAGACATCATATACTAGAGAGAAGAGAGGACAGATATGGAGACATCATATACTAGAGAGAAGAGAGGACAGAGATGGAGACATCATATACTAGAGAGAAGAGAGGACAGAGATAGAGACATCATATATTAGAGAGAAGAGAGGACAGAGATAGAGACATCATATACTAGAGAGAAGAGAGGACAGATATGGAGACATCATATACTAGAGAGAAGAGAGGACAGATATGGAGACATCATATATTAGAGAGAAGAGAGGACAGAGATAGCGACATCATATACTAGAGAGAAGAGAGGACAGATATGGAGACATCATGTACTAGAGAGAAGAGAGGACAGAGATAGAGACATCATATACTAGAGAGAAGAGAGGACAGAGATGGAGACATCATCTACTAGAGAGAAGAGAGGACAGAGATGGAGACATCATCTACTAGAGAGAAGAGAGGACAGCGATGGAGACATCATATACTAGAGAGAAGAGAGGACAGAGATGGAGACATCATATACTGGAGAGAAGAGAGGACAGCGATGGAGACATCATATACTAGAGAGAAGAGAGGACAGAGATGGAAACATCATATACTAGAGAGAAGAGAGGACAGAGATGGAGACATCATGTACTAGAGAGAAGAGAGGACAGCTATGGAGACATCATATACTAGAGAGAAAAGAGGACAGAGATGGAGACATCATGTACTAGAGAGAAGAGAGGACAGATATGGAGACATCATATACTAGAGAGAAGAGAGGACAGAGATGGAGACATCATATACTAGAGAGAAGAGAGGACAGAGATGGAGACATCATGTACTAGAGAGAAGAGAGGACAGATATGGAGACATCATATATTAGAGAGAAGAGAGGACAGATATGGAGACATCATATACTAGAGAGAAGAGAGGACAGAGATGGAGACATCATATACTAGAGAGAAGAGAGGACAGAGATGGAGACATCATGTACTAGAGAGAAGAGAGGACAGATATGGAGACATCATATATTAGAGAGAAGAGAGGACAGAGATGGAGACATCATATACTAGAGAGAAGAGAGGACAGAGATGGAGACATCATTTACTAGAGAGAAGAGAGGACAGAGATGGAGACATCATATACTAGAGAGAAGAGAGGACAGAGATGGAGACATCATGTACTAGAGAGAAGAGAGGACAGAGATGGAGACATCATGTACTAGAGAGAAGAGAGGACAGCGATGGAGACATCATATACTAGAGAGAAGAGAGGACAGAGATGGAGACATCATCTACTAGAGAGAAGAGAGGACAGAGATGGAGACATCATATACTAGAGAGAAGAGAGGACAGAGATGGAGACATCATATACTAGAGAGAAGAGAGGACAGAGATAGAGACATCATATACTAGAGAGAAGAGAGGACAGAGATGGAGACATCATGTACTAGAGAGAAGAGAGGACAGAGATGGAGACATCATGTACTAGAGAGAAGAGAGGACAGAGATGGAGACATCATATATTAGAGAGAAGAGAGGACAGAGATGGAGACATCATATACTAGAGAGAAGAGAGGACAGTGATGGAGACGTCATATACTAGAGAGAAGAGAGGACAGAGATGGAGACATCATATACTAGAGAGAAGAGAGGACAGAGATGGAGACATCATATACTAGAGAGAAGAGAGGACAGAGATAGAGACATCATGTACTAGAGAGAAGAGAGGACAGAGATGGAGACATCATATACTAGAGAGAAGAGAGGACAGAGATGGAGACGTCATATACTAGAGAGAAGAGAGGACAGAGATGGAGACATCATTTACTAGAGAGAAGAGAGGACAGAGATGGAGACATCATATACTAGAGAGAAGAGAGGACAGAGATGGAGACGTCATCTACTAGAGAGAAGAGAGGACAGAGATAGAGACATCATGTACTAGAGAGAAGAGAGGACAGAGATGGAGACATCATATACTAGAGAGAAGAGAGGACAGAGATGGAGACATCATATACTAGAGAGAAGAGAGGACAGAGATAGAGACATCATGTACTAGAGAGAAGAGAGGACAGAGATGGAGACATCATCTACTAGAGAGAAGAGAGGACAGAGATGGAGACATCATATACTAGAGAGAAGAGAGGACAGAGATGGAGACATCATATACTAGAGAGAAGAGAGGACAGATATGGAGACATCATCTACTAGAGAGAAGAGAGGACAGAGATGGAGACGTCATATACTAGAGAGAAGAGAGGACAGAGATGGAGACATCATATACTAGAGAGAAGAGAGGACAGAGATGGAGACATCATGTACTAGAGAGAAGAGAGGACAGAGATGGAGACATCATGTACTAGAGAGGAGAGAGGACAGCGATGGAGACATCATATACAAGAGAGAAGAGAGGACAGAGATGGAGACATCATATACTAGAGAGAAGAGAGGACAGAGATGGAGACATCATATACTAGAGAGAAGAGAGGACAGAGATGGAGACATCATATACTGGAGAGAAGAGAGGACAGAGATGGAGACATCATATACTAGAGAGAAGAGAGGACAGAGATGGAGACATCATATACTAGAGAGAAGAGAGGACAGAGATGGAGACATCATATATTAGAGAGAAGAGAGGACAGAGATGGAGACATTATATACTAGAGAGAAGAGAGGACAGAGATGGAGACATCATATATTAGAGAGAAGAGAGGACAGAGATGGAGACGTCATATACTAGAGAGAAGAGAGGACAGAGATGGAGACATCATCTACTAGAGAGAAGAGAGGACAGAGATGGAGACATTATATACTAGAGAGAAGAGAGGACAGAGATGGAGACATCATATATTAGAGAGAAGAGAGGACAGAGATGGAGACGTCATATACTAGAGAGAAGAGAGGACAGAGATGGAGACATCATGTACTAGAGAGAAGAGAGGACAGAGATGGAGACATCATGTACTAGAGAGAAGAGAGGACAGCGATGGAGACATCATATACTAGAGAGAAGAGAGGACAGAGATGGAGACATCATATACTAGAGAGAAGAGAGGACAGAGATGGAGACATCATATACTAGAGAGAAGAGAGGACAGAGATGGAGACATCATATACTAGAGAGAAGAGAGGACAGAGATGGAGACATCATGTACTAGAGAGGAGAGAGGACAGAGATGGAGACATCATATACTAGAGAGAAGAGAGGACAGAGATGGAGACATCATATACTAGAGAGAAGAGAGGACAGAGATGGAGACATCATATATTAGAGAGAAGAGAGGACAGAGACGGAGACATCATATATTAGAGAGAAGAGAGGACAGAGATGGAGACATCATCTACTAGAGAGAAGAGAGGACAGAGATGGAGACATTATATACTAGAGAGAAGAGAGGACAGAGATGGAGACATCATATATTAGAGAGAAGAGAGGACAGAGATGGAGACGTCATATACTAGAGAGAAGAGAGGACAGAGATGGAGACATCATGTACTAGAGAGAAGAGAGGACAGAGATGGAGACATCATGTACTAGAGAGAAGAGAGGACAGCGATGGAGACATCATATACTAGAGAGAAGAGAGGACAGAGATGGAGACATCATATACTAGAGAGAAGACAGGACAGAGATAGAGACATCATATACTAGAGAGAAGAGAGGACAGAGATGGAGACATCATATACTAGAGAGAAGAGAGGACAGATATGGAGACATCATCTACTAGAGAGAAGAGAGGACAGAGATGGAGACATCATATACTAGAGAGAAGAGAGGACAGAGATGGAGACATCATATACTAGAGAGAAGAGAGGACAGAGATGGAGACATCATGTACTAGAGAGAAGAGAGGACAGCTATGGAGACGTCATATACTAGAGAGAAGACAGGACAGAGATAGAGACATCATATACTAGAGAGAAGAGAGGACAGAGATGGAGACATCATATACTAGAGAGAAGAGAGGACAGAGATAGAGACATCATATACTAGAGAGAAGAGAGGACAGAGATGGAGACATCATATACTAGAGAGAAGACAGGACAGAGATAGAGACATCATATACTAGAGAGAAGAGAGGACAGAGATGGAGACATCATATACTGGAGAGAAGAGAGGACAGAGATGGAGACATCATATACTAGAGAGAAGAGAGGACAGAGATGGAGACATCATATACTAGAGAGAAGAGAGGACAGAGATGGAGACATCATATACTAGAGAGAAGAGAGGACAGAGATGGAGACGTCATATACTAGAGAGAAGAGAGGACAGAGATGGAGACATCATATACTAGAGAGAAGAGAGGACAGAGATGGAGACATCATATACTAGAGAGAAGAGAGGACAGAGATGGAGACGTCATATACTAGAGAGAAGAGAGGACAGAGATGGAGACATCATGTACTAGAGAGAAGAGAGGACAGAGATGGAGACATCATATACTAGAGAGAAGAGAGGACAGAGATGGAGACGTCATATACTAGAGAGAAGAGAGGACAGAGATGGAGACATCATATACTAGAGAGAAGAGAGGACAGAGATGGAGACATCATGTACTAGAGAGAAGAGAGGACAGAGATGGAGACATCATGTACTAGAGAGAAGAGAGGACAGCGATGGAGACATCATATACTAGAGAGAAGAGAGGACAGATATGGAGACATCATATACTAGAGAGAAGAGAGGACAGAGATGGAGACATCATATACTAGAGAGAAGACAGGACAGAGATAGAGACATCATATACTAGAGAGAAGAGAGGACAGAGATCGAGACATCATATACTACAGAGAAGAGAGGACAGAGATGGAGACATCATGTACTAGAGAGAAGAGAGGACAGAGATGGAGACATCATATACTAGAGAGAAGAGAGGACAGATATGGAGACATCATCTACTAGAGAGAAGAGAGGACAGAGATGGAGACATCATATACTAGAGAGAAGAGAGGACAGAGATGGAGACATCATATACTAGAGAGAAGAGAGGACAGAGATGGAGACATCATGTACTAGAGAGAAGAGAGGACAGCTATGGAGACATCATATACTGGAGAGAAGAGAGGACAGAGATGGAGACATCATATACTAGAGAGAAGAGAGGACAGATATGGAGACATCATCTACTAGAGAGAAGAGAGGACAGAGATGGAGACATCATATACTAGAGAGAAGAGAGGACAGAGATGGAGACATCATATACTAGAGAGAAGAGAGGACAGAGATGGAGACATCATGTACTAGAGAGAAGAGAGGACAGCTATGGAGACGTCATATACTAGAGAGAAGACAGGACAGAGATAGAGACATCATATACTAGAGAGAAGAGAGGACAGAGATGGAGACATCATATACTAGAGAGAAGAGAGGACAGAGATGGAGACATCATATACTAGAGAGAAGACAGGACAGAGATAGAGACATCATATACTAGAGAGAAGAGAGGACAGAGATGGAGACATCATATACTGGAGAGAAGAGAGGACAGAGATGGAGACATCATATACTAGAGAGAAGAGAGGACAGAGATGGAGACATCATATACTAGAGAGAAGAGAGGACAGAGATGGAGACATCATATACTAGAGAGAAGAGAGGACAGAGATGGAGACATCATATACTAGAGAGAAGAGAGGACAGAGATGGAGACATCATATACTAGAGAGAAGAGAGGACAGAGATGGAGACATCATATACTAGAGAGAAGAGAGGGCAGCTATGGAGACATCATATACTAGAGAGAAGAGAGGACAGAGATGGAGACATCATATACTAGAGAGAAGAGAGGACAGATATGGAGACATCATATATTAGAGAGAAGAGAGGACAGCTGGGGATACGGCCATGGACGTCCATTGGTGACCTCAGTTGAGTAAGAGGCGCTGAGCTTCAGCAGAGATTGGGTAATGTGCAGCGTTGGGCGTCAGATGTGGTGCTGAGACATTATATCCTTCACCAGTTTAAAGTGGATATTGATGGACATTTATCAACGGGTTTAGTCCGGTTTTCTTTACTATAATTGTCGCAAAATTGTTGCAACTGCGTCTACGTGTGTTTTCGTGCGACAATTTGCATGAAGAACAACAAGAAAGCAAGAAAATTCAAACTTGCTTACGTAGTAAATTTTTCAAAATGGTTTTGTTTTAGTCGGGGATTTATCAACTGCGACAGTCGCAACTGCACAAAAAAAAGTCGCAAGAAGGTTAAAAATTGACTAAATTTACTGCAGCTCAAACATGGAGCAGAAAAAGCTACAACCAAAGTGAAAAAGGAAAAATTGCTGACGTGAAAGAAAATTATAAACAGGCGGAAACCAGATGATAAATAAGTCACATCAGCAAAAAAAAGTAAGGAAAAAATACTAAAAAAAGAGAATAAGCAAACGCTGAAAAATATCCCTCATTGTGTGCACCAAACCAAGACCGGGAAGAGAGACTGAGGCAACTGCATGGAGAGACCTCCCCCCCCCCCCACACACATACATAATTGGGCACTGTGCCCCTGTACATCACCCCCTGACTGTGCCCCTGTACATCACCACCCGACTGTGCCCCTGTACATCACCCCTGACTGTGCCCCTGTACATCACCACCTGACTGTGCCCCTGTACATCACCACCTGACTGTGCCCCTGTACATCACCACCTGACTGTGTCCCTGTACATCACCACCTGACTGTGCCCCTGTACATCACCACCTGACTGTGCCCCTGTACATCACCACCCGACTGTGCCCCTGTACATCACCCCCTGACTGTGCCCCTGTACATCACCACCTGACTGTGCCCCTGTACATCACCCCCCGACTGTGCCCCTGTACATCACCACCCGACTGTGCCCCTGTACATCACCCCCTGACTGTGCCCCTGTACATCACCACCTGACTGTGCCCCTGTACATCACCCCCCGACTGTGCCCCTGTACATCACCACCCGACTGTGCCCCTGTACATCACCACCTGACTGTGCCCCTGTACATCACCACCTGACTGTGCCCCTGTACATCACCACCTGACTGTGCCCCTGTACATAACCGCCAGACTGTGCCCCTGTACATCACCCCCTGACTGTGCCCCTTTACATCACCACCTGACTGTACCCCTGTACATCACCACCTGACTGTGCCCCTGTATATCACCACCTGACTGTGCCCCTGTATATCACCACCTGACTGTGCCCCTGTACATCACCACCTGACTGTGCCCCTGTACATCACCACCTGACTGTGCCCCTGTACATAACCGCCAGACTGTGCCCCTGTACATCACCACCTGACTGTGCCCCTTTACATCACCACCTGACTGTGCCCCTGTACATCACCACCTGACTGTGCCCCTGTACATCACCACCTGACTGTGCCCCTGTACATCACCACCTGACTGTGCCCCTGTACATCACCACCCGACTGTGCCCCTGTACATCACCACCTGACTGTGCCCCTGTACATCACCACCTGACTGTGCCCCTGTACATCACCACCTGACTGTGCCCCTGTATATCACCACCTGACTGTGCCCCTGTACATCACCACCTGACTGTGCCCCTGTATATCACCACCTGACTGTGCCCCTGTACATCACCCCCTGACTGTGCCCCTGTACATCACCACCTGACTGTGCCCCTGTACATCACCACCTGACTGTGCCCCTGTACATCACCACCTGACTGTGCCCCTGTTCTAAAAGGTTTTTTCTTTAAGCCTTCAGATCCAGCACCAGTGTCACCGTCACCGGCTCCTGAGCTGCTCGGACCGCCAGGCATCATCATCCCCACCGCTCCTCTCGGTAAGGACTTCTGATGTGTGATCCTGACCTCCTTGTTCCCCCTCTGCACATCCACCATGATACCTTACTGTATCCCAACCACAACTACCACCTGCAGTCCCACTAGTGCTCGGTCACCGCATCCCCCTCCACCACCTCTACAACACGACCCAAAGGCTGACGCTGACCGTGACCCAGCTCCTCCTCTTGGCTAGTGCTATCCATCTGCGTAACACTTGGGAGGGTTGTTGTTACGCCGAGCGCTCCGGGTCCCCGCTCCTCCCCGGAGCGCTCGCTTCACTCTCCCCGCGGCAGCGCTCCGGTCACGTCCTCTGACCCGGGGCGCTGCGATTCCGCTGCCAGCCGGGATGCGATTCGCGATGCGGGTAGCGCCCGCTCGCGATGCGCACCCCGGCTCCCCTACCTGACTCGCTCTCCGTCTGTTCTGTCCCGGCGCGCGCGGCCCCGCTCCCTAGGGCGCGCGCGCGCCGGGTCTCTGCGATTTAAAGGGCCACTGCGCCGCTGATTGGCGCAGTGGTCCCAATTAGTGTGTTCACCTGTGCACTTCCCTATATCACCTCACTTCCCCTGCACTCCCTTGCCGGATCTTGTTGCCTTAGTGCCAGTGAAAGCGTTCCTTGTGTGTTCCTTGCCTGTGTTTCCAGACCTTCTGCCGTTGCCCCTGACTACGATCCTTGCTGCCTGCCCCGACCTTCTGCTACGTCCGACCTTGCTTTTGCCTACTCCCTTGTACCGCGCCTATCTTCAGCAGCCAGAGAGGTGAGCCGTTGCTAGTGGATACGACCTGGTCACTACCGCCGCAGCAAGACCATCCCGCTTTGCGGCGGGCTCTGGTGAAAACCAGTAGTGGCTTAGAACCGGTCCACTAGCACGGTCCACGCCAATCCCTCTCTGGCACAGAGGATCCACTACCTGCCAGCCGGCATCGTGACAGTAGATCCGGCCATGGATCCCGCTGAAGTTCCTCTGCCAGTTGTCGCTGACCTCACCACGGTGGTCGCCCAGCAGTCACAACAGATAGCGCAACAAGGCCAACAGCTGTCTCAACTGACCGTTATGCTACAACAGTTACTACCACAGCTTCAGCAGTCATCTCCTCCGCCAGCTCCTGCACCTCCTCCGCAGCGAGTGGCCGCTCCTGGGATACGCTTATCCTTGCCGGATAAATTTGATGGGGACTCTAAGTTTTGCCGTGGCTTTCTTTCCCAATGTTCCCTGCATCTGGAGATGATGTCGGACCTGTTTCCCACTGAAAGGTCTAAGGTGGCTTTCGTAGTCAGCCTTCTGTCCGGAAAAGCCCTGTCATGGGCCACACCGCTCTGGGACCGCAATGACCCCGTCACTGCCTCTGTACACTCCTTCTTCTCGGAAATCCGAAGTGTCTTTGAGGAACCTGCCCGAGCCTCTTCTGCTGAGACTGCCCTGTTGAACCTGGTCCAGGGTAATTCTTCCGTTGGCGAGTATGCCGTACAATTCCGTACTCTTGCTTCAGAATTGTCCTGGAATAATGAGGCCCTCTGCGCGACCTTCAAAAAAGGCCTATCCAGCAACATTAAAGATGTTCTGGCCGCACGAGAAATTCCTGCTAATCTACATGAACTTATTCACCTAGCCACTCGCATTGACATGCGTTTTTCCGAAAGGCGTCAGGAACTCCGCCAAGATATGGACTCTGTTCGCACGAGGCGTTTCTCCTCCTCGGCTCCTCTCTCCTCTGGTCCCCTGCAATCTGTTCTTGTGCCTCCCGCCGTGGAGGCTATGCAGGTCGACCGGTCTCGCCTGACACCTCAAGAGAGGACACGACGCCGCATGGAGAATCTCTGCCTGTACTGTGCTAGTACCGAACACTTCCTAAGAGATTGTCCTATCCGTCCTCCCCGCCTGGAAAGACGTACGCTGACTCCGCACAAAGGTGAGACAGTCCTTGATGTCTACTCTGCTTCTCCACGTCTTACTGTGCCTGTGCGGATGTCTGCCTCTGCCTTCTCCTTCTCTACAGTGGCCTTCTTGGACTCAGGATCTGCAGGAAATTTTATTTTGGCCTCTCTCGTCAACAGGTTCAACATCCCGGTGACCAGTCTCGCCAGACCCCTCTACATCAATTGTGTAAATAATGAAAGATTGGACTGTACCATACGTTTCCGCACGGAGCCCCTTCTTATGAGCATCGGATCTCATCATGAGAGGATTGAACTTTTGGTCCTCCCCAATTGCACCTCGGAAATTCTCCTTGGACTTCCCTGGCTTCAACTTCATTCCCCTACCCTGGATTGGTCCACTGGGGAGATCAAGAGTTGGGGGTCCTCTTGTTCCAAGAACTGTCTAAAACCGGTTCCCAGTAACCCTTGCCGTAACTCTGTGGTTCCTCCAGTAACCGGTCTCCCTAAGGCCTATATGGACTTCGCGGATGTTTTCTGCAAAAAACAAGCTGAGACTCTACCTCCTCACAGGCCTTATGATTGCCCTATCGACCTCCTCCCGGGCACTACTCCACCCCGGGGCAGAATTTATCCTCTCTCTGCCCCAGAGACTCTTGCCATGTCCGAATACGTCCAGGAGAATCTAAAAAAGGGCTTTATCCGTAAATCCTCCTCTCCTGCCGGAGCCGGATTTTTCTTTGTGTCCAAAAAAGATGGCTCCCTACGTCCTTGAATTGACTACCGCGGTCTTAATAAAATCACGGTTAAGAACCGCTACCCCTTACCCCTCATCTCTGAACTCTTTGATCGCCTCCAAGGTGCCCACATCTTCACTAAATTGGACTTAAGAGGCGCCTATAACCTCATCCGCATCAGAGAGGGGGACGAGTGGAAAACGGCATTTAACACCAGAGATGGACACTTTGAGTATCTGGTCATGCCCTTTGGACTGTGCAACGCCCCTGCCGTCTTCCAAGACTTTGTCAATGAAATTTTTCGTGATCTGTTATACTCCTGTGTTGTTGTATATCTGGACGATATCCTAATTTTTTCTGCCAATCTAGAAGAACACCGCCAGCATGTCCGTATGGTTCTTCAGAGACTTCGTGACAACCAACTCTATGCCAAAATTGAGAAATGTCTGTTTGAATGCCAATCTCTTCCTTTTCTAGGATATTTGGTCTCTGGCCAGGGACTACAGATGGATCCAGACAAACTCTCTGCCGTCTTAGATTGGCCACGCCCCTCCGGACTCCGTGCTATCCAACGCTTTTTGGGGTTCGCCAATTATTACAGGCAATTTATTCCACATTTTTCTACCATTGTGGCTCCTATCGTGGCTTTAACCAAAAAAAATGCTGATCCCAAGTCCTGGCCTCCTCAAGCAGAAGACGCCTTTAAACGACTCAAGTCTGCCTTTTCTTCGGCTCCCGTCCTCTCCAGACCTGACCCTTCCAAACCCTTCCTATTGGAGGTTGATGCCTCCTCAGTGGGAGCTGGAGCTGTTCTTCTACAAAAAAATTCTTCCGGGCATGCTGTCACTTGTGGTTTTTTCTCTAGGACCTTCTCTCCAGCGGAGAGGAACTACTCCATCGGGGATCGAGAGCTTCTAGCCATTAAATTAGCACTTGAGGAATGGAGGCATCTGCTGGAGGGATCAAGTTCTCCTGTTATTATCTACACCGACCACAAGAACCTCTCCTACCTCCAGTCTGCCCAACGGCTGAATCCTCGCCAGGCCCGGTGGTCTCTGTTCTTTGCCCGATTTAATTTTGAGATTCACTTTCGTCCTGCCGATAAGAACATTAGGGCCGATGCTCTCTCTCGTTCCTCGGATGCCTCAGAAGTTGAACTCTCTCCGCAACACATCATTCCACCTGACTGCCTGATCTCCACTTCTCCTGCCTCCATCAGGCAGACTCCTCCAGGAAAGACCTTTGTTTCTCCTCGCCAACGCCTCGGAATCCTCAAATGGGGTCACTCCTCCCATCTCGCAGGTCATGCGGGTATCAAGAAATCTGTGCAACTCATCTCCCGCTTCTATTGGTGGCCGACTCTGGAGACGGACGTTGTGGACTTTGTGCGAGCTTGCACTATCTGTGCCCGGGATAAGACTCCTCGCCAGAAGCCCGCTGGTTTTCTTCATCCTCTGCCTGTCCCCGAACAGCCTTGGTCTCTGATTGGTATGGATTTTATTACTGATTTACCCCCTTCCCGTGGCAACACTGTTATTTGGGTGGTCGTTGATCGATTCTCCAAAATGGCACATTTCATCCCTCTTCCTGGTCTTCCTTCTGCGCCTCAGTTGGCTAAACAATTTTTTGTACACATTTTTCGTCTTCACGGGTTGCCTACGCAGATTGTCTCGGATAGAGGCGTCCAATTCGTGTCTAAATTCTGGAGGGCTCTCTGTAAACAACTCAAGATTAAATTAAATTTTTCTTCTGCATATCATCCCCAGTCCAATGGACAAGTAGAAAGGATTAACCAGATCTTGGGTGATTATTTGCGACATTTTGTTTCCTCCCGCCAGGATGACTGGGCAGATCTCCTCCCATGGGCCGAATTCTCGTATAACTTCAGGGTCTCTGAGTCTTCCTCCAAATCCCCATTTTTCGTGGTGTACGGCCGTCACCCTCTTCCCCCCCTCCCTACTCCCTTGCCCTCTGGTCTGCCCGCTGTGGATGAAATTTCTCGTGACCTTTCCATCATATGGAGAGAGACCCAAAATTCTCTCTTACAGGCTTCATCACGCATGAAGAAGTTCGCGGATAAGAAAAGAAGAGCTCCCCCCGTTTTTTCCCCTGGAGACAAGGTATGGCTCTCCGCTAAATATGTCCGCTTCCGTGTCCCTAGCTACAAGTTGGGACCACGCTATCTTGGTCCTTTCAAAATTTTGTGTCAAATTAATCCTGTCTCTTATAAACTTCTTCTTCCTCCCTCTCTTCGTATCCCTAATGCCTTTCACGTCTCTCTTCTCAAACCACTCATCCTCAACCGTTTTTCTCCCAAATCTGTTCCTCCCACTCCTGTTTCTGGCTCCTCGGACATCTTCTCGGTCAAAGAAATTTTAGCTGCCAAAAAGGTCAGAGGGAAAAATTTTTTTTTAGTGGACTGGGAGGGTTGTGGTCCTGAAGAGAGATCCTGGGAACCTGAGGACAACATCCTAGACAAAAGTCTGCTCCTCAGGTTCTCAGGCTCTAAGAAGAGGGGGAGACCCAAGGGGGGGGGTACTGTTACGCCGAGCGCTCCGGGTCCCCGCTCCTCCCCGGAGCGCTCGCTTCACTCTCCCCGCGGCAGCGCTCCGGTCACGTCCTCTGACCCGGGGCGCTGCGATTCCGCTGCCAGCCGGGATGCGATTCGCGATGCGGGTAGCGCCCGCTCGCGATGCGCACCCCGGCTCCCCTACCTGACTCGCTCTCCGTCTGTTCTGTCCCGGCGCGCGCGGCCCCGCTCCCTAGGGCGCGCGCGCGCCGGGTCTCTGCGATTTAAAGGGCCACTGCGCCGCTGATTGGCGCAGTGGTCCCAATTAGTGTGTTCACCTGTGCACTTCCCTATATCACCTCACTTCCCCTGCACTCCCTTGCCGGATCTTGTTGCCTTAGTGCCAGTGAAAGCGTTCCTTGTGTGTTCCTTGCCTGTGTTTCCAGACCTTCTGCCGTTGCCCCTGACTACGATCCTTGCTGCCTGCCCCGACCTTCTGCTACGTCCGACCTTGCTTTTGCCTACTCCCTTGTACCGCGCCTATCTTCAGCAGCCAGAGAGGTGAGCCGTTGCTAGTGGATACGACCTGGTCACTACCGCCGCAGCAAGACCATCCCGCTTTGCGGCGGGCTCTGGTGAAAACCAGTAGTGGCTTAGAACCGGTCCACTAGCACGGTCCACGCCAATCCCTCTCTGGCACAGAGGATCCACTACCTGCCAGCCGGCATCGTGACAGTTGTAGGGACAGAGATGATGGAATAGACTGTCTAGGATGGATATTTCCACCGCCCCCATATGACTGTAGATGATGGGGAATCCAGTAACCCCTGTAAAAGATTAGCAGGTTATTTTTTTTTATCTTTTTACGCTTTTATACTGCGCAGTTATGTTAAAACGTGGAAGAAATACTTGGTTTGATTAAACCCAGAAAATACACGTAACCTATCCTTAGATGTCCATGCTGCGTTCACATATTAACACTTTTAATACCTATTCATGCCAAAATACAGGCAGCCCTCGGCTTTGTTCAGTTTGCTAGATATATGAAATGTGATAGCTTTTATGGGCTGGATCACTGCTGGCTGGGATGTGTAGTGCACCAACTGTATTGTAGGTGACAGGAGGTCCCTGTCTGAGGTCAGCCCACTAAACCATGCTTTTCTCTATTTCTAATGTCTTAGCTTTAATGGGCTTGTTCACTGCTGGCTGGGATTTGTAGTGCACCAACTCTACACAGGTCTGAATGTAATCGGAGGTCCCTGTCTGAGGTCAGCCTACAGATTAATGCTGCACTGAGCTTGCTTTGGAATTGTACAGAATTTTTAAAGGCTTTCTGGGATCAGTAGTCCTTGCCCTCTCCAAAATGGCAGCCGTACGCAGAACATGGGACTTTATGAGTGTCTATTATCCCCCCCCCCCCCCCCCCCCGGTGCTGCGTCCTTCCTATTGGTCTGGGAGCTGAATGACATATAAACCAGCAAATCTTTGCATTAATTATGGTCATGTGATAGCTGTAAGGTATGCTGGGCTACCCTGAAATCACGTGACTGCCCCAGCACTTCCTCCTTTTTTTATTACTGTGCACTTTGTCAGGTTCTGCGATCACCCCAAAATTCGTATGGAACCCAGGCTCGCCCATAACATAGTGCAGCACAACACATAGAAAACTGATGACTATAAAATCTAAAATAAATATAATGGAAATGTTTTAAAAATATATATAAAAAACCTCCCCCAATCTAAATATAAACCACACCCCTTTTCCCATACGAATAAAAAAAAATATTTAAATAAACGTCTTTGGTATCAGCGCCTGCATAAATTACTGAACTATTAAAATATATGGGGAGATTTATCAATCATCAGCCTGAAACCCTAATTGACTGATTCTCTCACGGTAACCAATCACAGCTCAGCTTTTCAATCTTAACGAGTTCTTGTAAAGTAAAAGTTGGGCTGAGATTGGTTGAGGAGAAAAAAACCAGACAATAAAGTTTTATGGCTGATTGATAAATAAGGGACATAATGTTTATTATCCTGCACGGTACATGGCATCAACAATAATTATATATATAAATTCCCTCTATGACCACTAGGTGGGGGCAGTGCTCTGTAGATGTCTCTCCAGTCTCTGACCACTAGGTGGGGGCAGTGCTCTGTAGATGTCTCTGCAGTCTCTGACCACTAGGTGGGGGCAGTGCTCTGTAGATTTCTCTGCAGTCTCTGACCACTAGGTGGGGGCAGTGCTCTGTAGATGTCTCTCCAGTCTCTGACCACTAGGTGGGGGCAGTGCTCTGTAGATGTCTCTCCAGTCTCTGACCACTAGGTGGGGGCAGTGCTCTGTAGATGTCTCTATAGTCTATGTCCACTAGGTGGGGGCAGTGCTCTGTAGATGTCTCTGCAGTCTATGACCACTAGGTGGGGGCAGTGCTCTGTAGATGTCTCTGCAGTCTATGACCACTAGGTGGGGGCAGTGCTCTGTAGATGTCTCTGCAGTCTCTGACCACTAGGTGGGGGCAGTGCTCTGTAGATGTCTCTGTAGTCTCTGACCACTAGGTGGGGGCAGTGCTCTGTAGATGTCTCTGTAGTCTCTGACCACTAAGCGGGGGCAGTGCTCTGTAGATGTATCTGCAGTTTCTGACCACTAGGTGGGTGCAGTACTCTGTAAATGTCTCTATAGTCTCTGACCACTTGGTGGGGGCATTGCTCTGTAGATGTCTCTGTAGTCTCTGACCACTAGGTGGGGGCAATGCTCTGTAGATGTCTCTGCAGTCTCTGACCACAAGGTGGGGGCAGTGCTCTGTAGATGTCTCTGCAGTCTCTGACCACTAGGCGGGGGCAGTGCTCTGTAGATGTCTCTGCAGTCTCCGACCACAAGGTGGGGGCAGTGCTCTATAGATGTCTCTGCAGTATCTGACCACTAGGTGGGGGCAGTGCTCTGTAGATGTCTCTGCAGTCTCTGACCACTAGGTGGGGGCAGTGCTCTGTAGATGTCTCTGCAGTCTCTGACCACTAGGTGGGGGCAGTGCTCTGTAGATGTCTCTGCAGTCTTCGACCACAAGGTGGGGGCAGTGCTCTGTAGATGTCTCTGCAGTCTCTGACCACTAGGTGGGGGCAGTGCTCTGTAGATGTCTCTGCAGTCTCTGACCACTAGGTGGGGGCAGTGCTCTGTAGATGTCTCTGCAGTCTCTGACCAATAGGTGGGGGCAGTGCTCTGTAGATGTCTCTGCAGTCTTCGACCACAAGGTGGGGGCAGTGCTCTGTAGATGTCTCTGCAGTCTCTGACCACTAGGTGGGGGCAATGCTCTGTAGATGTCTCTGCAGTCTATGACCACTAGGTGGGGGCAGTGCTCTGTAGATTTCTCTGCATTCTATGACCACTAGGTGGGGGCAGTGCTCTGTAGCTGTCTCTGCAGTCTCCGACCACAAGTTGGGGGCAGTGCTCTGTAGATGTCTCTGTAGTCTCTGACCACTAGGTGGGGGCAGTGCTCTGTAAATGTCTCTGCAGTCTATGACCACTAGGTGGGGGCAGTGCTCTGTAGATGTCTCTGCAGTCTATGACCACTAAGTGGGGCAGTGCTCTATAGATGTATCTGAAGTCACTGACCACTAGGTGGGGGCAGTGCTCTGTAGATGTTTCTATAGTCTCTGATGACTAGGTGGGGGCAGTGCTCTGTAGATGTCTCTGTAGTCTCTGACCACTAGGTGGGGGCCGTGCTCTGTAGATGTCTCTGCAGTCTCTTACCACTAGGTGGGGGCAGTGCTCTGTAGATGTCTCTGCAGTCTCTGACCGCTAGGTGGGGGCAGTGCTCTGTAGATGTCTCTGCAGTCTCTGACGACTAGATGTGGGCAGTGCTCTGTAGATGTCTCTGTAGTCTATGACCACTAGGTGGGGGCAGTGCTCTGTAGATGTCTCTGTAGTCTCTGACCAATAGGTGGGGGCAGTGCTCTGTAGATGTATCTGCAGTTTCTGACCACTAGGTGGGGGCAGTGCTCTGTAGATGTCTCTGTAGCCTCTAACCACTAGGTGGGGGCAGTGCTCTGTTGATATCTCTGCAGTCTATGTCCATTAGGTGGGGGCAGTGCTCTGTAGATGTGTCTGTAGTCTCTGACCACTAGGTGGGGGCAGTGCTCTGTAGATGTCTCTGTAGTCTCTGACGACTAGGTGGGGGCAGTGCTCTGTAGATGTCTCTATAGTCTATGTCCACTAGGTGGGGGCAGTGCTCTGCAGATGTCTCTGCAGTCTATGACCACTAGGTGGGGGCAGTGCTCTGTAGATGTCTCTGCAGTCTCTGACCACTAGGTGGGGGCAGTGCTCTGTAGATGTCTCTGCAGTCTCTGACCACTAGGTGGGGGCAGTGCTCTAAAGATGTCTCTGTAGTCTCTGACCACTAGGTGGGGGCAGTGCTCTGTAGATTTCTCTGCAGTCTCTGACCACTAGGTGGGGGCAGTGCTCTGTAGATGTCTCTGTAGTCTCTGACCACTAGGTGGGGGCAGTGCTCTGTAGATGTCTCTGCAGTCTCTGACCACTAGGTGGGGGCAGTGCTCTGTAGATGTCTCTGCAGTCGCTGACCACTAGGTGGGGGCAATGCTCTGTAGATGTCTCTGCAGTCTCTGACCACTAGGTGGGGGCAATGCTCTGTAGATGTCTCTGCAGTCTCTTACCACTAGGTGGGGGCAGTGCTCTGTAGATGTCTATGCAGTCTCTCACCACTAGGTGGGGGCAGTGCTCTGTAGATGTCTCTGTAGTCTCTGACCAATAGGTGGGGGCAGTGCTCTGTAGATGTTTCTGCAGTCTCTGACCACTAGGTGGGGGCAGTGCTCTGTAGATGTATCTGCAGTCTCTGACCACTAGGTGGGGGCAGTGCTCCGTAGATGTCTCTGTAGTCTCTGACCAATAGGTGGGGGCAGTGCTCTGTAGATGTCTCTGCAGTCTCTTACCACTAGGTGGGGGCAGTGCTCCGTAGATGTCTCTGTAGTCTCTGTCCACTAGGTGGGGGCAGTGCTCTGTAGATATCTCTGTAGTCTCTGACCACTAGGTGGGGGAAGTGCTCTGTAGATGTCTCTGCAGTCTCTGACCACTAGGTGGGGGCAGTGCTCTGTAGATGTCTCTATAGTCTATGACCACTAGGTGGGGGCAGTGCTCTGTAGATGTCTCTATAGTCTCTGACCACTAGGTGGGGGTTGTGCTCTGTAGATGTATCTGTAGTCTCTGACCACTGGGTGGGAGCAGTACTCTGTAGATGTATCTGCAGTCTCTGACCACTAGGTGGGGGCAGTACTCTGTAGATGTCACTACAGTCTCTGACCACTAGGTGGGGGCAGTGCTCTGTAGATGTTTCTGCAGTCTCTGACCACTACGTGGGGGCAGTGCTCTGTAGATGTCTCTGCAGTCTCTGACCACTAGGTGGGGGCAGTGCTCTGTAGATGTCTCTGTAGTCTCTGAACAATAGGTGGGGGCAGTGCTCTGTAGATGTGTCTGCAGTTTCTGACCACTTCGTGGGGGCAGTGCTCTGTAGATGTCTCTGTAGCCTCTAACCACTAGGTGGGGGCAGTGCTCTGTAGATGTCTCTGCAGTCTATGACCACTAGGTAGGGGCAATGCTCTGTTCATATCTCTGCAGTCTATGTCCATTAGGTGGGGGCAGTGCTCTGTAGATGTCTCTGTAGTCTCTGACCACTAGGTGGGGGCAGTGCTCTGTAGATGTCTCTGCAGTCTATGACCACTAGGTGGGGGCAGTGCTCTGTAGATGTATCTGCAGTCTCTGACCACTGGGTGGGGGCAGTGCTCTGTAGATGTGTCTGTAGTCTCTGACCACTAGGTGGGGGCAGTGCTCTGTAGATGTCTCTGTAGTCTCTGACCACTAGGTGGGGGCAGTGTTCTGTAGATGTATCTGTAGTCTCTGACCACTAGGTGGGGGCAGTGCTCTGTAGATGTGTCTGTAGTCTCTGACCACTAGGTGGGGGCAGTGCTCTGTAGATGTCTCTGTAGTCTCTGACCACTAGGTGGGGGCAGTGCTCTGTAGATGTCTCTATAGTCTATGTCCACTAGGTGGGGGCAGTGCTCTGTAGATGTCTCTGCAGTCTATGACCACTAGGTGGGGGCAGTGCTCTGTAGATGTCTCTGCAGTCTCTGACCACTAGGTGGGGGCAGTGCTCTGTAGATGTCTCTGTAGTCTCTGACCACTAGGTGGGGGCAGTGCACTGTAGATTTCTCTGCAGTCTCTGACCACTAGGTGGGGGCAGTGCTCTGTAGATGTCTCTGTAGTCTCTGACCACTAGGTGGGGGCAGTGCTCTGTAGATGTCTCTGCAGTCTCTGACCACTAGGTGGGGGCAGTGCTCTGTAGATGTCTCTGCAGTCGCTGACCACTAGGTGGGGGCAATGCTCTGTAGATGTCTCTGCAGTCTCTGACCACTAGGTGGGGGCAGTGCTCTGTAGATGTCTCTGCAGTCTCTTACCACTAGGTGGTCGCAGTGCTCTGTAGATGTCTATGCAGTCTCTGACCACTAGGTGGGGGCAGTGCTCTGTAGATGTGTCTGTAGTCTCTGACCACTAGGTGGGGGCAGTGCTCTGTAGATGTATCTGCAGTCTCTGACCACTAGGTGGGGGCAGTGCTCCGTAGATGTCTCTGTAGTCTCTGACCAATAGGTGGGGGCAGTGCTCTGTAGATGTCTCTGCAGTCTCTTACCACTAGGTGGGGGCAGTGCTCCGTAGATGTCTCTGTAGTCTCTGTCCACTAGGTGGGGGCAGTGCTCTGTAGATATCTCTGTAGTCTCTGACCACTAGGTGGGGGAAGTGCTCTGTAGATGTCTCTGCAGTCTCTGACCACTAGGTGGGGGCAGTGCTCTGTAGATGTCTCTATAGTCTATGACCACTAGGTGGGGGCAGTGCTCTGTAGATGTCTCTATAGTCTCTGACCACTAGGTGGGGGTTGTGCTCTGTAGATGTATCTGTAGTCTCTGACCACTGGGTGGGAGCAGTACTCTGTAGATGTATCTGCAGTCTCTGACCACTAGGTGGGGGCAGTACTCTGTAGATGTCACTACAGTCTCTGACCACTAGGTGGGGGCAGTGCTCTGTAGATGTTTCTGCAGTCTCTGACCACTACGTGGGGGCAGTGCTCTGTAGATGTCTCTGCAGTCTCTGACCACTAGGTGGGGGCAGTGCTCTGTAGATGTCTCTGTAGTCTCTGAACAATAGGTGGGGGCAGTGCTCTGTAGATGTGTCTGCAGTTTCTGACCACTTCGTGGGGGCAGTGCTCTGTAGATGTCTCTGTAGCCTCTAACCACTAGGTGGGGGCAGTGCTCTGTAGATGTCTCTGCAGTCTATGACCACTAGGTAGGGGCAATGCTCTGTTCATATCTCTGCAGTCTATGTCCATTAGGTGGGGGCAGTGCTCTGTAGATGTCTCTGTAGTCTCTGACCACTAGGTGGGGGCAGTGCTCTGTAGATGTCTCTGCAGTCTATGACCACTAGGTGGGGGCAGTGCTCTGTAGATGTATCTGCAGTCTCTGACCACTGGGTGGGGGCAGTGCTCTGTAGATGTGTCTGTAGTCTCTGACCACTAGGTGGGGGCAGTGCTCTGTAGATGTCTCTGTAGTCTCTGACCACTAGGTGGGGGCAGTGTTCTGTAGATGTATCTGTAGTCTCTGACCACTAGGTGGGGGCAGTGCTCTGTAGATGTGTCTGTAGTCTCTGACCACTAGGTGGGGGCAGTGCTCTGTAGATGTCTCTGTAGTCTCTGACCACTAGGTGGGGGCAGTGCTCTGTAGATGTCTCTATAGTCTATGTCCACTAGGTGGGGGCAGTGCTCTGTAGATGTCTCTGCAGTCTATGACCACTAGGTGGGGGCAGTGCTCTGTAGATGTCTCTGCAGTCTCTGACCACTAGGTGGGGGCAGTGCTCTGTAGATGTCTCTGTAGTCTCTGACCACTAGGTGGGGGCAGTGCACTGTAGATTTCTCTGCAGTCTCTGACCACTAGGTGGGGGCAGTGCTCTGTAGATGTCTCTGTAGTCTCTGACCACTAGGTGGGGGCAGTGCTCTGTAGATGTCTCTGCAGTCTCTGACCACTAGGTGGGGGCAGTGCTCTGTAGATGTCTCTGCAGTCGCTGACCACTAGGTGGGGGCAATGCTCTGTAGATGTCTCTGCAGTCTCTGACCACTAGGTGGGGGCAGTGCTCTGTAGATGTCTCTGCAGTCTCTTACCACTAGGTGGTCGCAGTGCTCTGTAGATGTCTATGCAGTCTCTGACCACTAGGTGGGGGCAGTGCTCTGTAGATGTCTCTGTAGTCTCTGACCAATAGGTGGGGGCAGTGCTCTGTAGATGTCTCTCCAGTCTCTGACCACTAGGTGGGGGCAGTGCTTTGTAGATGTCTCTGCAGTCTCTGACCACTAGGTGGGGGCAGTGCTCTGTAAGAAATATCTGCAGTCTCTGACCACTAGGTGGGGGCAGTGCTCTGTAAGAAATATCTGCAGTCTCTGACCAGTAGGTGGCGGCAGTGCTCTGTAGATGTATCTGCAGTCTCTGACCACTAGGTGGGGGCAGTGCTCTGTAGATGTCTCTGCAGTCTATGACCACTAGGTGGGGGCAGTGCTCTGTAGATGTATCTGCAGTCTCTGACCACTAGGTGGGGGCAGTGCTCTGTAGATGTCTCTGCAGTCTATGACCACTAGGTGGGGGCAGTGCTCTGTAGATGTATCTGCAGTCTCTGACCACTAGGTGGGGGCAGTGCTCTCTAGATTTCTCTGCAGTCTCTGACCACTAGGTGGGGGCAGTGCTCTGTAGATGTCTCTGCAGTCTCTTACCACTAGGTGGGGGCAGTGCTTCGTAGATGTCTCTGTAGTCTCTGACCAATAGGTGGGGGCAGTGCTCTGTAGATGTCTCTGCAGTCTCTTACCACTAGGTGGGGGCAGTGCTCCGTAGATGTCTCTGTAGTCTCTGTCCACTAGGTGGGGGCAGTGCTCTGTAGATATCTCTGTAGTCTCTGACCACTAGGTGGGGGAAGTGCTCTGTAGATGTCTCTGCAGTCTCTGACCACTAGGTGCGGGCAGTGCTCTGTAGATGTCTCTATAGTCTATGACCACTAGGTGGGGGCAGTGCTCTGTAGATGTCTCTATAGTCTCTGACCACTAGGTGGGGGCAGTGCTCAGTAGATGTCTCTATAGTCTCTGACCACTAGGTGGGGGTTGTGCTCTGTAGATGTATCTGTAGTCTCTGACCACTGGGTGGGAGCACTACTCTGTAGATGTATCTGCAGTCTCTGACCACTAGGTGGGGGCAGTACTCTGTAGATGTCACTACAGTCTCTGACCACTAGGTGGGGGCAGTGCTCTGTAGATGTCTCTGCAGTCTCTGACCACTACGTGGGGGCAGTGCTCTGTAGATGTCTCTGCAGTCTCTGACCACTAGGTGGGGGCAGTGCTCTGTAGATGTCTCTGTAGTCTCTGACCAATAGGTGGGGGCCGTGCTCTGTAGAAATATCTGCAGTCTCTGACCAGTAGGTGGCGGCAGTGCTCTGTAGATGTATCTGCAGTCTCTGACCACTAGGTGGGGGAAGTGCTCTGTAGATGTATCTGCAGTCTCTGACCACTAGGTTGGGGCAGTGCTCTGTAGATGTCTCTGCAGTCTCTGACCACTAGGTGGGGGCAGTGCTCTGTAGATGTCTCTGCAGTCTCTTACCACTAGGTGGGGGCAGTGCTCTGTGGATGTCTCTGTAGTCTCTGACCAATAGGTGGGGGCAGTGCTCTCTAGATGTCTCTGTAGTCTCTGACCACTAGGTGGGGGAAGTGCTCTGTAGATGTTTCTGTAGTCTCTGATCACTAGGTGGGGGCAGTGCTCTGTAGATATCTCTGTAGTCTCTGACCACTAGGTGGGGGAAGTGCTCTGTAGATGTCTCTATAGTCTATGACCACAAGGTGGGGGAAGTGCTCTGTAGATGTCTCTGCAGTCTCTGACCACTAGGTGGGGGCAGTGCTCTGTAGATGTCTCTATAGTCTATGACCACTAGGTGGGGGCAGTGCTCTGTAGATGTCTCTATAGTCTCTGACCACTAGGTGACGGCAGTGCTCTGTAGATGTCTCTATAGTCTATGACCACTAGGTGGGGGCAGTGCTCTGTAGATGTGTCTGTAGTCTCTGACCACTAGGTGGGGGCAGTGCTCTGTAGATGTGTCTGTAGTCTCTGACCACTAGGTGGGGGCAGTGCTCTGTAGATGTCTCTGTAGTCTCTGACCACTAGGTGGGTGCAGTACTCTGTAAATGTCTCTGTAGTCTCTAACCATTAGGTGGGGGCAGTGCTCTGTAGATGTCTCTATAGTCTATGTCCACTAGGTGGGGGCAGTGCTCTGTAGATGTTTCTGCAGTCTCTGACCACTAGGTGGGGGCAGTGCTCTGTAGATGTCTCTGTAGTCTCTGACCACTAGGTGGGGGCAGTGCTCTGTAGATGTCTCTGTAGTCTCTGACCACTAGGTGGGTGCAGTACTCTGTAAATGTCTCTGTAGTCTCTAACCACTAGGTGGGGGCAGTGCTCTGTAGATGTCTCTATAGTCTATGTCCACTAGGTGGGGGCAGTGCTCTGTAGATGTCTCTGCAGTCTCTGACCACTAGGTGGGGGCAGTGCTCTGTAGATGTCTCTGCAGTCTCTGACCACTAGGTGGGGGCAGTGCTCTGTAGATGTTTCTGTAGTCTCTGACCACTAGGTGGGGACAGTGCTCTGTAGATGTCTCTGTAGTCTCTGACCACTAGGTGGGGGCAGTGCTCTGTAGATGTCTCTGCAGTCTCTGACCACTAGGTGGGGGCAGTGCTCTGTAGATTTCTCTGCAGTCTCTGACCACTAGGTGGGGGCAGTGCTCTGTAGATGTCTCTGCAGTCTATGACCACTAGGTGGGGGCAGTGCTCTGTAGATGTCTCTGCAGTCTCTGACCACTAGGTGGGGGCAGTGCTCTGTAGATGTCTCTGCAGTCGCTGACCATTAGGTGGGGGCAATGCTCTGTAGATGTCTCTGCAGTCTCTGACCACTAGGTGGGGGCAATGCTCTGTAGATGTCTCTGCAGTCTCTGACCACTAGGTGGGGGCAGTGCTCTGTAGATGTCTATGCAGTCTCTGACCACTAGGTTGGGGCAGTGCTCTGTAGATGTCTCTGTAGTCTCTGACCAATAGGTGGGGGCAGTGCCCTGTAGATGTCTCTCCAGTCTCTGACCACTAGGTGGGGGCAGTGCTCTGTAGATGTCTCTGCAGTCTCTGACCACTAGGTGGGGGCAGTGCTCTGTAGATGTCTCTGCAGTCTCAGACCACTACGTAGGGGCAGTGCTCTGTAAATGTCTCTGCAGTCTATGACCACTAGGTGGGACAGTGCTCTGTAGATGTCTCTGCAGTCTCTGACCACTAGGTGGGGGCAGTACTCTGTAAGAAATATCTGCAGTCTCTGACCAGTAGGTGGCGGCAGTGCTCTGTAGATGCATCTGCAGTCTCTGACCACTAGGTGGGGGCAGTGCTCTGTAGATGTATCTGCAGTCTCTGACCACTAGGTGGGGGCAGTGCTCTGTAGATTTCTCTGCAGTCTCTGACCACTAGGTGGGGGCAGTGCTCTGTAGATGTCTCTGCAGTCTCTTACCACTAGGTGGGGGCAGTGCTCCGTAGATGTCTCTGTAGTCTCTGACCAATAGGTGGGGGCAGTGCTCTGTAGATGTCTCTGTAGTCTCTGACCACTAGGCGGGGGCAGTGCTCTGTAGATGTATCTGCAGTCTCTGATCACTAGGTGGAGGCAGTGCTCTGTAGATATCTCTGTAGTCCCTGACCACTAGGTGGGGGAAGTGCTCTGTAGATGTCTCTGCAGTCTCTGACCACTAGGTGGGGGCAGTGCTCTGTAGATGTCTCTATAGTCTATGACCACTAGGTGGGGGCAGTGCTCTGTAGATGTCTCTATAGTCTCTGACCACTAGGTGGGGGCAGTGCTCTGTAGATATCTCTGTAGTCTCTGACCACTGGGTGGGGACAGTACTCTGTAGATGTTTCTGCAGTCTCTGACCACTAGGTGGGGGCAGTACTCTGTAGATGTCACTACAGTCTCTGACCACTAGGTGGGGGCAGTGCTCTGTAGATGTCTCTGCAGTCTCTGACCACTACGTGGGGGCAGTGCTCTGTAGATGTCTCTGCAGTCTCTGACCACTAGGTGGGGGTTGTGCTCTGTAGATGTCTCTGTAGTCTCTGACCAATAGGTGGGGGCAGTGCTCTGTAGAAATATCTGCAGTCTCTGACCAGTAGGTGGCGGCAGTCTCTGACCACTAGGTGGGGGAAGTGCTTTGTAGATATATCTGCAGTCTCTGACCACTAGGTGGGGGCAGTGCTCTGTAGATGTCTCTGCAGTCTCTGACCACTAGGTGGGGGCAGTGCTCTGTAGATGTCTCTACAGTCTCTTACCACTAGGTGGGGGCAGTGCTCTGTAGATGTCTCTGTAGTCTCTGACCAATAGGTGGGGGCAGTGCTCTCTAGATGTCTCTGTAGTCTCTGACCACTAGGTGGGGGCAGTGCTCTGTAGATGTATCTGCAGTCTCTGACCACTAGGTGGGGGCAGTGCTCTGTAGATGTTTCTGCAGTCTCTGATCACTAGGTGGGGGCAGTGCTCTGTAGATATCTCTGTAGTCTCTGACCACTAGGTGGGGGAAGTGCTCTGTAGATGTCTCTGTAGTCTCTGACCACTAGGTGGGGGCAGTGCTCTGTAGATATCTCTGTAGTCTCTGACCACTAGGTGGGGGAAGTGCTCTGTAGATATCTCTGTAGTCTCTGACCACTAGGTGGGGGCAGTGCTCTGTAGATGTCTCTATAGTCTATGACCACTAGGTGGGGGAAGTGCTCTGTAGATGTCTCTATAGTCTATGACCACTAGGTGGGGGCAGTGCTCTGTAGATGTCTCTATAGTCTCTGACCACTAGGTGAGGGCAGTGCTCTGTAGATGTCTCTATAGTCTATGACCACTAGGTGGGGGCAGTGCTCTGTAGATGTCTCTGCAGTCTCTGACTACTAGGTGGGGGCTGTGCTCTGTAGATGTATCTGTAGTCTCTGACCACTAGGTGGGGGCAGTGCTCTGTAGATGTCTCTGCAGTCTCTTACCACTAGGTGGGGGCAGTGCTCTGTAGATGTTTCTGTAGTCTCTGACCACTAGGTGGGGACAGTGCTCTGTAGATGTCTCTGCAGTCTCTGACCACTAGGTGGGGGCAGTGCTCTGTAGATGTCTCTGTAGTCTCTGACCATTAGTTGGGGCAGTGCTCTGTAGATGTATCTGCAGTCTCTGACCACTAGGTGGGGGCAGTACTCTGTAGATGTCTCTGCAGTCTCTGACCACTAGGTGGGGGCAGTGCTCTCTAGATGTCTCTGCAGTCTCTGACCACTAGGTGGGGGCAGTGCTCTGTAGATGTCTCTGCAGTCTCTGAACACTAGGTGGGCGCAGTGCTCTGGAGTTGTCTCTGCAGTCTCTGACGACTTTGTGGGGGCTGTGCTCTGTAGATGTCTCTGAAGTCTATGACCACTAGGTGGGGGCAGTGCTCTATAGATGTCTCTGCAGTCTATGACCACTAGGTGGGGGCAGTGCTCTGTAGATTTCTCTGCATTCTATGACCACTAGGTAGGGGCAATGCTCTGTAGATGTCTCTGTAGTCTATGTCCACTAGGTGGGGGCAGTGCTCTGTAGATGTCTCTGTAGTCTCTGACCACTTGGTGGGGCAGTGCTCTGTAGATGTATCTGCAGTCTCTGACCACTAGGTGAGGGCAGTGCTCTGTAGATGACTCTGCAGTCTTTGACCACTAGGTGTGGGCAGTGCTCTGTAGATGTATCTGCAGTCTCTGACCACTAGGTGGGGGCAGTGCTCTGTAGATGTCTCTATAGTCTCTGACCAATAGGTGGGGGCAGTGCTCTGTAGATGTATCTGCAGTCTATGACCACTAGGTTGGGGCAGTGCTCTGTAGATGTCTCTGCAGTGTACGACCAGTAGGTGGGGGCAGTGCTCTGTAGATGTCTCTGAAGTCTATGACAACTAGGTGGGGGCAGTGCTCTGTAGATGTCTCTGCAGTCTCTGACCACTAGGTGGGGGCAGTGCTCTGTAGATGCATCTGTAGTCTCTGTCCACTAGGTGGGGGCAGTGCTCTGTAGATGTCTCTGCAGTCTCTTACCACTAGGTGGGGGCAGTGCTATGTAGATGTCTCTGCAGTCTCTGACCACTAGGTGAGGACAGTGCTCTGTAGATGTCTCTGCAGTCTCTTATCACTAGGTGGGGGCAGTGCTCTGTAGATGTATCTGCAGTCTCTGACCACTAGGTGTCTCTGGCAGATAGAAAGTTTAGTTGCTGCCTGGACTGTAGTGAGTACACTCCTGTCCCTGACTATAATAGTGAGTGTACGCCTGTCCCTGACTGTAATAGTGTGTGTACACCTGTCCCTGATTGTATTAATGAGTGTGCACCTGTCCCTGACTGTAATAGTGAGTGTACACCTGTCCCTGACTGTAATAGTGAGTGTACTCCTGTCCCTGGCTGTAATAGTGAGTGTACACCTGTCCCTGACTGTAATAGTGAGTGTACACCTGTCCCTGAATGTACTAGTGAGTGCACGCCTGTCCCTGACTGTAATAGTGAGTGTACACCTGTCCCTTACTGTAATAGTGAGTGTACACCTGTCCCTGACTGCAATAGTGAGTGTACACCTGTCCCTGACTGTAATAGTGAGTCTACACCTGTCCCTGACTGTACTAGTGAGTGTTCGCCTGTCCCTGACTGTAATAGTGAGTGTGCACCTGTCCCTGACTGTAATATTGAGTGTATGCCAGTCCCTGACTGTAATAGTGAGTGTACACCTGTCCCTGACTGTATTACTGAGGGTACGCCTGTCCCTGACTGTATTAGTGAGTTTACGCCTGTCTCTGACTGTAATAGCGAGTGTACGCCTGTCCCTGACTGTAATTGTGAGTGTACACCTGTCCCTGACTGTATTAGTGAGTGCACACCTGTCCCTGACTGTATTAGTGAGTGTACACCTGTCCCGGACTTTATTAGTGAGTGTACGCCTGTCCCTGACTGTAATAGTGAGTGTACCCTTGTCCCTGACTGTATTAGTGAGTGCACACCTGTCCCTGACTTTATTAGTGAGTGTACGCCTGTCTCTGACTGTAATAGTGAGTTTACATCTGTCCCTGGCTGTAATAGTGAGTTTACACCTGTCACTGACTTTGCTAGTGTGTGCTCGCCTGTCCCTGACAGTAATAGTGAGTGCACACCTGTCCCTGACTTTATTAGTGAGTGTACGCCTGTCCCTGACTGTAATAGTGAATGTACACATGTCCCTGACTGTATTAGTGAGTGCACACCTGTCCCCGACTTTATTAGTGAGTGTACGCCTGTCCCTGGCTGTAATAGTGAGTCTACACCTGTGCCTGACAGTACTAGTGAGTGTTCGCCTGTCCCTGACTGTAATAGGGAGTGTACCCCTGTCCCTGACTGTCTTAGTGAGTGTACACCTGTCACTGCCTGTAATAGTGAGTGTACACCTGTCCCTAACTGTAATAGCGAGTGTACACCTGTCCCTGACTGTAATAGTGAGTGTACACCTATCCCTGATTGTAATAGTGAGTGTACGCCTGTCCCTGACTGTAATGGTAAGTGTACACCTGTCCCTGACTGTAATAGTGAGTGTACGCCTGCCCCTGACTCTAATAGTGAGTGTACGCCTGTCCCTGACTGTAATAGTGAGTGTACACCTGTTTCTGACTGTAATAGTGAGTGTACGCCTGTCCCTAACTGTAATAGTGAGTGTACACCAGTTTCTGACTGTAATAGTGAGTGTACGCCTGTCCCTGACTGTAATAGTGAGCGTACATCTGTCCCTGACTGTAATAGTGAGTGTACATCTGTCCCTGACTGTAATAGTGAGTGTACACCTGTCCCTGACTGTAATAGTGAGTGTACCCCTGTCCCTGACTGTAATAGTGAGTGTACGCCTGTCCCTGACTGTAATAGTGAGTGTACACCTGTCCCTGACTGTAATAGTGAGTGTACGCCTGTCCCTGACTGTAATAGTGAGTGTACACCTGTCCCTGACTGTAATAGTGAGTGTACGCCTGTCCCTGACTGTGATAGTGAGTGTACACCTGTCCCTGACTGTAATAGTGAGTGTACACCTGTCCCTGACTGTAATAGTGAGTGTACGCCTGTCCCTGAGTGTAATAGTGAGTGTACACCTGTCCCTGACTGTAATAGTGAGCGTACTCCTGTCCCTGACTGTAATAGTGAGCGTACTCCTGTCCCTGACTGTAATAGTGAGTGTACACCTGTCCCTGACTGTAATAGTGAGCGTACTCCTGTCCCAAACTGTAATAGTGAGTGTACACCTGTCCCTGACTGTAATAGTGAGCGTACTCCTGTCCCAAACTGTAATAGTGAGTGGTCGCATGTCCCTGAGTGTAATAGTAAATGTACACCTGTCTCTGACTTTAATAGTGAGTCTACACCTGTCCCTGTCTGTAATAGTAAGTCTACACCTGTCCCTAACTGTACTAGTGAGTGTTCGCTCGTCCCTGACTGTAATAGTGAGTTTACCCCTGACTGTAATAGTGAGTGTACAACTGTCCCTGACTGTAATAGTGAGTGTACACCTGTCCCTGACTGTAATAGTGAGTGTACGCCTGTCCCTGACTCTATTAGTGACTGTACGCCTGTTCCTGACTGTAATAGTGAGTGTACCCCAGACTCTGACTGTAATAGTGAGTGTACACCTGTCCCTGACTGTAATAGTGAGTGTACACCTGTCCCTGACTGTAATAGTGAGTGTACGCCTGTCCCTGACTGTAATAGGGAGTGTACGCCTGTTCCTGAGTGCAATAGTTTGTGTACACCTGTCCCTGACTGTAATTGTGAGTGTATTCCTGTCCCTGACTGTAATAGGGAGTGTACACCTGTCCCTGACTGTAATAGTGAGCGTACACCTGTCCCTGACTGTAATAGTGAGTGTACACCTGTCACTGACTGTAATAGTGAGTTTACATCTGTCCCTGGCTGTAATAGTGAGTTTACACCTGTCACTGACTGTGCTAGTGTGTGCTTGCCTGTCCCTGACAGTAATAGTGAGTGTACACCTGTCCCTGACTGTAATAGTGAGTGTATACCTGTCCCTGGCTGTAATAGTGAATGTAAACCTGTCCCTGACTGTAATATTGAGTTTACACCTGTCACTGACTGTAATAGTGAGTGTACGTCTGTCCCTGACTGTAATAGTTAGTCTACACCTGTCCCTGACTGTACTAGTGAGTGTACACCTGTCCCTGACTGTAATAGTGAGTGCACACCTGTCCCTGACTGTAATAGTGGGTGTACGCCCTTCCCTGACAATAACAGTGAGTGTGCGCCTTTCCCTTACTGTAATAGTGAGTAGACCCCTGTCCCTGACTGTAATAGTTAGTCTACACCTGTCCCTGACTGTACTAGTGAGTGTTTGCCGGTCCCTGACTGTAATAGTGAGTGCACACCTGTCCCTGACTGTAATAGTGGGTGTACGCCCTTCCCTGACAATAACAGTGAGTGTGCGCCTTTCCCTTACTGTAATAGTGAGTAGACCCCTGTCCCTGACTGTAATAGGGAGTGTACTCCTGTCCCTGACTGTCCTAGGGAGAGTACACCTGTCCCAGACTGTATTAGTGAGTGTACCCCTTTCCCTGCCTGTAATAGTGAGTGTACACCTGTCCCTGACTGTAATAGTGAGTGTACGCCTGTCCCTGACTGTAATAGTGAGTGTACACCTATCCCTGACTGTAATAGGGAGTGTACACCTGTCCCTGACTGTATTAGTGACTGTACACCTTTCCCTGACTGTAATAGTGAGTGTACACCTTCCCTGACTGTAATAGTGAGTGTACACCTATCCCTGACTGTAATAGGGAGTGTACAGATGTCCCTGACTGTATTAGTGAGTGTACGCCTGTCCCTGACTGTAATAGTGAGTGTACGCCTGTCCCTTACTGTAATAGTGAGTGTATGCCTGTCCCTAACTGTAATAGTGAGTGTACGCCTGTCCCTGGCTGTAATAGTGAGTGTGCGCCTGTCCCTGACTGTGTTAATGAGTGTACGCCTGTCCCTGAGTGTAATAATGAGTGTACTCCTGTCCCTGACTGTAATAGTGAGTGTACCCCTGTCCCTGACTGTAATAGTGAGCAAACACCTGGCCCTTAATGTAATAGTGAGTGTACCCCTGTCCTTGACTGTAATAGTGAGTGTACGCCTGTCCCTGACTGTAATAGTGAGTGTACGCCTGTCCCTGACTGTATTAGTGAGTGTACCCCTTTCCCTGACTGTAATAGTGACTATACGCCTGTCCCTGGCTTTAATAGTGAGTGTACACCAGTCGCTGACTGTAATAGTGAGTGTACGCCTGTCCCTGACTGTAATAGTGAGTGTACACCTATCCCTGACTGTAATAGGGAATGTACACCTGTCCCTGACTGTATAAGTGAGTTTACTCCTGTCCCTTACAGTAATAGTGAGTGTACACCTTCCCTGACTGTAATAGTGAGTGTACACCTATCCCTGACTGTAATAGGGAGTGTACAGATGTCCCTGACTGTATTAGTGAGTGTACGCCTGTCCCTGACTGTAATAGTGAGTGTACGCCTGTCCCTTACTGTAATAGTGAGTGTATGCCTGTCCCTAACTGTAATAGTGAGTGTACGCCTGTCCCTGGCTGTAATAGTGAGTGTGCGCCTGTCCCTGACTGTGTTAATGAGTGTACGCCTGTCCCTGAGTGTAATAATGAGTGTACCCCTGTCCCTGACTGTAATAGTGAGCAAACACCTGGCCCTTAATGTAATAGTGAGTGTACCCCTGTCCTTGACTGTAATAGTGAGTGTACGCCTGTCCCTGACTGTAATAGTGAGTGTACGCCTGTCCCTGACTGTATTAGTGAGTGTACCCCTTTCCCTGACTGTAATAGTGACTATACGCCTGTCCCTGGCTTTAATAGTGAGTGTACACCAGTCGCTGACTGTAATAGTGAGTGTACGCCTGTCCCTGACTGTAATAGTGAGTGTACACCTATCCCTGACTGTAATAGGGAATGTACACCTGTCCCTGACTGTATAAGTGAGTGTACTCCTGTCCCTTACAGTAATAGTGAGTGTACACCTGTCCCTGGCTGTAAAAGTAAGTGTGCGTCTGTCCCTGACTGAAATAGTGAGTGTACACCTGTCCCTGACTATAATAGTGAGTGTACTCCTGTCCCTGACTGAAATAGTGAGTGTACACCTTTCCCTGACTGTAATAGTGAGTGTAAACCTTTCCCTGACTGTAATAGTGAGTGTACACCTGTCCCTGGCTGTAATAGAGAGTGTGCGCCTGTCCCTGACTGTAATAGTGAGTGTACGCCTGTCCCTGGCTGTAATAGTGAGTGTGCGCCTGTCCCTGACTGTAATAGTGAGTGTACGCCTGTCCCTGACAATAATACTGAGTGTACGCCTATCCCTGACTATAATAGTGAGTGTACTCCTGTCCCTGACTGTAATAGTGAGTGTACACCTGTCCCTGACTTTACTAGTGAGTATATGTCTGTCTCTGACTGTAATAGCGAGCGTGCGCCTGTCCCTGAGTGTAATAGTGAGTGAACGCCTGTCCCTGAGTGTAATAGTGAGTGTACTCCTGTCCCTGACTGTAATAGTGAGTGTACCCCTGTCCCTGACTGTAATAGTGAGCATACACCTGTCCCTGACTGTAATAGTGAGTGTACCCCTGTCCTTGACTGTAATAGGGAGTGTACTCCTGTCCCTGACTGTCCTAGGGAGTGTACACCTGTCCCAGACTGTATTAGTGAGTGTACCCCTATCCCTGCCTGTAATAGTGACTATACGCCTGTCCCTGGCTGTAATAGTAAGTGTACACATGTCCCTGACTGTAATAGTGAGTGTACGCCTGTCCCTGACTGTAATAGTGAGTGTACACCTATCCCTGACTGTAATAGGGAGTGTACACCTTTCCCTGACTGTAATAGTGAGTGTACACCTTCCCTGACTGTAATAGTGAGTGTACACCTATCCCTGACTGTAATAGGGAGTGTACACATGTCCCTGACTGTATTAGTGAGTGTACGCCTGTCCCTTACTGTAATAGTGAGTGTACGCCTGTCCCTGACTGTAATAGTGAGTGTACACCTTTCCCTGACTGTAATAGTGAGTGTACGCCTGTCCCTGGCTGTAATAGTGAGTGTGTGCCTGTCCCTGACTGTAATAGTGAGTGTACGCCTGTCCCTGACTGTATTAGTGAGTGTACACCTGTCCCTGACTGTAATAGTGACTATACGCCTGTCCCTGGCTGTAATAGTGAGTGTACCCCTGTCCCTGACTGTAATAGTGAGCAAACACCTGGCCCTTAATGTAATAGTGAGTGTACCCCTGTCCCTGACTGTAACAGTGAGTGTACTCCTGTCCCTGACTGTAATAGTGAGTGTACGCCTGTCCCTGACTGTATTAGTGACTATACGCCTGTCCCTGGCTGTAATAGTGAGTGTACACCAGTCGCTGACTGTAATAGTGGGTGTACGCCTGTCCCTGACAGTAATAGTGAGTGTACACCTATCCTTGACTGTAATAGTGAGTGTACCCCTGTCCCTGACTGTAATAATGAGCATACACCTGTCCCTGACTGTAATAGTGAGTGTACTCCTGTCCCTGACTGTAATAGGGAGTGTACTCCTGTCCCTGACTGTCCTAGGGAGTGTACACCTGTCCCAGACTATATTAGTGAGTGTAACCCTTTCCCTGCCTGTAATAGTGACAATACGTGTACGCCTGTCCCTGACTGTAATAGTGAGTGTACACCTATCCCTGACTGTAATAGGGAGTGTACACCTTTCCCTGACTGTAATAGTGAGTGTACACCTTCCCTGACTGTAATAGTGAGTGTACACCTATCCCTGACTGTAATAGGGAGTGTACACATGTCCCTGACTGTATTAGTGAGTGTACGCCTGTCCCTTACTGTAATAGTGAGTGTACGCCTGTCCCTGACTGTAATAGTGAGTGTACACCTTTCCCTGACTGTAATAGTGAGTGTACGCCTGTCCCTGGCTGTAATAGTGAGTGTGTGCCTGTCCCTGACTGTAATAGTGAGTGTACGCCTGTCCCTGACTGTATTAGTGAGTGTACACCTGTCCCTGACTGTAATAGTGACTATACGCCTGTCCCTGGCTGTAATAGTGAGTGTACCCCTGTCCCTGACTGTAATAGTGAGCAAACACCTGGCCCTTAATGTAATAGTGAGTGTACCCCTGTCCCTGACTGTAACAGTGAGTGTACTCCTGTCCCTGACTGTAATAGTGAGTGTACGCCTGTCCCTGACTGTATTAGTGACTATACGCCTGTCCCTGGCTGTAATAGTGAGTGTACACCAGTCGCTGACTGTAATAGTGGGTGTACGCCTGTCCCTGACAGTAATAGTGAGTGTACACCTATCCTTGACTGTAATAGTGAGTGTACCCCTGTCCCTGACTGTAATAATGAGCATACACCTGTCCCTGACTGTAATAGTGAGTGTACTCCTGTCCCTGACTGTAATAGGGAGTGTACTCCTGTCCCTGACTGTCCTAGGGAGTGTACACCTGTCCCAGACTATATTAGTGAGTGTAACCCTTTCCCTGCCTGTAATAGTGACAATACGCCTGTCCCTGGCTGTAATAGTAAGTGTACACCTGTCCCTGACTGTAATAGTGAGTGTACGCCTGTCCCTGACTTTAATAGTGAGTGTACACCTGTCCCTGACTGTAATAGGGAGTGTACACCTGTCCCTGACTGTATTAGTGAGTGTTCACCTTCCCTGATTGTAATAGTGAGTGTACACCTATCCCTGACTGTAATAGGGAGTGTACACATGTCCCTGACT
The DNA here is from genome assembly GCF_029499605.1 of Hyla sarda. NCBI lineage: Eukaryota > Metazoa > Chordata > Amphibia > Anura > Hylidae > Hyla > Hyla sarda. Next base: position 618,329,333 of record NC_079189.1, read on the forward strand.
GTATTAGTGAGTGTACGCCTGTCCCTGACTCTAATAGTGAGTGTACGCCTGTCCTTTACTGCAATAGTGAGTTTACGCCTGTCCCTGACTGTAATAGTGAGTGTACACCTTTCCCTGACTGTAATAGTGAGTGTACGCCTTTCCCTGGCTGTAATAAAGAGTGTGCGCCTGTCCCTGACTGTATTAGTGACTGTATGCCTGTCCCTGACTGTAATAGTGAGTGTACACCTGTCCCTGACTGTAATAGTGACTGTACACCTGTCCCTGACTTTAATAGTGAGTGTACGCCTGTCCCTGACTGTAATAGTGAGTGTATGCCTGTCCCTGTCTGTAATAGTGAGTGTACGCCTGTCCCTGACTGTAATAGTATGTGTACACATGTCCCTGACTGTAAAAGTAAGTGTACACCTGTCCCTGACTGTAATAGTGAGTGTACACCTGTCCCTGACTGTAATAGTGAGTGTACACCTGTCCCTGACTGTAAAATTGAGTGTACACCTGTCCCTGACTGTAATAGTGAGTGTACGCCTGTCCCTGACTGTAATTGTGAGTGTACACCTTTCCCTGACTGTAATAGTGAGTGTACGCCTGTCCCTGAGTGTAATAGTGAGTGTACTCCTGTCCCTGACTGTAATAGTGAGTGTACCCCTGTCCCTGACTGTAATAGTGAGCATACACCTGTCCCTGACTGTGATAGTGAGTGTACCCCTGTCCTTGACTGTAATAGGGAGTGTACTCCTGTCCCTGACTGTCCTAGGGAGTGTACACCTGTCCCAGACTGTATTAGTGAGTGTATCCCTATCCCTGCCTGTAATAGTGACTATACGCCTGTCCCTGGCTGTAATAGTAAGTGTACACATGTCCCTGACTGTAATAGTGAGTGTACGCCTGTCCCTGACTGTAATAGTGAGTGTACACCTATCCCTGACTGTAATAGGGAGTGTACACCTTTCCCTGACTGTAATAGTGAGTGTACACCTTCCCTGACTGTAATAGTGAGTGTACGCCTTCCCTGACTGTAATAGTGAGTGTACACCTTTCCCTGACTGTAATAGTGAGTGTACACCTTCCCTGACTGTAATAGTGAGTGTACACCTTCCCTGACTGTAATAGTGAGTGTACACCTTCCCTGACTGTAATAGGGAGTGTACACATGTCCCTGACTGTATTAGTGAGTGTACGCCTGTCCCTTACTGTAATAGTGAGTGTACGCCTGTCCCTGACTGTAATAGTGAGTGTACACCTTTCCCTGACTGTAATAGTGAGTGTACGCCTGTCCCTGGCTGTAATAGTGAGTGTGCGCCTGTCCCTGACTGTAATAGTGAGTGTACGCCTGTCCCTGACTGTATTAGTGAGTGTACACCTGTCCCTGACTGTAATAGTGACTATACGCCTGTCCCTGGCTGTAATAGTGAGTGTACCCCTGTCCCTGACTGTAATAGTGAGCAAACACCTGGCCCTTAATGTAATAGTGAGTGTACCCCTGTCCCTGACTGTAACAGTGAGTGTACTCCTGTCCCTGACTGTAATAGTGAGTGTACACCTGTCCCTGACTGTAATAGTGAGTGTACGCCTGCCCCTGACTGTAATAGTGAGTTTACGCCTGTCCCTGACTGTAATAGTGAGTGTACACCTGTTTCTGACTGTAATAGTGAGAGTACGCCTGTCCCTGACTGTAATAGTGAGTGTACATCTGTCCCTGACTGTAATAGTGAGTGTATACCTGTTTCTGACTGTAATAGTGAGTGTACGCCTGTCCCTGACTGTAAAAGTGAGCGTACATCTGTCCCTGACTGTAATAGTGAGTGTACACCTGTCCCTGACTGTAATAGTGAGTGTACCCCTGTCCCTGACTGTAATAGTGAGTGTACACCTGTCCCTGACTGTAATAGTGAGTGTACGCCTGTCCCTGACTGTAATAGTGAGTGTACACCTGTCCCTGACTGTAATAGTGAGTGTACGCCTGTCCCTGACTGTAATAGTGAGTGTACACCTGTCCCTGACTGTAATAGTGAGTGTACACCTGTCCCTGACTGTAATAGTGAGTGTACACCTGTCCCTGGCTGTAATAGTGAGTGTACGCCTGTCCCTGACTGTATTAGTGAGTTTATGCCTGTCCCTGACTGTAATAGTGAGTGTACACCTGTCCCTTACTGTAATAGAGAGTGTACCCCTGTCCTTGACTGTAATAGTGAGTGTACCCCTTTCCCTGACTGTAATAGTGAGTGTATTCCTGTCTGTGACTGTAATAGTGAGTGTACACCTGTCCCTGACTGTAATAGTGAGTGTACGCCTGTCCCTGACTGTAATAGTGAGTGTACGCCTGTCCCTGACTGTAATAGTGAGTGTACACCTGTCCCTGACTGTAATAGTGAGTGTACACCTTTCCCTGACTGTAATAGTGAGTGTACGCCTGTCCCTGACTGTAATAGTGAGTGTATGCCTTTCCCTGACTGTAATAGTGAGTGTACGCCTGCCCCTGACTGTAATAGTGAGTGTACACCTGTCCATGACTGTAATAGTAAGTGTACACCTTTCCCTGACTGTTATAGTAAGTGTACGCCTGTCCCTGACTGTAATAGTGAGTGTACGCCTGTCCCTGACTGTAATAGTGAGTGTACGCCTGTCCCTGACTGTAATAGTGAGTGTACACCTGTCCCTGACTGTAATAGTGAGTGTACGCCTGCCCCTGACTGTAATAGTGAGTGTACGCCTGTCCCTGACTGTAATAGTGAGTGTACACCTGTTTCTGACTGTAATAGTGAGTGTACGCCTGTCCCTGACTGTAATAGTGAGTGTACATCTGTCCCTGACTGTAATAGTGAGTGTACACCTGTTTCTGACTGTAATAGTGAGTGTACGCCTGTCCCTGACTGTAATAGTGAGCGTACATCTGTCCCTGACTGTAATAGTGAGTGTACATCTGTCCCTGACTGTAATAGTGAGTGTACACCTGTCCCTGACTGTAATAGTGAGTGTACCCCTGTCCCTGACTGTAATAGTGAGTGTATTCCTGTCCCTGACTGTAATAGTGAGTGTACACCTGTCCCTGACTGTAATAGTGAGTGTACGCCTGTCCCTGACTGTAATAGTGAGTGTACACCTGTCCCTGACTGTAATAGTGAGTGTACGCCTGTCCCTGACTGTAATAGTGAGTGTACACCTGTCCCTGACTGTAATAGTGAGTGTACGCCTGTCCCTGACTGTAATAGTGAGTGTACGCCTGTCCCTGACTGTAATAGTGAGTGTACACCTGTCCCTGACTGTAATAGTGAGTGTACACCTTTCCCTGACTGTAATAGTGAGTGTACGCCTGTCCCTGACTGTAATAGTGAGTGTATGCCTGTCCCTGACTGTAATAGTGAGTGTACGCCTATCCCTGACTGTAATAGTGAGTGTACATCTGTCCCTGACTGTAATAGTGAGTGTACACCTGTCCCTGACTGTAATAGTGAGTGTACGCCTGTCCCTGACTGTAATAGTGAGTGTACATCTGTCCCTGACTGTAATAGTGAGTGTACACCTGTTTCTGACTGTAATAGTGAGTGTACGCCTGTCCCTGACTGTAATAGTGAGTGTACATCTGTCCCTGACTGTAATAGTGAGTGTACATCTGTCCCTGACTGTAATAGTGAGTGTACACCTGTCCCTGACTGTAATAGTGAGTGTACCCCTGTCCATGACTGTAATAGTGAGTGTATTCCTGTCTGTGACTGTAATAGTGAGTGTACACCTGTCCCTGACTGTAATAGTGAGTGTACGCCTGTCCCTGACTGTAATAGTGAGTGTACACCTCTCCCTGAGTGTATTAGTGAGTGTATACCTGTCCCTGAGTGTAATAGTGAGTGTACACCTGTCCCTGACTGTAATAGTGAGTGTACACCTGTCCCTGACTGTAATAGTGAGTGTACACCTGTTTCTGACTGTAATAGTGAGTGTACGCCTGTCCCTGACTGTAATAGTGAGTGTACATCTGTCCCTGACTGTAATAGTGAGTGTACACCTGTTTCTGACTGTAATAGTGAGTGTACGCCTGTCCCTGACTGTAATAGTGAGTGTACATCTGTCCCTGACTGTAATAGTGAGTGTACATCTGTCCCTGACTGTAATAGTGAGTGTACACCTGTCCCTGACTGTAATAGTGAGTGTACCCCTGTCCCTGACTGTAATAGTGAGTGTATTCCTGTCTGTGACTGTAATAGTGAGTGTACACCTGTCCCTGACTGTAATAGTGAGTGTACGCCTGTCCCTGACTGTAATAGTGAGTGTACACCTATCCCTGAATGTAATAGTAAGTGTCTATGTCTGACGGAATGTCCTGTAATACTATGTCTGACTGAATTTCCTGTAAGACTATGTCTGACCGAATGTCCTGTAGGACTATGTCTGACGGAATGTCCTGTAGGACTATGTCTGACGGAATGTCCTGTAGGAATATGTCTGACAGAATGTCCTGTAAGACAATGTCTGACCGAATTTCCTGTAGGACTATGTCTGATGGAATGTCTTGTAGGACTATGTCTGACGGAATGTCTTGTAGGACTATGTCTGACGGAATGTCCTGTAGGACTATGTCTGACGGAATGTCCGGTAGGTTTATGTCTGACGGAATGTCCTGTAAGACAATGTCTGACCGAATTTCCTGTAGGACTATGTCTGACGGAATGTCCTGTAGGACTATGTCTGACGGAATGTCCAGTAGGTCTATGTCTGACGGAATGTCCTGTAGGAATATGTCTGACGGAATGTCCAGTAGGACTATGTCTGACTGAATATCCTGTAGGACTATGTCTGATGGAATGTCCTGTAGGACTATGTCTGACGGAATGTCCTGTAGGACTATGTCTGACGGAATGTCCGGTAGGACTATGTCTGATGGAATGTCCTTTAGGACTATGTCTGATGGAATGTCCTGTAGGACTATGTCTGATGGAATGTCCTGTAGGACTATGTCTGACGGAATGTCCAGTAGGACTATGTCTGACGGAATGTCCTGTAGGACTATGTCTGATGGAATGTCCTGTAGTACTATGTCTGACGGAATGTCCTGTAGGACTATGTCTGACGGAATGTCCGGTAGGACTATGTCTGACGGAATGTCCGGTAGGACTATGTCTGATGGAATGTCCTTTAGGACTATGTCTGATGGAATGTCCTGTAGGACTATGTCTGACGGAATGTCCGGTAGGACTATGTCTGATGGAATGTCCTTTAGGACTATGTCTGATGGAATGTCCTGTAGGACTATGTCTGATGGAATGTCCTGTAGGACTATGTCTGACGGAATGTCCTGTAGGACTATGTCTGACGGAATGTCCGGTAGGACTATGTCTGACGGAATGTCCGGTAGGACTATGTCTGATGGAATGTCCTTTAGGACTATGTCTGATGGAATGTCCTGTAGGACTATGTCTGACGGAATGTCCGGTAGGACTATGTCTGATGGAATGTCCTTTAGGACTATGTCTGATGGAATGTCCTGTAGGACTGTGTCTGATGTAATGTCCGGTAGGACTATGTCTGATGGAATGTCCTTTAGGACTATGTCTGATGGAATGTCCTGTAGGACTATGTCTGATGGAATGTCCTGTAGGACTATGTCTGATGTGCCGGAACAAATGACAGTTCAGAGAGAAGGATCCGCAGTCCTGGCGGCTCCGATGGGAAATAATAGTGAACGTCGTCCGGCCCCGTCATGGAGGAAGAGAACGCGCGTGTGTATTTACCGAGGAAATTCCCATAAATAATGTGCGGGGGTGGGGGGGGGGGTGTCTGTGTGTGGCCCCTCACAAGGTTCCCAGCACATGACTCCATTACGTCTCCATTGGGGGGGTCTGTGTGTGGCCCCTCACAAGGTTCCCAGCACATGACTCCATTACGTCTCCATTGAGGGGGTCTGTGTGTGGCCCCTCACAAGGTTCCCAGCACATGACTCCATTACGTCTCCATTGGGGGGGTCTGTGTGTGGCCCCTCACAAGGTTCCCAGCACATGACTCCATTACGTCTCCATTGGGGGGGTCTGTGTGTGGCCCCTCACAAGGTTCCCAGCACATGACTCCATTACGTCTCCATTGGGGGGGTCTGTGTGTGGCCCCTCACAAGGTTCCCAGCACATGACTCCATTACGTCTCCATTGGGGGGGTCTGTGTGTGGCCCCTCACAAGGTTCCCAGCACATGACTCCATTACCTCTCCATCCATCACTCAGTGTTTATTGGGCGCCGGCTGAGGAAGCTCACATCTAAATATAACAATCAATCACGTGCGCCATCCGGTAAACACAGCGCCGGCAAATGACCCCCCCGCAGCCAACAAATGATCCCCCCCACCGCCAACAAACGAGTCCCCCCACCGTCACCAACAAATTAGCCCCCCCAGCGCCAACATATGAGCCCCCCACTGTCACCATCAAATGAGCCCCCCACCACCAACAAACGAGCCCCTCACAGTCACCAACAAAAGAGCCCCCCCACCGCCAACAAATGAGCCCCCCCACAGTCACCAACAAAGGAGCCCCCCACTGTCACTAACAAATGATTTCCCCCCCCACCGCCAACAAATAAGTCCCCCCCACCACCAACTTAGCCCCCCACTGTCACTAACAAATGATTCCCCCCCCCACCGCCATCAACAAATACGCCCCCCAAAACCATTCAATCGCCTGAGCCGTTGAACATAATGGCGGCCGTCCCTCTGATGCACAGTACAACTTCCTCTGACCGGCCGTAGATTCTGTATTGATAATATTGTATGTTCTCCCGACATCTACAAGGAGTTTGCATGTTCTCTCAACATCTACAAGGAGTTTGTACGTTCTCCTGACATCTATAAGAAGTTTGTATGTTCTCCCAACATCTACAAGGAGTTTGCATGTTCTCTCAACATCTACAAGGAGTTTGTACGTTCTCCTGACATCTATAAGAAGTTTGTATGTTCTCCCGACATCTACAAGGAGTTTGTATGTTCTCCCGACATCTACAAGGAGTTTGTATGTTCTCCAATTATGTGGAAGGAGTTTGTATGTTCTCCCAACATCTACAAGAAGTTTTTATGTGCTCCCGACATCTACAAAAAGTTTGTATGTTCTCCCAACATCTACAAGAAGTTTTTATGTGCTCCCGACATCTACAAGGAGTTTGTATGTTCTCCTGACATCTACAAGGAGTTTGTATGTTCTCCAATTATGTGGAATGAGTTTGTATGTTCACCCAACATCTACAAGAAGTTTGCATGTTCTCCCAACATCTACAAGGAGTTTGTATGTTCACCCAACATCTACAAGAAGTTTGAATGTTCTCCCAACATCTACAAGAAGTTTATATGTTCACCCAAGATCTACAAGGAGTTTGTATGTTCTCCCGACATCTACCATGAATCTTTATGTTCACCCAACATCTACAAGGAGTTTGTATGGTCTCCAATTATCTGGAAGGAGTTTGTATGTTCTCCAATTATCTGGAAGGAGTTTGTATGTTCACCCAACATCTACAAGTTTGTATGGTCTCCAATTATCTGGAAGGAGTTTGTATGTTCTCCCAGCATATATAAGGAGTCTGTATGTTCTCTCTGTGTTTGTATGATTTCCTCCTATACTCTGATATGAGTGATGACAATCTCTGTACACCGCTTCGGGATATGTTGGTGCTATATAAATAAATGGACAATAATTGCTCTATGATTTTCCATTCCCATGGACTTGGCTGACAGACCAGGGACTTACAGATCATGTGATCTTGGGCTTCCAGCACTTCGAGGGTTACTTTTCAGTATAAAAATTCCTGTGTGATGTGACTTTTGGTCGCCGCGTCGTCCTCATCGTCCCTCTGAAGCTCCCGCTTTCTTGTGGCCCCAGCCGAGCGCCTTTGATCTGCGGATCTCGCCTCCTGTGTTCTTCACGGGTCCATTGATATTCCGGGCACATGGGTCACATTATGTGAAGATCACAAAGATGCAGAGGAAGCGCGGGGTCAGGATACGGTCACAGATCGGGGGATGATGGGAGTGAACGGGCCCCACAGAAAAACCTCAGACTCATAATAGGGGCCCCAACAGGGCCGGCTCAGGATCATCATCGTCTGGTGATAGGGTCGCCATGAACCCGGGCCCCTCTTCTCCTGGGGCCCATGCCAGCTGCCGCCTTTATGTGTGTCTGTCCCATTAATAGGTGCAGAAGAGGAGCCCTCGTCCTGCCCTGTAGACCCATCAGTGTGGGATCCTAGGGGGCAGGCCTCTATATAGCGGCCTGCCCCCTAGGATCCTCCACTGATGGGTCTATAGAGCCATGAAGTTCTGCAGGGGAGGAGCCATAATTTATCACACAAATGTCTCCCATCATCCTGCTGTGACAAGGGCGCAGGGACACGGGCTGGGAGCATCAATGTTATGGCCGCACTGACTCTTAATGGCAATATTACGGGGGCAATGACTATTATGGGCAATATTACGGGGATAATGACTATTATTGGCAATATTAGGGGGGCAGTGACTATTATTGACAATATTATGGGGGCAGTGACTATTATTGGCAATATTATGGGGACAGTGACTATTACCGGCAATATTATGGGGACAGTGACTATTATTGGCAATATTATGGGGACAGTGACTATTATTCACAATATTATGGGGGCAGTGACTATTACCGGCAATATTATGGGGACAGTGACTATTATTGGCAATATTATGGGGACAGTGACTATTATTCACAATATTATGGGGGCAGTGACTATTACCGGCAAAATTATGGGGACAGTGACTATTAATAACAATATTATTGGGGCAGTGACTATTATTGACAATATTATGGGGACAGTGACTATTATTGGCAATATTATGGGCACAGTGACTATTAATAACAATATTATTGGGGCAGTGACTATTATTGACAATATTATGGGGACAGTGACTATTATTGACAATATTATGGGGACAGTGACTATTATTGGCAATATTATGGGGGCAGTGACTATTATTGACAATATTATGGGGACAGTGACTATTACCGGCAATATTATGGGGACAGTGACTATTATTGGCAATATTATGGGACAGTGACTATTAAAGACAATATTATGGGGACAGTGACTATTATTGACAATATTATGAGGACAGTGACTATTATTGGCAATATTATGGGCACAGTGACTATTAATAACAATATTATGGGGACAGTGACTTTTATTGGCATTATTATGTGGGCAGTGACTATTATTGACAATATTATGGGGGCAGTGACTATTATTGACAATATTATGGGGCGGTGACTATTATTGACAATATTATGGGGGCAGTGACTATTATTGACAATATTATGGGGCAGTGACTATTATTGACAATATTATTGGGACAGTGGATATTATTGACAATATTATGGGGCAGTGACTATTATTGACAATACTATGGGGACAGTGACTATTACCGGCAATATTATGGGGACAGTGACTATTATTGACAATATTATGGGGACAGTGACTATTATCGGCAATCTTATGGGGACAGTGACTATTATTGACAATACTATGGGGACAGTGACTATTACCGGCAATATTATGGGGATAGTGACTATTATTGACAATATTATGGGGACAGTGACTATTACCGGCAATATTATGGGGACAGTGACTATTACCGGAAATATTATGGGGACAGTGACTATTACCGGCAATATTATGGGGACAGTGACTATTAACGGCAATATTATGGGGGCAATGACTATTATTGGCAATATTATGGGGGCAGTGACTATTACCGGCAATATTATGGGGGCAGTGACTATTATTGGCAATATTATGGGGGCAGTGACTATTATTGGCAATATTATGGGGGCAGTGACTATTATTGGCAATATTATGGGGGCAGTGACTCTTACCAACAATAGTATGGGGACAGTGACTATTACCGGCAATATTATGGGGACAGTGACTATTACCGGCAATATTATGGGGACAGTGACTATTACTGGCAATATTATGGGGGCAATGACTATTATTGGCAATATTATGGGGACAGTGACTATTACCGGCAATATTATGGGGACAGTGACTATTATTGACAATATTATGGGGGCAGTGACTATTATTGGCAATATTATGGGGACAGTGACTATTATTGGCAATATTATGGGGACAGTGACTATTATTGACAATATTATGGGGGCAGTGACTATTGCCGACAATATTATGGGGACAGTGACTATTACCGGCAATATTATGGGGACAGTGACTATTACTGGCAATATTATGGGGGTAGTGACTATTACTGGCAATATTATGGGGGCAGTGACTATTATTGACAACTTGGCTCTATTCACATCAATGGAACTGAGCTGCAGAACCACGCCCAACCTGGAGACAGACGCAGAGCGGTTTTGAAAGAAATTAGCTCTGTTTTACGATTCCTGAATAACCCCCTTTAAATAGGAACCCCGCCAGATAGAGCCAGGTCTAAAGTCTGTCAAATTGTCGGACAAATTATCCAAAGTCTTATACGGGACCAGTCCGGTCTGCTGAGAGTCAGTGCAAGTCCAATACAGCTTCAGAACTGTTTAGTCTAGGGCCGTGTTCACACGATGGAATTTCGGCAGCAGCAGAGTCCCATTCATTTCAATGCGATTCTACTGCGCTGTTATTTCCGCTCCGGGAACATCTGGCGCGGAAATTCTAATTCCTATATCAGTAAAGAAAACAGGCTTGTCTATTTTTTTCTGTGGACAATGCATGGAATGCATTGCCGTCTATGAGACAGCGCTATCCCGGGCGGTCCTAGTGCCGGCTCCGCATTCATGGAAATGTCCGCACGGAAATTCTTCATGTGGACATTCCCCATGTGAACATTAGTCTTCAGTCAGCCTTAAAGGGGTACTCCGCTGCTAGGCATCCAAAGGATAGGGGATAAGATGTTTGATTGCGGGGGTCCTGCTGCTGACACCCCCCGCAATCTCCCGCAGCACAAACGCCTAATTCCTGCGTCACGTGATGTCACGGCCACTCCCCCTCCATTCATGTCTATGGGAGGGGGCGTGTCGGACGACACGCCCCCTCCCATAGACATGAATGGAGGGGCCGTGATGTGACGTCACAATTGCATCCGGTTGTGTCCGTTTTGCGTCTTAGACGGTTTTGTCCATTTTTTTCCCGTACCCCAAACCGTAGTCTGCCACGTTTTTTGGTCCGGGTGAAAAACTGTATTAAACCGTATACGTTTTTTTGTTTTTTTAACATGGGAGTCAATGGGAACCGTACAGAACCGTATGTGCGTACGGTTCCATACGGTTTTTACTATACGGTTTTTGACTTTGCCCAGTTTTTTTTTTCTTGGAAATTTCAATCAAACAAGTGAAACTTTATTCATAATGGAGTGAAAAACCTATACGTTTTTTTCTTAAAAACTGATGCAACCGGACATCCTTTTTCAAACCGTATACGGTTTTTAACTGTATACGGGTTGAAATTTGTACATTTGAAATTTCATACAGTTTAGTCCGGTTTTGAGAAATCCGTTTTTCATCAAAAACCTGATACGGGAACTGTATCGCAAAACCGTGGTGTGAACCCAGCCTTACACTGCTGCTCCGCTTGTTCATATCGACTTCTCCAACATAAGTGGCGCCATTTGATTTGCCCATTGACATATCAGCCATAGATAGTGAGGCGGTCTGATCAATAGCGGCTCGGGCCCCCTGTCCCTCATGCTGTACAGCGCCACATTGCTTGTTATGGGTACACAGGACCTACAGGACGTCAGGAACAAAACCATCAGAACAATAAAGGGGTACTCCGGTGCCAGAACATTAAAGGGGTACTCCGGTGCCAGAACATTAAAGGGGTACTCCGGTGCCAGAACATTAAAGGGGTACTCCGGTGCCAGAACATTAAAGGGGTACTCCGGTGCCAGAACATTAAAGGGGTACTCCAGTGCCAGAACATTAAAGGGGTACTCCGGTGCCAGAACATTAAAGGGGTACTCCGGTGCCAGAACATTAAAGGGGTACTCCGGTGCCAGAACATTAAAGGGGTACTCCAGTGCCAGAACATTAAAGGGGTACTCCGGTGCCAGAACATTAAAGGGGTACTCCGGTGCCAGAACATTAAAGGGGTACTCCGGTGGAAAACTTTATTTCTTTATTTTTTTAAATCAACTGGTGCCAGAAAGTTAAACAGATTTGTAAATTACTTCTATTACAAAAATCTTAATCCTTCCAGTACTTATTAGCAGCTGAACACCACAGAGGAAATTCTTTTCTTTTTGGAACACAGAGCTCTCTGCTGACATCACGAGCACAGTGCTCTTTGCTGACCTCTCTGTCCATTTCAGGAATTGACCAGAGCAGAATCGGTTTTCTATGGGGATTTTCTCCTACTCTGGACAGTTCCTAAAATGGACAGAGATGTCAGCAGAGAGCACTGTGATTGTGATGTCAGCAGAGAGCTCTGTGTTCCAAAAAGAAAATAATTTCCTCTGTAGTATTCAGCAGCTAATTAGTACTGGAAGGATTAATATTTTTTTAATAGAAGTAATTTACAAATCTGTTTAACTTTCTGGCACCAGTTGATTTAAAAAAATAAAAATAAATAAAAAAAAAGTTTTCCACCGGAGTACCCCTTTAAAGATGTGTAGTGGGCCCCTTCAGGTGTCCATTTGGGGTCAGAAATAACAAGAAGATTTAAAAGGTGGGGGCGGAGAGGAGGCAAATGTAAGAGTTTATCATCAGACCCCCACCCCCTGCTGGACAGGAGCAGATAATGTATATTAGGATCTGCTCATTAAAGGAGTACTCTGTTTGGAGGATAGGGGATAAGATGGTAGATTGTGATCTCCGGGCCGGCAGCGGCGGTGTCCGGGACACAGAAGCTTGCAGCTTCCGCATTCGTGATGTCACGCCTCATTGCGGCCGCATTGCCAGTCATCGGGCACAGAGCGGAGTTCACTCCATGCACAGAATGACAGGGGCGCCAGTGGTGGGACCCCCACGATCTAACATCTTATTCCCTATCCAAAGTATTACCCAGAAGAGTACCCTTTTAAAGAAGCACAGTTGTATCCAAGTGTTTCATAGCATTAGGAAATCATTTCAGTGATGGAATTGCAATCAGTATGGCTAAAAAAAACACATGCCTGCCACATCAGCTAAAACAGGTAAACACAAGGCATAAGCACCTCCACATTCTTCTTTAAAATATTCTGTGCCCTGTTTAAGGAATACTCCACCGTAAACATCTTATCCCGTATCTAAAGGATTTTTTTTCCCCCAACACATGGGGGATGGGGTAGTATCGTTGTAAATTTTGCATATGTGAAGTTTTTTTGTATGTAATTTTGTCTGGAAATTAATAAAGAGTTAAAAAAAAAAAAAGGATAGGGGATAAGATGTCAGATCGCGGGGGCCCACCACTGGGGACCCCAGCGATCTCCAGCACGGTGCCCCGTCATTCGACGCACGGAGCAAACTCCGATGACTGGCGATCCGGCCACAACGCCTCCTTCCATAGAAGTGAATGGAGGGGGTGTGGTGTGACGTCACGAGCGCGGAAGCTGCTGGGACTGAAAACGTGGGGGTCCCCAGCCATGGGACCCCTGCAATCTAATCTATCCAAAGAAAGATGTTTGAAACTAAGATGTTTGCGGGGGAGTACCCCTTTAAATAACCCTTTACCCTCCTAAATATCATTGCATTTTCTGGCGTTCGCGTTCCATACGTAATAGAATTTAGTTTATGATAAATGTTCTCGTCTTTGTCTCTTTCCCGTTCCGGTGGCTTATTAACCAGCGGCTCCGGGGAATCGATCTCGCGTGACGCCGTCTGCTCCAATCTAATAATCGGATTCCTGCCCATCTGTTGTGTCTTCACCAATTAAACAAGAAACACAAAACACGAAACACTTGAAAATGCAGCGAAAAAGTGACGGAAAACAGAAAACCGCCTTCCGGGAAAACGGAGAACGCAGCGAATGATGGTAATCCACAATTCTACAATAATACGTATGAACTCAATGTGTACAATGATTTACATAAAGGGGGACTCCACCTTCTCTAATTAAAGGGAAGCTAATTGTGAGCAGAGAAGGGAGGGGTCATTGGTAGTTTCATTATAGACAGGGGGAGTGGCCACAATTTAGTATCATCAGTGATAAAAGGGGGTGGAGTTGTGACAACTTTTTTTTCCAAACTTCTGTCACTATATAGCACACATTTTGGTTACATTTTTGAGTGATTTGTATATAGTGGAAATGTCAAAGAACATGGATTGATAATCCTAAATTGAACGCTATGACCAAAAAAAAAAAGAATAAGATTTTGGTAAAATTTTCAGTAGCTTTGAGTGATCTGCATATTGGACTAACACCTCCCTGGGCTTCTGGACTGAAACTAGAGACGCCATTGAACACTGACCGACTGAGAATAGTGAATTGGAGGTAACAGGGCAGAGCTGGATCTTTTAGCTATTTCCTATGACCAGAAGAGAAGGAGAAAATTTTGGTAAAATTTTCAGTAGTTTTGAGTGATCTGTGTATTGGACTAACACCTACCTGGGATTCTGGACTGAAACTAGAGACGCCATTGAACACTGACCAGCTGAGAATAGTGAATTGAAGGTAGCAGAGCTGGATCTTTTTGCTATTTTCTATGACCAGAAGAGGAGAAAATTTTGGTAAAATTTTCAGTAGTTTTGAGTGATCTGTGTATTGGACTAACACCTACCTGGGATTCTGGACTGAAACTAGAGACGCCATTGAACACTGACCGGCTGAGAATAGTGAATTGGAGGTAGCAGAGCTGGATCTTTTTGCTATTTCCTATGACCAGAAGAGAAGGATAACATTTTGGTAAAATTTTCAGTAGCTTCAAGTGATCTGTGTATTGGAATAACACCTCCCTGGGATTCTGGACTGAAACTAGAGATGCGATTGAACACTGACCGGCTGAGAATAGTGAATTGGAAGTAACAGGGCAGAGCTGGATCTTTTTGCTATTTCCTATGACCAGAAGAGTAGGATAACATTTTCAGTAGCTTCAAGTGATCTGTGTATTGGACTAACATCTCCTTGGGATTCTGGACTGAAACTAGAGACGCCATTGAACACTGACCGGCTGAGAATAGTGAATTGGAGGTAACATGGCAGAGCTGGATCTTTTTGCTATTTCCTATGACCAGAAGAGAAGGAGAAAATTTTGGTAAAATTTTCAGTAGCTTCGAGTGATCTGTATATTGGACTCTGACACCACTCGGGCTTTTGGACTGAAACTTAAAGGGGCACTCCAGTGCTTCAGCATTCTGAACATTTTGTTCAGAATACAGGGAGCTGGAGGCTGTGATTGTGATGGCTACACCCCCTCATAATGTCACGCCAAACCCCCTCCATTCATGTCTATGGGGGGGCGTGTCTGCTGACACGCCCTTCCATAGACATGAATGGAGGGGGTGTGGTGTGACATCACGAGGGTGTGTAGCCGTGACGTCACGACCACTGCCGCAGGAACCCTATATTTGTTTAGAACACCGGATGCTGCGGGAGATCGCGGGGGTCCCAGCGATCAGACATCTTATTCCCTAGGCTTTGATAGGGGATAAGATGTCTAGCAACGGAGTACCCCTTTAAGAAGTAATTGAACACCGACAGGCTACAAACATTCGATATGAGACTACAAGGAAGGTCTGAATCTTTCCCTTTATTTCCTATGAATAATAGAGAAGAAGGAAATTTTGGTAACATTTTCTGTGGCTTTGAGGGATCTGTATATGGACTGTAGTTCACTAACACCCCTGTAGACTGGAAGTAGCTGATAATACTGTATTGGAGGCTACGGGGCAAAACTGGATCTTTACTGTTACCAAAAGAGTAGGAGGAAAATTTTGGTAAAATTTTCAGTAGTTTTAATTGATCTGTGTGTTGGACTGACACCACCCTGGGCTTCAGGACTAAAACTAGAGATGTCAATGAATACTGACCAGCTGAAAACAATGGGTTTGAGACTACAAGGTGGTGCTGAACATTTCCTTTATTTCCCTGTGCATAGTGGAAAAGGAGGAAATTTTGGTAAAATATTTTAAAGGTTTTAGGTGATATGGACTCTCACTCAACAGACACCATCCAAGGCCTGGACTAAAACTAGTGATGCCACTTCTGTATAACTGATTAAGAAGGATCCCTGACTGCAGAGAGAAGCTAACAATGGCCACTAGGTGGCGCTGCGGTGTGGGATAAATGTAGGGGTCCTGTAATTGCAATTTGGTGGCAATTCCCATATGCATATAGGTTCCATCAGACAACAAATCTGCGCGCCATCTGTCATGACTTGTAACCCACCGGGATGGGCAACAGATGCAAGTGCCCCCCCCCAGCAGTTGAGAATACCACCATGTCATGTGACCACTACTCCGTCCCTTCTCTTTACCATGCTTTACACTGCAGCTCTGCTTGTAAGAGAGTCTAAAATACACCTACTATTCCATCGCAAACCTAGGATTGTGCCGTGGGCCTCCCGGGACCCCTACGATATTGGTTGCAGCACCCTAGACATCCGGTGCACAGTGCGAACTTCGCTCCAAGCCAGATGTCTGGCGATGCGGGGCAGAGGCTCCTGATGTCACAGTCACACCCGCTCGTGATGTCACAGCCACGCCCCATCAATGCAAGTCTATGGGAGGGGGCGAGACTTGCATTGAGGGGGCGTGGCTGTGACATCACGAGTGGGGTGTGGCTGTGATGTCACGACCCTCCGGCGCTCTAAACAAATGCCGGGAGCAGCAGGGAGATCGCATCGGGACGCCTGCGATCAGACATCTTATCCCCTATCCTTTGGATAGGGGATAAGATGTCTAGGGGCGGAGTACCCCTTTAAAGGGGTACTCCGGTGGAAAACCTTTTTTTTTTTTTAATCAACTGGTTCCAGAAAGTTAAACAGATTTGTAAATTACTTCTAGTAAAAGAAAAATCTTTATCCTTCCAGTACTTATTAGCCGCTATATACTACGGACAAAGTTCTTTTCTTTTTGGATTTTTTTTTTCTGTCCACGGTTCTCTCTGCTGACACCTCTGTCCGTATCAGGAACTGTCCAGAACAGGACCAAATCCCCATCGCAAACTTATGCAGCTCCGGACAGTTCCCGATACAGACAAAGGTGTCAGCAGAGAGCAGTGTGGACAGAAAAAAAAAAGAAATCCAAAAAGAAAAGAACTTTCTCTGTAATATACAGCCGCTAATAAGTACTGGAAGGATAACAATTTTTTTTTTATAGAAGTAATTTACAAATCTGTTTGTTGATTTAATTATTTTTTTTTCCCTACCGGAGTACCCCTTTAATGATGTTGCGCTGCCTCTTCTCCATGCTTTACACGCAGTTATGTTCCGTGACGCCAGCTTTGCTGCATTGTCTACTGGAGTCATCGTGAATGTGTGAACACGGACCTAAGCTGCCGCTCTGTCCCTCTGCCACGCTTTACGCTGCAGTGAGTCTCTGTTACGCCCGTCCCGCCAGGATAAAGAGATAATGATGAGGCGGCAGCGCGGGCGTCATGAAATGATCACATTTAATGAACAACCTCTCAGTTTATATACATCTATAAAAAATTCAAATACAGCAAGTAACATTTTCGGTCATTGATTTTTTTTTTCTTGACATTTTTTTTTCTCTTTTTAATACTAGGACGAACGGTATTAAATACTGAACCCGCGAGGGGGAGGAGCTGCTTTACAAAATATGTGTGTACCCAGGGAGGGAGGGGTTAACAGGGCGCAATCTCAATACTGCAACATCCTGGCACATACGTCTTCAGCAACATATTTCTAGATTACGGGGTATTAGATGAAGGTCCCCTGTTTAGGACCCTCCTTTATTTACCTGATCCCAAGGGGTCTCCCAAATCTCGGCCGATCCTGAGTATTTTACTCCAGTCACATCCAGAGCTGCAGTAACAACTCTATAACTTCATGTTGTACTAAAGTTCACCACCAGAGCTGAAGATAGTAGCTACAGTCCCATAATGCACCACACTCTGGTGTCTTCACTGCTCTGTACAGACACTGAACCAGCAGGGGGCAGTAGCAAACTATTGGATTTTGCAGCCTGAGAGGTAACAGGGAAGCAGCAGGATCCTAAATGCAGCTTTGGATGTGAATGGAGTTAAAGGGGTACTCTGGTGGAAAACTTTTTTTTTTTTAAATCAACTGGTGCCAGAAAGTTAAACAGATTTGTAAATTACTTCTATTAAAAAATCTTAATCCTTCCAGTACTTACTAGCTGCTGAATACTACAGAAGAAATTATTTTCTTTTTGGAACACAGTGCTCTCTGCTGACATCTCTGTCCAGAGAAGGATTAGATCCCCATAGAAAACATATGCTGCTCTGGACAGTTCCTGAAATGGACAGAGGTGTCAGCAGAGAGCACTGTGTTCCAAAAAGAAAATAATTTCCTCTGTAGTATTCAGCAGCTAAAAAGTACTGGAAGGATTAAGATTTTTTTTTTTTTATAGAAGTAATTTACAAATCTGTTTAACTTTCTGGCACCAGTTGATTTAAGAACAAAAAAATAATAATAATAATTTTTTCACTGGAGTACCCCTTTAAAGGGAAACCTGATTCCTCTACATAAGGATCGGGCCCTTATCTGCAGGATTTAAGGGGTTTCCTTATCTGAATTTATCACTTTCTTGGCTAACACGAGGTGCAGAATGAATCTTTTTTTTTTTAATAAAGTGCACAGAGGGTAGAAATGTCGTTCCAGCGGTAGAACCATATTTAAAGGGGGATTCCTGACTCCTCTGATATTTTCAGGATTGGTACGGGGATCAATTCTGTGTCACATGGTAAAGAAATTTTGATAAAGAGTTTTTTTTTTTTTTTTTTTATAATTTCTTTATTCTCATCCTAAAGGTTTTTCCCATCATGCCTCAGGCTGGATCACAGATTTCATATTCTCTTTCTTCTTCTTCTTTGTTCAGTGTCGCCCCCTGCAGTGTAAGGAGTATATGACAGAGGTAAATGGGGTGGGGGTTTCCTGCTATGATCTGTGCTGCACCCCATCCTGCAGCTCCCGTCTACCTCTAAGACAACACCCACCCATATATCCAAACGTGTCCATTAGGGAATCTCAAGTCAATCAGACCCAGGTCCTCACACACTGCTCCAAAAAACTAAAGTGACCACTAAGATAACACATCGTAGATCTGAATGAACTAATCGTGTGAAATACTTTCCTCTTTACATAGTTGAATGCGCTGACAACAAAATCACCAAAAATTATCAATGGAAATCATTAACCCATGGAGGTCTGGATATGGAGTCCCCCTCAAAATCACAGTGGAAAACCCCACTACAGGCCGATCCAACTTTATGTAATGTCCTTAATACAAGTCCCAATGAGGCTCAGTAGTGTGTGTGGCCTCCACGTGCCCGTATGACCTCCCTACAACGCCTGGGCATGATCCTGATGAGGTGGAGGATGGTCTCCTGAGGGATGTCCTCCCAGACCTGGACTAAAGCATCCGCCAACTCCTGGACAGTCTGTGGTGGATGGAGCGAGACGTCCCAGATGTGCTCAATCGGATTCAGGGGAACGGGCGGCCAGTCTATAGCATCAATGCCTTCCTCTTGTAGGAACTTCTGACACACTCCAGCCACATGAGGTCTAGCATTGTCTTGTATTAGGAGGAACCCAACCGCACCAGCATATGGTCTCACAAGGGGTCTGAGGATCTCATCTCGGTACCTAATGGCAGTCAGGCTACCTCTGGCAAGCACATGGAGGGCTGTGCGACCCCCCAAAGAAATGCCACCTCACACCATTACTGACCCACCACCAAACCGGTCATGCTGGATGATGTTGCAGGCAGCAGAACATTCTTCACGGCGTCTCCAGACTGTCACGTCTGTCACATGTGCTCAGTGTGGACCTGCTTTCATATGTGAAGAGCACAGGACACCAGTGGGGAATTTGCCAATCTTGGTGCTATCTGGCAAATGCCAAACGTCCTGCACGGTGTTGGGCTATAAGCACAACCCCCACCTGTGGACGTCGGGCCCTCATACCACCCTCATGGAGTCTGTTTCTGACCGTTTGTGTGGACACATGCACATTTGTGTCCTGCTGGAGGTCATTTTGCAGGGCTTTGGCAGTGCTCCTCCTGCTCCTCCTTATAAAAAGGCGGAGGTAGCGGTCCTGCTGCTGGGTTGTTGCCCTCCTACGGCCTCCTCCACGTCTCCTGATGTACTGGCCTGTCTCCTGGTAGCGCCTCCATGCTCTGGACACTACGCTGACAGACACAGCAAACCTTCTTGCCACAGCTCGCATTGATGTGCCATCCTGGATGAGCTGCACTACCTGAGCCACTTGTGTGGGTTGTAGACTCCGTCTCATGCTACCACTAGAGTGAAAGCACCGCCAGCATTCAAAAGTGACCAAAACATCAGCCAGGAAGCATAGGAACTGAGA
The DNA here is from genome assembly GCF_029499605.1 of Hyla sarda. Classification (NCBI taxonomy): domain Eukaryota; kingdom Metazoa; phylum Chordata; class Amphibia; order Anura; family Hylidae; genus Hyla; species Hyla sarda. The sequence continues at coordinate 618,349,763 of NC_079189.1, forward strand.
AGTGGTCTGTAGTCACCACCTGCAGAACCACTCATTTATTGGGGGTGTATGGTAATTACCTATAATTTCTACGTGCTGTCTGTTCCATGTGAAATTGATTGTCAATCAGTGTTCTTCCTGAGTGGACAGTGGGATTTCACAGAAGGGTCAGTGACTTGGAGTTACATTGTGTTGTGTAAGTGTTCCCTTTATTTTTTTTGAGCAGTGTATAATACTGCAGCAATAGGGTCCACCTTTCAAATATGCACCATCTCCGATGACATCATACGATGACATCATACTATGTCACATACTGTAGTGTCCCCCAACCTGTGGCTCTTGAGAAAAACAACTCCAACATGTCCTGTCAAGTGCAGAGGAAAAGTTGCCCAGTTGCCCATAGCAACCAATCAGATTTCTTCTTCTTAAATTTTTAACAAGGCCTCTGCAAAATGAAAGAAGCAATCTGATTGGTTGCTATGGGCAACTCAGGAACTTTTCCTCTGGCTCGTATTTAAAGGAGTACTCCGCCCCTAGACATCTTATTCCCTATCCAAAGTATAGGGGATAAGAAGTCAGATTGTGGGGGTCAAGCCGCTGGGGACCCCTGCAATCTCCCTGCTGAAGCCGAGGTTCGTTAGGAGCCAAGCCCGCTTGTGATGTCACGGTCATGCCCCCTCAATGCAAGTCTATGGGTGGGGGCGTGACGGCAGTCACGCCCCCTCCCATAGACTTGCATTGTGGGGGCATGGCCGTGACATCACGAGCGGGGCGAGACCATGATGTCACAAGCCTTCGCCCCGCATTGGCAGTTATCCGGAAGGGTGCAAAGTTTGCTCCGTGAAAATGTCTGGGTGTGCCGCAGCCGTGATTTCGGGGGTCCTTTGGATAGGGGATAGAAGAGAGTCCCCGCTTCCCTCATGGCCCCCAATTGCGCCAATTCCAATCATTATAATGATCATCATGGTCTGGGTGGGTCACAAGAGTTTGAATCCCTTTATTAAAAAAGGGAGATGGCAACCAGCACAGATAATATCCAGGATGTCTCTTTCTCCATCTCTGTCTGTCTCTTATTTTTTTAGCACAGAGCACAAATTTTGGTAAAATTTTCAATGGCTTTAAGTGATCTGTATATTGAATTCTTATTGGATTGTGATCACCCAAGACTGAAAGAAGTGATGTCACAGAACACTGACTGATTAAAGATATTGGATTTGAGGCTACGGGTCAGAGCTGGATATTTTCTCTATTTCCTGTGACCAATAAAGAAGGAGAAAATTTTAGAAAATATTTTCGTGGCTTTGGAGTAATCTGTTTCTGAGATCTCACTTGACTGACAGCTCCCTGGGCTCCTGGACTGACACTAGTTAGGTCAATGTACAAAGACTAGCTGAAGAAACTGTATATCAGACAACAAGGCAGTGCTGGATATTTCTCCTGACCAAAAGACATGGAGGAAATTTTGGTAAAATTTTTATTGGCTTCAAGTGATCTGTATATAGACTCTTATTGGACAGGCACCACCTAAGACTAGAAGAAGTGATGTCATTTAATACTGTCTGATGAACCATATTGGATTTAAGGCTAGAGGGTAGAGCTGCATCTTTTCTCAATTTTTTGTGATCAATAGAGATAGAAAAAATTTTGCCAAAATTTTCTGAAGTTTCAAGTGATCTGCTTTTGGATTCTCACTAGACTGACAGAATCCTGGGCTCCTGGACTGAAACTAGTTATGTCATTGAACAACGACAAGCTGAAAAACTAGATTTGCGATTATAAGTCATGAAATGTTCTAATTTCAACCATCATATAATTGGGGTGGGTCACAAAAGTTTGGCTCAATATTGAAAAAGGGACCAAAAGAAACCAACATAGATAATGGCCATGACATCTCTCTCTCTTTCTTTCTTTTAGGGTCCCAAATAGAAGGTAGATGTGGAATTAATTAATTTAATTGAGCTAAAATTTTGGTAAAATTTTCAGTGGCTTCGAATGATCCGTATTTGGTCTCTCACTAGACTGACATCACCCTGGTCTCCTGGATCAAAACTATTGACTGAGTAATTGAACACAGATTGGTTAAAGAAACTGGATCTGAGGTTACGAGGCAGATATAAATATTTCCCCTGTCTGATAGGAAGGAAATTTTGGTAAAATTTTCAGCAGCTTAGAGAGATCTGTATACACTCACTGCATTGATATCATCCTAGAAGTGATATAATTAAACACTGACTGGTTCCTGGGCCTTGTCATCTGTGCCTCCTCTATGTGAACATATCTCACACCCACAGAGTGACTCTCAAGACCGAGGGGAAATGCTCTTAACAATCAGATACAGAACAATCGATAATACATTGTGACGAGCCCCCCCAAGTCCCCCCACCGATCATACATGGTCAGGAGACATTCTGTGCAGTACTGAGACCAGCGCCGCCTCCCTCCTGTTTTTGTCCCAGGACACCATGAAATTCGAGAGAGTCTCAGAAACATATGAAAAGTTTTTGGATGAAACGGGTCGATTGTTCAGAGTCCATAAGAAAAAAAGTTCATTAAATCCAAGACGCTCGGAGCAGCGCCAATGTCACTTCCCCTCCCCGCCGGCAGAGCGTCGCACCGGAAACTTGATCATTATTTTTTGCTTTGTTTGTTTTTAAAGATAAACTTCCTCGGAAGTTTTTTTTTTAAACCAAAATTCCAAAAATTACAATGCACAAAATCCGGTAATTTGGCAACGGAAAGAAAAAAAGTAAAAAAGGCGCCAACGGTAGAATGAAGATTATTGAAGGTTGTGGAGATATTGTCCTGTGGCTCAGAAGATCCCAGAAGTTCCGCGTTACTTCCGACTTTTATTTTTATTTGTCCAGAAAGACATCAGCAAGGAGCTTTGACCCGGGAAGCACAGCATGGTGGGAAAGAAACGTAGAGGTTGCGTCTTTGGCATGGCGGTATAGCTGTATGATCCCATGACGATCGTAGCGTCCCATCAACCAGAGAGTCTCCATTAAGTCTGTGGCTCCTCCTCCCACGTCGATGCTGTGCGGTTTGTGGGTTCGCCCGCCTTGTTTTGGCAGCCATGTTTTTTTTTATATGTCCACATTGGGTACAGTCTCACTGTTTGCTTCCTTTCAGCACCGCATCGTTGGCCGCGCCAAGCGCTGTTCTCGATTGGATTTGTCCATTGCTCCAAAGAAAAGAATTTCTTAACCAATGAAGATAACATGAAAATAAGTTGTATCCTCCGTAACATGTGCAAAATAGAGAAAAAATATTGAAATACTTTATGTAGGAACGCAGCAAAGGAATCTGTGGAGAGAAGAGAGAAGGTCGGGTGAGGTTGTATTTTGGGATATACGGCACTAGATGGCGGCACATTCATATCCTACAGTCGGATCTTACCACATCAGCAAAATCCCAACTGGAACCACTAACAATATGGAGATCCAGGACACTCTGACGGCCGCTGCTCCCACTGTAGGTTCGGGGACACATGGCTTGGCGGTGGGAGGTGCCACGTAAGTCGTCGTGGTTGTGGTTGTGATTGTCGTTGTGGTTTCTAAAAGGAAAAGATCAAAAGAGTTAGATTCAGGTGTCACTGTTTGTATCCATGATACATGAAAAATGACAACACAAGTCTTAGAAATACATCATAAATGGCGCATACGTAAAAAGAAACATTGAGGCTTCAGATCCTGGAATCATATTCATTTTATCCAATTAAAAACTTGAATGTGTGAACACGGCCTTACTGTTCAGACTGATCACTTAAAGGGAACCAACCATGAGATTTTACCTTATATAACATAGCATGATGGACACCCCGGGCATCGCTCTCATCCATCTGTTTAGGGAGCAGAGAAGTGATGGGGCTGTCAATCACTCTGAGGGGGCGGGATTACAGCAGAGAAATCGGGACTAGGTAAGTATAGCTCCCGCCCAGGGGACTACTTACAGAGTCGGCGGGGGCGCTTTTTAACCTTATATCCTCACCATCCTTGTGGGCAGGACCATCTCCCGGGAATGGTGAGGGTAAAGATTTTACCATATATAACACATTTGCCGCGCGTTATATATGGTAAAATCTCATGAGTGGTTCCCTTTAAGAGATCAATCACCGTTCACACCGATTAATTATCAGACCAATCACTGATGAGCCAAATCACTGCACAGACCTATTACCAATCAATCCAATCACAGATCAGATCTATTACCTATCAATCAAATCATAGATCAGATCTATTACCGATCAATCCAATCACAGATGAGATCTATTACCGATCAATCCAATCACAGATCAGATCTATTACCGATCAATCCAATCACAGATCAGATCTATTTCCGATCAATCCAATCAAAGATCAGATCTATTACCGATCAATCCAATCACAGATCAGATCTATTACCAATCAATCCAATAACAGATCAGACCTATTACTGATCAATCTAATCATAGATCAGATCTATTACTGATCAATCCAATCACACATCAGATATATTACCGATCAATCAAATAACAGATCAGATCTATTACCGATCAATCCAATAACAGATCAGACCTATTACTGATCAATCTAATCATAGATCAGATCTATTACTGATCAATCCAATCACACATCAGATATATTACCGATCAATCCAATCACTGATCAGATTTATTTCCGATCAATCCAATCATAGATCAGACCTATAACCCATCAATATAATCACAGATCAGATGTATCACCGATCAATCCAATCACTGATCAGATAAATTCCCAATCAATCCAATCACTGATCAGATCTATTCCCGATCAATTCAATCACAGATCAGATCTATTTCTGATCAATCCAATCACAGATCAGATCTATTCCCAATCAATCAAATAACAGATCGGATCTATTACAAATCAATCCAATAACATATCAGACCTATTACCGATCAATACAAACACAGATCAGACCTATAACCGATCAATTCAATCACAGATCAGATGTATTACCGATCAATCCAATCAATGATCAGATTTATTCCCGATCAATCCAATCACAGATCAGATATATTACTGATCAATCCAATCACTGATCAGGTCTATTATTGATCAATCCAATCACAGATCAGATCTATTACCAATCAATCCAATCACTGATCAGTTCTATTACCGATCAGTCCAATCACAGATGAGATGTATTACCGATCAATCCAATCACTGTTCAGATTTATTCCCGATCAATCCAGTCACTGATCCGACCAATCACAGATCAGATCTATTACAGATCAAGCCAATCACATATCAGACCTATTAACAATTAATCCAATCACTGATCAGATCGATTACTGATCAATCCAATCACAGATCCAACCAATCACTATATCTGTCTTGGTGACATCACGGTCTATATCCATCTATATCCAGAGGACGTGACACGATACAATACGAGGAACTTTAATGTTTTGTTCCTTTTGTTGCTTTGTTGTGGTTTCCGTTTTCTTTCTCGATGACATCACAATCTCTGATAACGTACGATCTGCTGGCGGGGCCTCCGGATGGTAAAGATGGAGGACGCTGCTCTCCTCCCGCCCCAGTAATGGCTGACGCTGCTCTCCTCCCGCCCCAGTAATGGCTGACGCTGCTCTCCTCCCGCCCCAGTAATGGCTGACGCGGCTCTCCCCCGGCCCAGTAATGGCTGACGCTGCTCTCCCTCCCGCCCCAGTAATGGCTGACGCTGCTCTCCCTCCCGCCCCAGTAATGGCTGACGCTGCTCTCCCTCCCGCCCCAGTAATGGCTGACGCTGCTCTCCTCCCGCTCCAGGATTGGGTGACGCTGCTCTCCCCCCGCCCCAGTAATGGCTGACGCTGCTCTCCCCCGGCCCAGTAATGGCTGACGCTGCTCTCCCCCCGCCCCAGTAATGGCTGACGCTGCTCTCCCCCTGCCCCAGTATTGGCTGACGCTGCTCTCCTCCCGCCCCAGTAATGGCTGACGCTGCTCTCCCCCTGCCCCAGTAATGGCTGACGCTGCTCTCCCCCTGCCCCAGTAATGGCTGACGCTGCTCTCCTCCCGCCACAGTAATGGCTGACGCTGCTCTCCCCCCGCCCCAGTAATGGCTAAAGTTGCTCTCCCTCCCGCCCCAGTAATGGCTGACACTGCTCTCCCCCCGCCCCAGTAATGGCTGGCGCTGCTCTCCCTCCCGCCCCAGTAATGGCTGACGCTGCTCTCCTCCCCCCCTAGTAATGGCTGACGCTGCTCTCCCCCGGCCCAGTAATGGCTGACGCTGCTCTCCCCCGCCCCAGTAATGGCTGACGCTGCTCTCCCTCCCGCCCCAGTAATGGCTGACGCTGCTCTCCTCCCGCCCCAGTAATGGCTGACGCTGCTCTCCCCCGGCCCAGTAATGGCTGACGCTGCTCTCCCCCCGCCCCAGTAATGGCTGACGCTGCTCTCCCTCCCGCCCCAGTAACGGCTGACGCTGCTCTCCTCCCGCCCCAGTAATGGGTGATGCTGCTCTCCCCGCCCCAATAATGGCTGACGCTGCTCTCCCCCCGCCCCAGTAATGGCTGACGCTGCTCTCCCCCGGCCCAGTAATGGCTGACGCTGCTCTCCCCCCGCCCCAGTAATGGCTGACGCTGCTCTCCCTCCCGCCCCAGTAATGGCTGACGCTGCTCTCCTCCCGCCCCAGTAATGGCTGACGCTGCTCTCCCCCGCCCCAATAATGGCTGACGCTGCTCTCCCCCCGCCCCAGTAATGGCTGACGCTGCTCTCCCTCCCGCCCCAGTAATGGCTGACGCTGCTCTCCCTCCCGCCCCAGTAATGACTGACGCTGCCCTCCCTCCCCCCCTGCCCCAGTAATGGCTGACGCTGCTCTCCCTCCCGCCCCAGTAATGGCTGACGCTGCTCTCCCCCGCCCCAGTAATGTCTGACGCTTTTCTCCCCCCGCCCCAGTAATGGCTGACGCTGCTCTCCCCCCCCACCCCAGTAATGTCTGACACTTTTCTCCCCCCCCCCCCCGCCCCAGTATAGGGTGACGCTGCTCTCCCCCCCCTGCCCCAGTAATGGCTGACGCTGCTCCCCCCCCCCCCTTCCCCAGTAATGGCTGACGCTGCTCTCCCTCCCGCCCCAGTAATGGCTGACGCTGCTCTCCCTCCCGCCCCAGTAATGGCTGACGCTGCTCTCCCTCCCGCCCCAGTAATGGCTGACGATGCTCTCCCCCCCCCCCCCTGCCCCAGTACTGGCTGATGCTGCTCTCCCCCGCCCCAGTAATGGCTGACGCTGCTCTCCCTCCTGCCCCAGTAATGGCTGATGCTGCTTTCCCCCCGCCCCAGTAATGGCTGACGCTGCTCTCCCTCCCGCCCCAGTAATGGGTGACGCTGCTCTCCCTCCCGCCCCAGTAATGGCTGACGCTGCTCTGCCTCCCGCCCCAGTAATGTCTGACGCTTTTCTCCCCCCGCCCCAGTAATGGCTGACGCTGTTCTCCCCCGCCCCAGTAATGGCTGACGCTGCTCTTCCTCCCGCCCCAGTAATGGGTGATGCTTTTCTCCCCCCGCCCCAGTAATGGCTGACGCTGCTCTCCCCCCGCCCCAGTAATGGCTGCTGCTGTTTTCCCCCTGCCCCAGTAATGGCTGACGCTTCTCTCCCCCCCGCCCCAGTAATGGCTGACGCTGCTCTCCCCCCCTGCCCCAGTAATGGCTGACGCTGCTCTCCCTCCCGCCCCAGTAATGGCTGACGCTGCTGTCCCCCCCTGCCCCAGTAATGGCTGACTCTGCTCTCTCCCTCCTGCCCCAGTAATGTCTGACACTGCTCTCCCCCCCGCCCCAGTAATGGCTGATGCTGCTCTCCCCCCGCCCCAGTAATGGCTGACGCTGCTCTCCCTCCCGCCCCAGTAATGGCTGACGCTGCTCTCCCCCCCCCCTGCCCCAGTAATGGCTGATGCTGCTCTCCCTCCCGCCCCAGTAATGGGTGACGCTGCTCTCCCCCCCCCCTGCCCCAGTAATGGCTGACGCTGCTCTCCCCCCCACCCCAGTAATGGCTGACGCTGCTCTCCCTCCCGCCCCAGTAATGGCTGATGCTGCTCTCCCCCCCCCCCATCCCGCCCCAGTAATGGCTGACGCTGCTCTCCCTCCCGCCCCAGTAATGTCTGACGCTTTTCTCCCCCTGCCCCAGTAATGGCTGACGCTGCTCTCCCCCCGCCCCAGTAATGGGTGACGCTTTTCTCCCCCCACCCAGTAATGGCTGACGCTGCTCTCCCCCCGCCCCAGTAATGGCTGACGCTGTTTTCCCCCCGCCCCAGTAATGGCTGACGCTGTTCTCCCCCGCCCCAGTAATGGCTGACGCTGCTCTCCCTCCCGCCCCAGTAATGGGTGACGCTTTTCTCCCCCCGCCCCAGTAATGGCTGACGCTGCTCTCCCCCCGCCCCAGTAATGGCTGACGCTGCTCTCCCCCCCGCCCCAGTAATGGCTGACGCTGCTCTCCCCCCCTGCCCCAGTAATGGCTGACGCTGCTCTCCCCCCGCCCCAGTAATGGCTGACGCTGCTCTCCCCCCCTGCCCCAGTAATGGCTGACGCTGCTCTCCCTCCCGCCCCAGTAATGGCTGACGCTGCTCTCCCCCCGCCCCAGTAATGGCTGACGCTGCTCTCCCCCCCTGCCCCAGTAATGGCTGACGCTGCTCTCCCTCCCGCCCCAGTAATGGCTGACGCTGCTCTCCCCCCCTGCCCCAGTAATGGCTGACGCTGCTCTCCCTCCCGCCCCAGTAATGGCTGACGCTGCTCTCCCCCCCTGCCCCAGTAATGGCTCACGCTGCTCTCCCCCCGCCCCAGTAATGGCTGACTCTGCTCTCTCCCTCCTGCCCCAGTAATGTCTGACACTGCTCTCCCCCCCAGCCCCAGTAATGGCTGACGCTGCTCTCCCCCCACCCCAGTAATGGCTGACGCTGCTCTCCCTCCTGCCCCAGTAATGTCTGACACTGCTCTCCCCCCCGGCCCAGTAATGGCTGACGCTGCTCTCCCTCCCGCCCCAGTAATGGCTGACGCTGCTCTCCCCCCCCCCCCTGCCCCAGTAATGGCTGACGCTGCTCTCCCTCCCGCCCCAGTAATGGTGACGCTGCTCTCCCCCCCCCTGCCCCAGTAATGGCTGACGCTGCTCTCCCCCCCGGCCCAGTAATGGCTGACGCTGCTCTCCCACCCGCCCCAGTAATGGCTGACGCTGCTCTCCCCCCCCCCCTGCCCCAGTAATGGCTGACGCTGCTCTCCCTCCCGCCCCAGTAATGGGTGACGCTGCTCTCCCCCCCCCCCTGCCCCAGTAATGGCTGACGCTGCTCTCCCCCCCTCCCCAGTAATGGCTGACGCTGCTCTCCCCCCGCCCCAGTAATGGCTGACTCTGCTCTCTCCCTCCTGCCCCAGTAATGTCTGACACTGCTCTCCCCCCCTCCCCAGTAATGGCTGACGCTGCTCTCCCCCCGCCCCAGTAATGGCTGATGCTGCTCTCCCCCCGCCCCAGTAATGGCTGACGCTGCTCTCCCTCCCGCCCCAGTAATGTCTGACACTGCTCTCCCCCCCGGCCCAGTAATGGCTGACGCTGCTCTCCCTCCCGCCCCAGTAATGGCTGACGCTGCTCTCCCCCCCCCTGCCCCAGTAATGGCTGACGCTGCTCTCCCTCCCGCCCCAGTAATGGGTGACGCTGCTCTCCCCCCCCCCCCTGCTCCAGTAATGGCTGACGCTGCTCTCCCCCCACCCCAGTAATGGCTGACACTGCTCTCCCTCCCGCCCCAGTAATGGCTGACGCTGCTCTCCCCCCCCCCCGGCCCCAGTAATGGCTGACACTGCTCTCCCTCCCGCCCCAGTAATGGCTGACGCTGCTCTCCCCCCCCCCCTGCCCCAGTAATGGCTGACGCTGCTCTCCCTCCCGCCCCAGTAATGGGTGACGCTGCTCTCCCCCCCCCCCTGCTCCAGTAATGGCTGACGCTGCTCTCCCCCCCGGCCCAGTAATGGCTGACACTGCTCTCCCTCCCGCCCCAGTAATGGGTGACGCTGCTCTCCCCCCCCCCTGCCCCAGTAATGGCTGACGCTGCTCTCCCTCCCGCCCCAGTAATGGGTGACGCTGCTCTCCCCCCCCCCTGCCTCAGTAATGGCTGACGCTGCTCTCCCCCCCTCCCCATTAATGGCTGACGCTGCTCTCCCCCCGCCCCAGTAATGGCGGATGCTGCTCTCCCCCCCCGCCGCAGTAATGGCTGACGCTGCTCTCCCCCCCCCCCCTACCCCAGTAATGGCTGACGCTGCTCTCCCTCCCACCCCAGTAATGGCTGACGCTGCTCTCCCTCCCGCCCCAGTAATGGCTGACGCTGCTCTCCCTCCCGCCCCAGTAATGGCTGACGCTGCTCTCCCTCCCGCCCCAGTAATGGCTGACGCTGCTCTCCCCCCCCCCCCTGCCCCAGTAATGGCTGATGCTGCTCTCCCCATCGCCCCAGTAATGGCTGACGCTGCTCTCCCCCCCCCGCCCCAGTAATGGCTGACGCTGCTCTCCCCCCGCCCCAGTAATGGCTGAAGCTGCTCTCCCCCCCTCCCCAGTAATGGCTGATGCTGCTCTCCCCCCGCCCCAGTAATGGCTGACGCTGCTCTCCCCCCTCCCCAGTAATGGCTGACGCTGCTCTCCCCCCGCCCCAGTAATGGCTGATGCTGCTCTCCCCCTCCCCAGTAATGGCTGACGCTGCTCTCCCCCCCGCCCCAGTAATGGCTGACGCTGCTCTCCCCCCCCTCCTGCCCCAGTAATGGCTGACGCTGCTCTCCCTCCTGCCCCAGTAATTGCTGACGCTGCTCTCCCCCGCCCCAGTAATGGCTGACGCTGCTCTCCCCCGCCCCAGTAATGGCTGACGCTGCTCTCCCCCGCCCCAGTAATGGCTGACGCTGCTCTCCCTCCCGCCCCAGTAATGGGTGACGCTTTTCTCCCCCCGCCCCAGTAATGGCTGACGCTGCTCTCCCCCCGCCCCAGTAATGGCTGATGCTGCTCTCCCCCGCCCCAGTAATGGCTGACGCTGCTCTCCCTCCCGCCCCAGTAATGGCTGACGCTTTTCTCCCCCCGCCCCAGTAATGGCTGACGCTGCTCTCCCCCCGCCCCAGTAATGGCTGCTGCTGTTTTCCCCCCGCCCCAGTAATGGCTGACGCTTCTCTCCCCCCCGCCCCAGTAATGGCTGACGCTGCTCTCCCCCCCTGCCCCAGTAATGGCTGACGCTGCTCTCCCCCCCCATCCCGCCTCAGTAATGGCTGACGCTGCTCTCCCCCCCCCACCCCGCCCCAGTAATGGCTGACTCCTTCTACACTTTTACTTCTGCACACAGTAAATCCAGTAATCCGGACGCCACCTTCCCGGGCGCACTTTATAAATTCAGGGGTTTCCTAAGTGGAGCGCGAGCAGCTGTATCGTAAACGCCATCAGTCTTCATTTATGAGGAGACTTTACATTCCAGGTCCAGTCAGTCACGTCTGCGGCGCATAATTCACATGGTAAATCTGCTGCTTTCCATCTCTGGACGGTAACGCACATTCTGCTCTAAATAACAGGGTTTTCCCCGATGGCCAGGAGTCAATTACGGCCGACGCTGATGATAATTGTGATCTATGGCTTGTTACAGCCCCCGACACTCCCGGCATCTTAACTGGATGGGACCCTGGGGCTTCTAAATGGAAAATTCTTGTTAGTGATGTCATGGTAACGAAACCGTATAAAGGGAAACAAGCTTTGATGTGTACGTGTGATAAGTGGTCACAGAGGGTCATGTGACTCATAGAGGTCTATTGGATCACTGTATATAGGGTACGTCAGTGGGGTCTGGTCATGTCTATCAGTCTCTGCTTCTCTAGTCCCTTCATTCTAGTGATTGGTGGGGTCCCAGTCATCAGACCAAGCTAATGCATAGGTGCTTGTAAGGATGGCCGCTGGGACCCCCATTGTTCACCACAGCTCAATCGAAAGTGAGCCCATCCAAGTCTATGACTGATGGCAACAGCCAAGAGCAGTGCTCCCCCAGAACCCTCTTCTGGCAATCGGTGGTGATGGTGGTAGTGGGGGTATTTGACAGACTAAACCTTGTGGATAGGTGATGAACGCTTTGGCCATTGGGGGTCTGACTACCAGGAATCCCATTGGTCAACATTGCTCTATCGAGCAACAAACAGCAAAGATAGCCAAAGAAACCGCATGAACAGCCAACAGAAAACTCACAATAAGCGTGGACGCGTTTTCATCGCTACCACTGGCTAAGGGTGTTTCCGAAACGCGTCCACGCTTATTGTGAGTTGTCTGCTGGCTGTTCTCCACTTTTCATGCGGTTTTAATGGGATCCGAATAAAGTTTTCATCGCTATCACTGGCTAAGGGTGTTACTCCAAACGCGTCCACGCTTATTGTCAGTTGTTTGTTGGCTGTTTTCCGCTTTTCATGCGGTTTTAATGGGATCCCAATAAAGTTTTCATCGCTACCACTGACTAAGAGTGTTACCCGAAATGCGTCCATGCTTATTGTGAGTTGTCTGTTGGCTGTTCTCCGCTTTTCATGCGGTTTTAATGGGATCCCAATAAAGTTTTCATCGCTACCACTGGCTAAGTGTGTTACCCGAAACGTGTCCACGCTTATTGTGAGTTGGCTGTTGGCTGTTCTCCGCTTTTCATGCGGTTTTAATGGGATCCGAATAAAGTTTTCATCGCTACCACTGGCTAAGGATGTTACCTGAAACGCGTCCACGCTTATTGTGAGTTGTCTGTTCTCCGCTTTTCATGCGATTTTCAATGGGATCCAAATAAAGTTTTCATCGCTACCACTGGCTAAGGGTGTTACCCGAAACGTGTCCACGCTTATTGTAAGTTGTCTGTTTGCTGTTCTCTGCTTTTCATGCGGTTTTAATGGGATCCGAATAAAGATTTCATCGCTACCACTGGCTAAGGGTGTTCCCGAAAGGCGTCCATGCTTATTGTGAGTTTTCTGTTGGCTGTTCTCCGCTTTTCTTGCGGTTTTAATGGGATCCGAATAAAGTTTACCACTGGCTAAGGGTGTTACCCGAAACGCATCCACGCTTATTGTGAGTTGTCTGTTGGCTGTTCTCCGCTTTTCATGCGATTTTAATGGGATCCGAATAAAGTTTACATCGCTACCACTGGCTAAGGGTGTTACCCGAAACGCGTCCACGCTTATTGTGAGTTGTCTGTTGGCTGTTCTCTGCTTTTCATGCGGTTTTAATGGGATCCAAATAAAGTTTACATCGCTACCACTGGCTAAAGGTGTTACCCGAAACGCTAATCTGAAATCTGTGACACTGATGGCAACAACCAAGCACAGTATTCTCCCCGTCCCATGTTCTGGCAATTGATGGAGGTCCCGGCTACTGGTGATAAATATTACCTTGGAAGGGGTCTAACCACTAACAACTCCATTGATCGTCATTGCTTTATAGATAATAGAGGCCCCACCCATTTAATTCTATAACAATGAAAGAAACCATGAAAAACAGCGCCCCCCCCAGTCTGGTGATTAGTGGGGGTCCCTGTGGTATATGACCAAGTTAGTAGATAAATGGTGGCTCAGTGGGGGTCTGACCGCTGGGACCCCCATGGATCGCTATTATAAGCACCGGCGCTCCATTTAAGATCTATGACAGTTCAGACTGATCATCTCAATCCTACTAAGACTCCGAGGCGTCTTCCATTACCCTCAGAACGTTAGAAGAATCTTCCACATTCAACTGTAATTAGATTAACTTGAAGACTTATAATTTCCTATATATGGAGGTGCAGTACCCTAAACAGCCTGTGGGGGTGCCAGAGAATATAAGAATAACTACTGCAAACAGGAGTCAGTAAAAGTCCTTTTTTTCTCTCCAATTATTGCTTTATAGGGCAAAACATCTAAAGAGGGAAAACATCTGTTATGAAGGAAAAAGTGGAATTTTCTTTTCTGAGCTGCAGGAAGCGAAGAATCGTCTTGGGAGGCGCTACCCTGCAATGTCTCAGCCTACACTCGGTGCCATGAGAAGGTTAAGTGGTCTGCACCATGTGTAAGGGGGGGGGGGGTTCATTATTTGCTCATTAGGCTTTAATTACTCTCTAATACACAGGACATGGAGGTCAGCGATTTCTCCCCTCCCCCAGGTGGAGGCTTTAATGATATCCTGGCGGGGGGGAGGGGGTCCGTGTTCTAGACCAGAGGCCCAAGCGGCACAGACATCACTTTGATGTTCCCTCTAATAATTAGAATATAATACATAATGTTTATGGGGCCGTCAGCAGATCTCATGGCGAGGCCTCCGGGGGTGGATGGAGCAGGAGGAGCAGAATTTATTATACACAAATAACTGGGATCTGTCCAGGCGACGTTCCCACCGCCGCACACGTCCCATCTGTTCTCTACATGATACAGGACATCCAGGGCGTTCATCCCTCTAAGGGTCTGATCATTTACACATGCTCCGCCATGGCCTGGATCCAGCTCATCAGACGAGCTCTCCTCCTCCATATGCTTTACAACCTGAAGAGAGGCCGATGTGCCCAGGTCACTGCCCCCGCGGTCCCTGATCGGCCCATGGAAAGGGTGGGTCCAACTATATTGGTGAATTGGTGGAGAGTTCTACAAGTATCACAAAATCACTGCTGATCTACACCACAGTCTTATCCATGAGGAATCTTATGTCTACTGCTCTAATGACCCCATCTCCAGAGCTGTAGACCCATCTGACAAGCCTCTGTGCCCCACACCCATCTGACAAGCCTCTGTGCCCCACACCCATCTGACAAGCCTCTGTGCCCCACACCCATCTGACAAGCCTCTGTGCCCCACACCCATCTGACAAGCCTCTGTGCCCCACAACCATCTGACAAGCCTCTGTGCCCCACACCCATCTGACAAGCCTCTGTGCCCTACAGTCATCTGACAAGCCTCCGTGCCCTACACCCATCTGACAAGCCTCTGTGCCCCACACCCATCTGACAAGCCTCCGTGCCCTACAGTCATCTGACAAGCCTCCGTGCCCTACACCCATCTGACAAGCCTCTGTGCCCCACACCCATCTGACAAGCCTCTGTGCCCCACACCCATCTGACAAGCCTCTGTGCCCCACACCCATCTGACAAGCCTCTGTGCCCTACAGCTATCTGACAAGCCTCTGTGCCCCACACCCATCTGACAAGCCTCTCTGCCCCACACCCATCTGACAAGCCTCTGTGCCCTACAGCCATCTGACAAGCCTCTGTGCCCCACACCCATCTGACAGGCCTCTGTGCCCCACACCCATCTGACAGGTCTCCCTGCTCCACACCCATCTAACAAGCCTCTGTGCCCCACACCCATCTGACAAGCTTACATGCCACACACCCATCTGACAAGCCTCTCTTCCCCACACCCATCTGACAGGTCTCCCTGCTCCACACTCATCTGACAAGCCTCTCTGCCCCACACCCATCTGACAAGCCTCTGTGCCCCACACCCATCTGACAAGCCTCCGTGCCCCACACCCATCTGAAAAGCCTCCGTGCCCCACACCCATCTGACAAGCCTTTGTGCCCCACACCCATCTGACAAGCCTCTGTGCCCCACAACCATCTGACAGATCTCCCTGCTCCACACCCATCTGACAAGCTTCCGTGCCCCACACCCATCTGACAAGCTTCCGTGCCCAACACCCATCTGACAAGCCTCTCTGCCCCACACCCATCTGACAAGCCTCTGTGCCCCACACCCATCTGACAGGTCTCCCTGCTTCACACCCATCTGACAAGCCTCTGTGCCCCACACCCATCTGACAGGTCTCCCTGCCCCACACCCATCTGACAAGCCTCTGTACCCCACACCCATCTGACAAGCCTCTGTGCCCCACACCCATCTGACAAGCCTCTGTGCCCCACATCCATCTGACAAGCCTCTGCGCCCCACACCCATCTGACAGGTCTCCCTGCTCCACACTCATCTGACAAGCCTCTTTGCCCCACACCCATCTGACAAGCCTCTGTGCCACACACCCATCTGACAAGCCTCCGTGCCCCACACCCATCTGACAAGCCTCTGTGCCCCACACCCATCTGACAAGCCTCTGTGCCCCACACCCATCTGACAAGCCTCTGTGCCCCTCACCCATCTGACAGGTCTCCCTGCTCCACACCCATCTGACAAGCCTCTGTGCCCACACCCATCTGACAAGCCTCTGTGCCACACACCCATCTGACAAGCCTCCGTGCCCCACACCCATCTGACAAGCCTCCGTGCCCCACACCCATCTGACAAGCCTCTGTGCCCCACACCCATCTGACAAGCCTCTGTGCCCCACACCCATCTGACAAGCCTCTGTGCCCCTCACCCATCTGACAGGTCTCCCTGCTCCACACCCATCTGACAAGCCTCTGTGCCCCACACCCATCTGACAGGTCTCCCTGCTCCACACCCATCTGACAAGCCTCTGTGCCCCACACCCATCTGACAAGCCTCTGTGCCACACACCCATCTGACAAGGCTCTGTGCCCCTCACCCATCTGACAGATCTCCCTGCTCCACACCCATCTGACAAGCTTCCATGCCCCACATCCATCTGACAAGCCTCCGTGCCCCACATCCATCTGACAAGCCTCCGTGCCCCACATCCATCTGACAAGCCTCTGTGCCCCACATCCATCTGACAAGCCTCTGTGCCCCACAACAATCTGACAAGCCTCTGTGCCCCACACCCATCTGACAAGCCTCCGTGCCCCACACCCATCTTACAGGTCTCCCTGCCCCACACATCTGACTGGTCTCCCTGCCCAATACCCATCTGACCAGTCTCCATGCCTCAGACCCACCTGTTTTCTGGGCTTCTGTTGTGATGTACTTGGGCTCCTCTGTCCATGGCGTAGCGTGAGCAGCCACACTCCAATCACTCCAGGTGCCAATCTCAGAGTCCTTGGCTGCCACTTGGATTATGTATTCCTTACCAGCGTAGGCGTCTGTGATGGTGTGAGACGTCCCGTCTGATAACTCTACCTGCAGCGAGAACACGAAACAGTCACAAACAACCACCGGAGGGCGCCTGTTCAGGGTAAAAGTGTCACCAGGAAATGTCATATATCGTGTACAACAGGTTTATATATTAAATGTATCTATATATATAGATAATACAGGATCCGCCAATCACTATAGGTAATGGACACCACTCACCATCCCCCACCCTGCACAGGTCACAGAGTATGACCACAACAACCTGCAAACCACAGGGTCAAATAGTCCAGGTGCAAAAAACTGCTCCCAAAATTATATAAAATAAATGATAAAATCAGAGATTAAAAATGAAATGTATCAGTATCTGCAGATTGCAGTATTATAGTAGTTATATTCTTGTATATAGGAGGCAGTATTATAGTAGATATATTCTTGTCTATAGGAGCAGTATTATAGTAGTTATATTCTTGTATATAGAAGCAGTATTATAGTAGTTATATTCTTGTATATAGGAGCAGTATTATAGTAGTTATATTCTTGTATATAGGAGCAGTATTATAGTAGTTATATTCTTGTATATAGGAGCAGTATTATAGTGGATATATTCTTGTATATAGGGGGCAGTATTATAGTAGTTATATTCTTGTATATAGGAGGCAGTATTATAGTAGTTATATTCTTGTATATAGGAGCAGTATTATAGTGGATATATTCTTGTATATAGGGGGCAGTATTATAGTAGTTATATTCTTGTATATAGGAGGCAGTATTATAGTAGTTATATTCTTGTATATAGGAGCAGTATTATAGTAGTTATATTCTTGTATATAGGAGCAGTATTATAGTAGTTCTATTCTTGTGTATAGGAGAAGTATTATAGTAGTTATATTCTTGTATATAGGAGGCAGTATTATAGTAGTTATATTCTTGTATATAGGAGCAGTATTATAGTAGATATATTCTTGTATATAGGGGCAGTATTATAGTAGTTATATTCTTGTATATAGGAGCAGTATTATAGTAGATATATTCTTGTATATAGGAGCAGTATTATATTAGTTATATTCTTGTATATAGGAGCAGTATTATAGTAGTTATATTCTTGTATATAGGAGCAGTATTATAGTAGTTATACTTTTGTATATAGGAGCAGTATTATAGTAGTTATATTCTTGTATATAGGAGCAGTATTATGGTAGTTATATTCTTGTATATAGGAGGCAGTATTATAGTAGTTATATTCTTGTATATAGGGAACAGTATTATAGTAGTTATATTCTTGTATATAGGAGCAGTATTATAGTAGTTATATTCTTGTATATAGGAGCAGTATTATAGTAGTTATATTCTTGTATATAGGAGCAGTATTATAGTAGTTATATTCTTGTATATAGGAGCAGTATTATAGTAGTTATATTCTTGTATATAGGAGCAGTATTATAGTAGATATATTCTTGTATATAGGAGCAGTATTATAGTAGATATATTCTTGTATATAGGAGCAGTATTATAGTAGTTACATTCTTGTATATAGGAGCAGTATTATAGTAGATATATTCTTGTATATAGGAGCAGTATTATAGTAGATATATTCTTGTATATAGGGGCAGTATTATAGTAGTTATATTTTTGTATATAGGAGCAGTATTATAGTAGTTATATTCTTGTATATAGGAGCAGTATTATAGTAGTTATATTCTTGTATATAGGAGCAGTATTATAGTAGTTATATTCTTGTATATAGGAGCAGTATTATGGTAGTTATATTCTTGTATATAGGAGGCAGTATTATAGTAGTTATATTCTTGTATATAGGGAACAGTATTATAGTAGTTATATTCTTGTACATAGGAGCAGTATTATAGTAGTTATATTCTTGTATATAGGAGCAGTATTATAGTAGTTATATTCTTGTATATAGGAGCAGTATTATAGTAGTTATATTCTTGTATATAGGAGCAGTATTATAGTAGATATATTCTTGTATATAGGAGCAGTATTATAGTATATATATATATTCTTGTATATAGGAGCAGTATTATAGTAGTTATATTCTTGTATTTAGGAGCAGTATTATAGTAGTTATATTCTTGTATATAGGAGCAGTATTATAGTAGTTATATTCTTGTATATAGGAGCAGTATTATAGTAGATATATTCTTGTATATATGAGCAGTATTATAGTAGTTATATTCTTGTATATAGGAGCAGTATTATAGTAGTTATATTCTTGTATATAGGAGCAGTATTATAGTAGTTATATTCTTGTATATAGGAGCAGTATTATAGTAGTTACATTCTTGTATATAGGAGGCAGTATTATAGTACTTATATTCTTGTATATAGGAGCAGTATTATAGTAGTTATATTCTTGTATATAGGAGCAGTATTATAGTAGTTATATTCTTGTATATAGGAGCAGTATTATAGAAGTTATATTCTTGTATATAGGGGCAGTATTATAGTAGTTATATTCTTGTATATAGGAGCAGTATTATAGTAGTTATATTCTTGTACATAGGAGTCAGTATTATAGTAGTTTTATTCTTGTATATAGGAGCAGTATTATAGTAGTTATATTCTTGTATATAGGAGCAGTATTATAGTAGTTATATTCTTGTATATAGGAGGCAGTATTATAGTAGTTATATTCTTGTATATAGGGAACAGTATTATAGTAGTTATATTCTTGTACATAGGAGCAGTATTATAGTAGTTATATTCTTGTATATAGGAGCAGTATTATAGTAGTTATATTCTTGTATATAGGAGCAGTATTATAGTAGTTATATTCTTGTATATAGGAGCAGTATTATAGTAGATATATTCTTGTATATAGGAGCAGTATTATAGTATATATATATATTCTTGTATATAGGAGCAGTATTATAGTAGTTATATTCTTGTATTTAGGAGCAGTATTATAGTAGTTATATTCTTGTATATAGGAGCAGTATTATAGTAGTTATATTCTTGTATATAGGAGCAGTATTATAGTAGATATATTCTTGTATATAGGAGCAGTATTATAGTAGTTATATTCTTGTATATAGGAGCAGTATTATAGTAGTTATATTCTTGTATATAGGAGCAGTATTATAGTAGTTATATTCTTGTATATAGGAGCAGTATTATAGTAGTTACATTCTTGTATATAGGAGGCAGTATTATAGTACTTATATTCTTGTATATAGGAGCAGTATTATAGTAGTTATATTCTTGTATATAGGAGCAGTATTATAGTAGTTATATTCTTGTATATAGGAGCAGTATTATAGAAGTTATATTCTTGTATATAGGGGCAGTATTATAGTAGTTATATTCTTGTATATAGGAGCAGTATTATAGTAGTTATATTCTTGTACATAGGAGTCAGTATTATAGTAGTTATATTCTTGTATATAGGAGCAGTATTATAGTAGTTATATTCTTGTATATAGGAGCAGTATTATAGTAGTTATATTCTTGTATATAGGAGGCAGTATTATAGTAGTTATATTCTTGTATATAGGGAACAGTATTATAGTAGTTATATTCTTGTACATAGGAGCAGTATTATAGTAGTTATATTCTTGTATATAGGAGCAGTATTATAGTAGTTATATTCTTGTATATAGGAGCAGTATTATAGTAGTTATATTCTTGTATATAGGAGCAGTATTATAGTAGATATATTCTTGTATATAGGAGCAGTATTATAGTATATATATTCTTGTATATAGGAGCAGTATTATAGTAGTTATATTCTTGTATATAGGAGCAGTATTATAGTAGTTATATTCTTGTATATAGGAGCAGTATTATAGTAGATATATTCTTGTATATATGAGCAGTATTATAGTAGTTATATTCTTGTATATAGGGGGCAGTATTATAGTAGATATATTCTTGTATATAGGAGCAGTATTATAGTAGTTATATTCTTGTATATAGGAGCAGTATTATAGTAGATATATTCTTGTATATAGGAGCAGTATTATAGTAGTTATATTCTTGTATATAGGAGCAGTATTATAGTAGATATATTCTTGTATATAGGAGCAGTATTATAGTAGTTATATTCTTGTATATAGGAGCAGTATTATAGTAGTTATATTCTTGTATATAGGAGCAGTATTATAGTAGTTATATTCTTGTATATAGGAGGCAGTATTATAGTAGTTATATTCTTGTATATAGGAGCAGTATTATAGTAGTTATATTCTTGTATATAGGAGCAGTATTATAGTAGTTATATTCTTGTATATAGGGGGCAGTATTATAGTAGATATATTCTTGTATATAGGAGCAGTATTATAGTAGTTATATTCTTGTATATAGGAGCAGTATTATAGTAGTTATATTCTTGTATATAGGAGCAGTATTATAGTAGTTATATTCTTGTATATAGGAGCAGTATTATAGTAGTTATATTCTTGTATATAGGAGCAGTATTATAGTAGTTATATTCTTGTATATATGAGCAGTATTATAGTAGTTATATTCTTGTATATAGGGGGCAGTATTATAGTAGTTATATTCTTGTATATAGGAGCAGTATTATAGTAGTTATATGCTTGCATATAGAAGCAGTATTATAGTAGTTATATTCTTGTATATAGGAGCAGTATTATAGTAGTTATATTCTTGTACATAGGAGTCAGTATTATAGTAGTTATATTCTTGTATATAGGAGCAGTATTATAGTAGTTATATTTTTGTATATAGGAGCAGTATTATAGTAGTTATATTCTTGTATATAGGAGCAGTATTATAGTAGTTATATTCTTGTATATAGGAGCAGTATTATAGTAGTTATATTCTTGTATATAGGAGCAGTATTATGGTAGTTATATTCTTGTATATAGGAGGCAGTATTATAGTAGTTATATTCTTGTATATAGGGAACAGTATTATAGTAGTTATATTCTTGTACATAGGAGCAGTATTATAGTAGTTATATTCTTGTATATAGGAGCAGTATTATAGTAGATATATTCTTGTATATAGGAGCAGTATTATAGTATATATATATATTCTTGTATATAGGAGCAGTATTATAGTAGTTATATTCTTGTATTTAGGAGCAGTATTATAGTAGTTATATTCTTGTATATAGGAGCAGTATTATAGTAGATATATTCTTGTATATAGGAGCAGTATTATAGTATATATATATATTCTTGTATATAGGAGCAGTATTATAGTAGTTATATTCTTGTATTTAGGAGCAGTATTATAGTAGTTATATTCTTGTATATAGGAGCAGTATTATAGTAGTTATATTCTTGTATATAGGAGCAGTATTATAGTAGATATATTCTTGTATATATGAGCAGTATTATAGTAGTTATATTCTTGTATATAGGAGCAGTATTATAGTAGTTATATTCTTGTATATAGGAGCAGTATTATAGTAGTTATATTCTTGTATATAGGAGCAGTATTATAGTAGTTACATTCTTGTATATAGGAGGCAGTATTATAGTACTTATATTCTTGTATATAGGAGCAGTATTATAGTAGTTATATTCTTGTATATAGGAGCAGTATTATAGTAGTTATATTCTTGTATATAGGAGCAGTATTATAGAAGTTATATTCTTGTATATAGGGGCAGTATTATAGTAGTTATATTCTTGTATATAGGAGCAGTATTATAGTAGTTATATTCTTGTACATAGGAGTCAGTATTATAGTAGTTTTATTCTTGTATATAGGAGCAGTATTATAGTAGTTATATTCTTGTATATAGGAGCAGTATTATAGTAGTTATATTCTTGTATATAGGAGGCAGTATTATAGTAGTTATATTCTTGTATATAGGGAACAGTATTATAGTAGTTATATTCTTGTACATAGGAGCAGTATTATAGTAGTTATATTCTTGTATATAGGAGCAGTATTATAGTAGTTATATTCTTGTATATAGGAGCAGTATTATAGTAGTTATATTCTTGTATATAGGAGCAGTATTATAGTAGATATATTCTTGTATATAGGAGCAGTATTATAGTATATATATATATATTCTTGTATATAGGAGCAGTATTATAGTAGTTATATTCTTGTATTTAGGAGCAGTATTATAGTAGTTATATTCTTGTATATAGGAGCAGTATTATAGTAGTTATATTCTTGTATATAGGAGCAGTATTATAGTAGATATATTCTTGTATATAGGAGCAGTATTATAGTAGTTATATTCTTGTATATAGGAGCAGTATTATAGTAGTTATATTCTTGTATATAGGAGCAGTATTATAGTAGTTATATTCTTGTATATAGGAGCAGTATTATAGTAGTTACATTCTTGTATATAGGAGGCAGTATTATAGTACTTATATTCTTGTATATAGGAGCAGTATTATAGTAGTTATATTCTTGTATATAGGAGCAGTATTATAGTAGTTATATTCTTGTATATAGGAGCAGTATTATAGAAGTTATATTCTTGTATATAGGGGCAGTATTATAGTAGTTATATTCTTGTATATAGGAGCAGTATTATAGTAGTTATATTCTTGTACATAGGAGTCAGTATTATAGTAGTTATATTCTTGTATATAGGAGCAGTATTATAGTAGTTATATTCTTGTATATAGGAGCAGTATTATAGCAGTTATATTCTTGTATATAGGAGGCAGTATTATAGTAGTTATATTCTTGTATATAGGAGGCAGTATTATAGTAGTTATATTCTTGTATATAGGGAACAGTATTATAGTAGTTATATTCTTGTACATAGGAGCAGTATTATAGTAGTTATATTCTTGTATATAGGAGCAGTATTATAGTAGTTATATTCTTGTATATAGGAGCAGTATTATAGTAGTTATATTCTTGTATATAGGAGCAGTATTATAGTAGATATATTCTTGTATATAGGAGCAGTATTATAGTATATATATTCTTGTATATAGGAGCAGTATTATAGTAGTTATATTCTTGTATATAGGAGCAGTATTATAGTAGTTATATTCTTGTATATAGGAGCAGTATTATAGTAGATATATTCTTGTATATATGAGCAGTATTATAGTAGTTATATTCTTGTATATAGGGGGCAGTATTATAGTAGATATATTCTTGTATATAGGAGCAGTATTATAGTAGTTATATTCTTGTATATAGGAGCAGTATTATAGTAGATATATTCTTGTATATAGGAGCAGTATTATAGTAGTTATATTCTTGTATATAGGAGCAGTATTATAGTAGATATATTCTTGTATATAGGAGCAGTATTATAGTAGTTATATTCTTGTATATAGGAGCAGTATTATAGTAGTTATATTCTTGTATATAGGAGCAGTATTATAGTAGTTATATTCTTGTATATAGGAGGCAGTATTATAGTAGTTATATTCTTGTATATAGGAGCAGTATTATAGTAGTTATATTCTTGTATATAGGAGCAGTATTATAGTAGTTATATTCTTGTATATAGGGGGCAGTATTATAGTAGATATATTCTTGTATATAGGAGCAGTATTATAGTAGTTATATTCTTGTATATAGGAGCAGTATTATAGTAGTTATATTCTTGTATATAGGAGCAGTATTATAGTAGTTATATTCTTGTATATAGGAGCAGTATTATAGTAGTTATATTCTTGTATATAGGAGCAGTATTATAGTAGTTATATTCTTGTATATATGAGCAGTATTATAGTAGTTATATTCTTGTATATAGGGGGCAGTATTATAGTAGTTATATTCTTGTATATAGGAGCAGTATTATAGTAGTTATATGCTTGCATATAGAAGCAGTATTATAGTAGTTATATTCTTGTATATAGGAGCAGTATTATAGTAGTTATATTCTTGTACATAGGAGTCAGTATTATAGTAGTTATATTCTTGTTTATAGGAGCAGTATTATAGTAGTTATATTCTTGTATATAGGAGGCAGTATTATAGTAGTTATATTCTTGTATATAGGAAACAGTATTATAGTAGTTATATTCTTGTATATAAGAGCAGTATTATAGTAGTTATATTCTTGTATATAGGAGCAGTATTATAGTAGTTATATTCCTGTATATAGGAGGCAGTATTATAGTAGTTATATTCCTGTATATAGGAGCAGTATTATAGTAGTTATATTCCTGTATATAGGAGCAGTATTATAGTAGTTATATTCTTGTATATAGGAGCAGTATTATAGTAGATATATTCTTGTATATAGGAGCAGTATTATAGTAGATATATTCTTGTATATAGGAGCAGTATTGTAGTATATAGTATTCCTGGCTATATTATGAAGTCCTGGAGTTGGGGGAGTTTTGTTCTCATATAAGGAGTACAGTCGGGATTGAGGGATGGGGTGACAGAGCTGGCAGCCCGGCTGACACAGAACAGAGGGCGCGCGGTGATATCCGGCCAGGTGACAGATACACATTATACACAATGGCTGTCAGGGGGTGTCATATCCATAATGACTGTCCCGAGCCCCCCGCCACAGTCAGCAGGATATCAGGTCTCTCCTCTGTGCTGAGTGCCATGAGACGAGGGGTCGGCAGGTGAACGTCTGCAGACATAGGACCCTGCTGTACACTGTGCACACTATGTCCTCCGCAGTACCCACAATGCATCACTCACATCAGTCCCTGTCCCTAGTGCCGCTCACAACATCAGTTCTTTATCGCACATTGCACTTGTTAGACACTAAAATACACGACATGAAAGACTATGGGACCAAACAGGGAGAAACCAGGGATCGGAACACTGATCCAATAGACACAGGGACTGAAGACTAGACCACTGGACACCAGGGACTGAAGACTAAACCACTGGACACCAGGGACTGGAGACTAAACCACTGGACACCAGGGACTAGAGACTAAACCACTGGACACCAGGGACTGGAGACTAAATCACTGGACACCAGAGACTGGAGACTAAACCACTGGACACCAGGGACTGGAGACTAAACCACTGGACACCAGGGACTGGAGACTAAACCACTGGAAACCGGGGACTGAAGACTAAACCACTGGACACCAGGGACAGGAGATTAAACCACTGGACACCAGGGACTGGAGATTAAACCACTGGACACCAGGGACTGAAGACTAGACCACTGGACACCAGGGACTGAAGACTAAACCATTGGAAACCAGGGACTGGAGACTAAACCACTGGACACCAGGGACTGGAGACTAAACCACTGGACACCAGGGACTGGAGACTAAATCACTGGACACCAGAGACTGGAGACTAAACCACTGGACACCAGGGACTGGAGACTAAACCACTGGACACCAGGGACTGGAGACTAAACCACTGGAAACCAGGGACTGAAGACTAAACCACTGGACACCAGGGACTGGAGACTAAACCACTGGACACCAGGGACTGGAGACTAAACCACTGGACACCAGCGACTGGAGACTAAACCACTGGACACCAGCGACTGGAGACTAAACCACTGGACACCAGGGACTGAAGACTAAACCACTGGACACTAGGGGCTGGAGACTAAATCACTGGACACCAGAGACTGGAGACTAAACCACTGGACACCAGGGACTGAAGACTAAACCACTGGACACCAGGGACTGGAGACTAAACCACTGGAAACCAGGGACTGAAGACTAAACCACTGGACACCAGGGACTGAAGACTAAACCACTGGACACCAGGGACTGAAGACTAAACCACTGGACACCAGGGACTGAACACTAAACCACTGGACACCAGGGACTGAACACTAAACCACTGGACATCAGGGACTGAACACTAAACCACTGGACATCAGGGACTGAAGACTAAACCACTGGACATCAGGAACTGAAGACTAAACCACTGGACATCAGGGACTGAAGACTAAACCACTGGACATCAGGGACTGAAGACTAAACCACTGGACACCAGGGACTGAAGACTAAACCAATGGACATCAGGGACTAAAGACTAAACCACTGGACATCAGGGACTGAAGACTAAAGCACTGGACACCAGGGACTGGAGACTAAACCACTGGACACCAGGGACTGGAGACTAGACCACTGGACACCAGGGACTGAAGGCTAAAGCACTGGACACCGGGGACTGGAGACTAAACCACTGGACACCAGAGACTGGAGACTAAACCACTGGACACCAGGGACTGAAGACTAAACCACTGGACACCAGGGACTGAAGACTAGACCACTGGACACCAGGGACTGAAGAGTAGATCACTGGACACCAGGGACTGGAGACTAAACCACTGGACACCAGGGACTGGAGACTAGACCACTAGACACCAGGGACTGAAGACTAAACCACTGGACACTAGGGACTGGAGACTAGACCACTGGACACCAAGGACTGAAGACTAAACAACTGGACACAGGGACTGAAGACTAAACCACTGGACACCAGGGACCGAAGACTAAACCCCTGGACAACAGGGACTGAAGACTAAACCACTGGACACCAGGGACAGAAGACTAAACCACAGGACACCAGGGACTGGAGACTAAACCACTGGACACCAGGGACTGAAGACTAAACCACTGGACACCAGGGACTGAAGACTAAACCACTGGACACCAGGGACTGAAGACTAAACCACAAGACACCAGGGACTGAAGACTAAATCACAGGACACCAGGGACTGAAAACTAAACCACTGGACACCAGGGACTGAAGACTAAACCACTGGACACCAGGGACTGGAGACTAAACCACTGGACACCAGGGACTGAAGACTAAACCACTGGACACCAGGGACTGGAGACTAAACCACTGGACACCAGGGACTGGAGACTAAACTACAGATCAATTTGGGTGTATATAAGTTCTTTGTATATATACTCTATGGCCACAAGTATGTGAACCCCCACTTTATAATTAAGTTCAGGTGTAAGATCAATGTATGGGTGGTACTGAAGGGCTCAGGGACTACATGCGGCACTATCATAGGATGAACCCCTAGAGAACATCATCTACAATAAAACATGGCGACTACTGTAAGAGGTGGAGGGGTAATGGTCAGGGGACATTTTTCGGGGTTCGGGCCCCTTTACTTCAAGTAAAGGATTAACAAAATGAATAACCAGAAGTTCCCGGAGGTCACATGAATGAAGGATTCCGGTCTATAACGATGGCGGCACCAGAAGCTTCGCCGGCATTGAGTTCTGCCTGTCAGCTCCTCTAGGTGGCGCTGTTCCCACACTTATTTGACTAATCCAGACATTTACTTTAGTAACATCGTCCACTGTGGTTCGCACATCTATTTACCTAGAATAATCAGGGGACTACGGGGTTAATCAGCGCTGTCTGCCCTGTATTTACTGACCGGCATAGCTGCAGACATCTGGCGCACTACGCAGCGCCCTGAGACGCACAATTAGGTAGATGCAATGGGATTGCGGCCCCTCTGGTGTCCGCCGTATTAATGGCTTTCACGCAGAATTAGGGGGGGATGACTGGCGGAAGTTCTTCTTATCGACCTGGATGTCACCATTACCTCGCAAAGTGCCGGTCGTGCCGCTATACGCAGTAACATCCGCTATGGAGATTTCAGCGTCACAAATCTGACTGCCATTAGTAAGAGAATCAAAGATGTTCACTTACGTAATGTATATTTGTGCACA
The DNA here is from genome assembly GCF_029499605.1 of Hyla sarda. NCBI lineage: Eukaryota > Metazoa > Chordata > Amphibia > Anura > Hylidae > Hyla > Hyla sarda. Next base: position 618,378,218 of record NC_079189.1, read on the forward strand.
ATCTAATTTACACATTACGTAAGTGGACACCTCCATTTTTGGGACAACTTAATCAAAATCGTGGGAGAAAAAACATTAAAAAAAATCATCTCCTGGGATTACGTATTGGAGAACACGTAGGCCGAGGAGCCTAAAGACCCCAGTAACCAATAGGGGGAAGTTTTTTTATAGTTTTTTCACTATTTTTTGGGCAACATTTTGAGTGGTTTATAAAAGATTGTAAAGCCGTGCGCCATATTCAAAGCTCGTAAGACCCAGAGAAGGTAAAGAACTGGATCCTTGCCGGAAGTGACCGGACACGATCTCAGTGGAGAAGAATAAAGGGGAGGAGGAGGAAGATGGAAGAAGAAGATCCACGACAGAGGAACAGAGTACGGGAATACGGGGCAAGATGGAGGAACTCCGGCCTTCACACCAGCTCAATGGCTCTAAGGGTAATGGTGATGGTTCCCAATAGTGACATCCCCGCCATGTCCAGTGTGGTCGCGGATCCTCCTACACGCATCATCCACCTCTCGCACCTGAACCATAGATTTCCTACAAGTCGTCTACACAAGTCTCTGATAATTCCCTCCATTGTGTCCTCATCAACATGACAACGATGCCTCGTCCTACAGAAACCAAACAGACCTTTGGCTGACACCATTCACACTGCGCTGGAAACATGTTCCAAAACAAATTGTGAGTGATGGATTAGGAGCCATAATCTCAGGATCATAACAGTGATCAGGCCCAGCTGGGAATTCCACCGTCCAACGACCCAGCCGAAAGCAGCCGGGACAGAGGGAGCCAAGAGGAGATACAGATGGGAAGATTAGTGACGGCAAAAAACAAGACTCCGGGACGGGACACTGGGCTAAGAACCTGTTCTCATGTCTGATACAGGATACAACACGTCAGATACAGGATACAACACGACTGATACAGGATACAACACGTCAGATACAGGATACAACACGTCAGATACAGGATACAACACGTCAGATACAGGATACAACACGACTGATACAGGATACAACACGACTGATACAGGATACAACACGACTGATACAGGATACAACACGTCAGATACAGGATACAACACGACTGATACAGGATACAACACGACTGATACAGGATACAACACGACTGATACAGGATACAACACGTCAGATACAGAATACAACACGACCGATACAGGATACAACACGTCTGATACAGGATACAACACGACTGATACAGGATACAACACGTCAGACACAGGATACAACATGTCAGATACAGGATACAACACGACTGATACAGGATACAACACATCTGATACAGGATACAACACGACTGATACAGGATACAACACGTCAGATACAGGATACAACACGTCTGATACAGGATACAACACGTCAGATACAGGATACAACACGACTGATACAGGATACAACACGACTGATACAGGATACAACACGACTGATACAGGATACAACACGTCAGATACAGGATACAACACGACTGATACAGGATACAACACGTCTGATACAGGATACAACACGTCTGATACAGGATACAACACGACCGATACAGGATACAACACGTCAGATACAGGATACAACACGTCAGATACAGGATACAACACGACTGATACAGGATACAACACGACTGATACAGGATACAACACGACTGATACAGGATACAACACGTCAGATACAGGATACAACACGACTGATACAGGATACAACACGACTGATACAGGATACAACACGACTGATACAGGATACAACACGTCAGATACAGAATACAACACGACCGATACAGGATACAACACGACCGATACAGGATACAACACGACTGATACAGGATACAACACGTCCGATACAGGATACAACACGACTGATACAGGATACAACACGACTGATACAGGATACAACACGACTGATACAGGATACAACACGACTGATACAGGATACAACACGACTGATACAGGATACAACACGACTGATACAGGATACAACACGACTGATACAGGATACAACACGACTGATACAGGATACAACACGTCCGATACAGGATACAACACGTCCGATACAGGATACAACACGTCTGATACAGGATACAACACGACTGATACAGGATACAACACGACTGATACAGGATACAACACGTCTGATACAGGATACAACACGTCTGATACAGGATACAACACGACTGATACAGGATACAACACGTCAGATACAGGATACAACACGACTGATACAGGATACAACACGACTGATACAGGATACAACATGACTGATACAGGATACAACATGACTGATACAGGATACAACATGACTGATACAGGATACAACACGACTGATACAGGATACAACACGACTGATACAGGATACAACACGACTGATACAGGATACAACATGACTGATACAGGATACAACACGTCAGACACAGGATACAACACGTCAGACACAGGATACAACACATCTGATACAGGATACAACACGACTGATACAGGATACAACATGACTTATACAGGATACAACACGACTGATACAGGATACAACACGTCTGATACAGGATACAACACGTCAGATACAGAATACAACACGACCGATACAGGATACAACACGTCAGATACAGGATACAACACGACTGATACAAGATACAACACGACTGATACAGGATACAACACGACTGATACAGGATACAACATGACTGATACAGGATACAACATGACTGATACAGGATACAACACGACTGATACAGGATACAACACGACTGATACAGGATACAACATGACTGATACAGGATACAACATGACTGATACAGGATACAACACGACTGATACAGGATACAACACGACTTATACAGGATACAACACGACTGATACAGGATACAACACGACTGATACAGGATACAACACGACTTATACAGGATACAACACGTCTGATACAGGATACAACACGTCTGATACAGGATACAACACGACTGATACAGGATACAACACGTCAGATACAGGATACAACACGTCAGATACAGGATACAACATGACTGATACAAGATACAACACGTCTGATACAGGATACAACACGACTGATACAGGATACAACACGTCTGATACAGGATACAACACGACTGATACAGGATACAACACGTCTGATACAGGATACAACACGTCTGATACAGGATACAACACGACTGATACAGGATACAACACGACTGATACAGGATACAACACGTCAGATACAGGATACAACACGTCTGATACAGGATACAACACGACTGATACAGGATACAACACGTCTGATACAGGATACAACACGTCTGATACAGGATACAACACGACTGATACAGGATACAACACGACTGATACAGGATACAACACGTCTGATACAGGATACAACACGTCAGATACAGGATACAACACGACTGATACAGGATACAACACGACTGATACAGGATACAACACGACTGATACAGGATACAACACGACTGATACAGGATACAACATGACTTATACAGGATACAACACGACTGATACAGGATACAACACGACTGATACAGGATACAACACGACTGATACAGGATACAACACGTCTGATACAGGATACAACACGACTGATACAGGATACAACACGTCTGATACAGGATACAACACGACTGATACAGGATACAACACGACTGATACAGGATACAACACGACTTATACAGGATACAACACGTCTGATACAGGATACAACACGTCTGATACAGGATACAACACGTCCGATACAGGATACAACACGTCTGATACAGGATACAACACGTCCGATACAGGATACAACACGTCTGATACAGGATACAACACGACTGATACAGGATACAACACGACTGATACAGGATACAACACGACTGATACAGGATACAACACGTCAGATACAGGATACAACACGACTGATATAGGATACAACACGACTGATACAAGATACAACACGACTGATACAGGATACAACACGACTGATACAGGATACAACACGACTTATACAGGATACAACACGTCTGATACAGGATACAACACGTCTGATACAGGATACAACACGACTGATACAAGATACAACACGACTGATACAGGATACAACACGACTGATACAAGATACAACACGACTGATACAGGATACAACACGTCTGATACAGGATACAACACGTCTGATACAGGATACAACACGACTGATACAAGATACAACACGACTGATACAGGATACAACACGACTGATACAGGATACAACACGACTTATACAGGATACAACACGTCTGATACAGGATACAACACGTCTGATACAGGATACAACACGACTTATACAGGATACAACACGTCAGATACAGGATACAACACGTCTGATACAGGATACAACACGACTGATACAGGATACAACACGTCTGATACAGGATACAACACGACTGATACAGGATACAACACGACTGATACAGGATACAACACGTCTGATACAGGATACAACACGACTGATACAGGATACAACATGACTGATACTTACAGCATATAACACAACTGATACAGGATACAACATGACTGATACTTACAGGATATAACACAACTGATACAAACAGGATACAACATGACTGAGTGGAGACAATTCTTTAGCCTAAGAACGGCTTTTTATGGTGTAGAACATAATTTGTGGTAATAAAGCCACCTCCACCTGCAGAAGCCGAGCCACGTGTCTATTATAGACGGATGATTGATGACGTTCTCTGCTCTTTGGCTTTAGATACAGGGATTTGTAGGGGCCCCGATAGGAGTGGGGGGGGCTTTTGTCTTATGATGAATGAAGGGGATTACTGATTATAACATGGTATAGAGGCGATAATGAGGGGTTTGGGGTGTGAGGGCCCCCGAAGCTCATCCTGGGTAATTATCATGAAGTTCTAATTGTGGGGGCTAATGATGGTTAATTATCGGGGGCCGCACTGGATATTTATGAGAACGCTCCCGTCAATCATAGGTTGGGCGCCAGTCTACTCATCAGGAAATGTTACAATGTAACAAATAAGTCGAATTGTAGCCCCTCTCACCGACTGTACTGAACCATTACATTTAACTGAATCCAGGGGTGTAATAGAGGAGACGATGGCGCTGCTGGGTCACATACAGTGGGCGAGCGTCTTGTCTTCTGCGCTGCCCCCCCCCTTCCAGATGCCCCCCCCCCTCTTATTGTCTCTGATCCTATTTCTTTTCTTTACCTGAAGGAAAAGAATCTGCCAGACGCTGATCACAAACAGACCCCAAATTATTGGCCAAGGGGGACGTAGATTTATCACCTTCACTTATACTAAAGATTACATCACATTAGGGGCCCGGACCCAAAGGGGCGCAGCAGACGAGGCCCTGATGTAAAACAGCCGCAGCACCCCGCGAAGAGACGAGATCTGAGAGTCCGCAGCTGCCAATGGATCTCACGCTTTGTCCTTCGCTGGGAATTCAGCAGAGACGCGGTTGTCAAAAAGACAAAAAAAAACCCACTAATTTAAATTTTTGTCGTTACTTTTATCTATATCGTGTAAATTTTAATATTGGCAACTAGATGTCAGCAAAACACTCCGGAAAAACTTCTCACTTTACAGCCAGATGGGAAACTGGTGCAGACATCACCGTCAGGCCATGTCCCCATTGGGTTCTACAATCCAATATCCCAAAGGAACCAATTTTATAGGAAGTGAATTAACCTGTTTTTGAAGAGTAAAAGCACACAAGATTACAGAGGGAGAACATACAAACTTTGGGAGAGAACACACAAACTTTGGGAGAGAACATCCAAACTGTGGAAGAAAATAAACAAACTGTGGGAGAGAACATGCAAATTCTAGGAGAGAACATACAAACTCTGATAAAGAACATACAGACTGTGAAAGACACCATACAAACTCTGGAGGAGAACATACAAACTGTGGGAAAGAACATACAAACTCTGGGAGATTTAGAGAAAACATGCAAACTCTGGGAGACAACATGTAAACTCTAAGAGAAAACACACAAACTCTGGGAGCATACAAACTTTGGAAGAGAACATGCAAACTCTGGGAGACAACATGCAAACTTGGAAAGAAAATATACAAACTTTGGGAGAGAACATACAAACTCTGGGAGACAACATGCAAACTCTAGGAGAGAACATACAAACTCTCATAAAAAACATACAGACTGTGTGAGAAAACATACAAACTGTGAAAGACACCATACAAACTCTGAAGGAGAACATACAAACTGTGGGAAAGAACATACAAACTCTGGGAGATTTAGAGAAAACATGCAAACTCTGGGAGACAACATGCAAACGTTGAAAGAAAATATACAAACTGTGGGAGAGAACATGCAAACTCTAGAATAAAACATTTAAACTCTGAGACAGAACATGCAAACTGGGAGAGAACATGCAAACTCTAGGAGAGAACATACAGAGAGAAGAAAAAACACAAACTCTGGGAGAGAACATACAAACTCCAGACAGATGTGGCCGCTTGGTTGGCTAAAAACCAAAAACCTCAGGGCTCAAGGCACAAACTCAGGGAGAGAACATACAAACTCTGAGGGGGAACATGCAAACTCTGGTAGAGAACACACAGATAGAAGAAAAACCACAAACACTGAGAGAGAACATACAAACTCTGGGAGAGAGCATACAAACTCTGGGAGAGAGCATACAAACTTCAGACAGATGTGGCCGCTTGGTTGGATATAAACCAAAAACCTCAGGGCCCCAAGGCACAAACTCAGGGAGAGAACATACAAACTCTGAGGGGGAACATGCAAACTCTGGTAGAGAACATACAGAGAGAAGAAAAAACACAAACTCTGGGAGAGAGCATACAAACTCTGGGAGAGAGCATACAAACTCTGGGAGAGAGCATACAAACTTTGAAAGAGAACATGCAAACTCTGGGAGACAACATGCAAATTTGGAAAGAAAATATACAAACTGTGGGAGAGAACATGCAAACTCTAGAATAAAACATTTAATCTCTAGGAAAGAACATATAAACTCTGAGACCGAACATACAAACTGTGAGAGAACATGCAAACTCAAGACACCATACAAACTCTGAAGGAGAACATACAAACTGTGGGAAAAGAACATACAAACTCTGGAAGATTTAGAGAAAACATGCAAACTCTGGGAGACAACATGTAAACTCTAAGAGAAAACACGCAAACTCTGGGAGAGAGCATACAAACTTTGGAAGAGAACATGCAAACTCTGGGAGACAACATGCAAACTTGGAAAGAAAATATACAAACTGGGAGAGAACATGCAAACTAGAATAAAACATTTAATGTCTAGGAGAGAACATAAACTCTGAGACAGAACATACAAACTGTGGGAGGGAACATGCAAACTCTAGGAGACAACAAACAGAGAGAAGAAAAAACACAAACTCTGGAAGAGAACATACAAACTCCAGACAGATGTGGCCGCTTGGTTGGACATAAACCAAAAACCTTAGGGGCTCAAGGCACAAACTCAGGGAGAGAACATACAAACTCTGAGGGGGAACATGCAAACTCTGGTAGAGAACACACAGATAGAAGAAAAACCACAAACTCTGAGAGAGAACATACAAACTCTGGGAGAGAGCATACAAACTCTGGGAGAGAGCATACAAACTCTGGGAGAGAGCATACAAACTCTGGGAGAGAGCATACAAACGTCAGACAGATGTGGCCGCTTGGTTGGATATAAACCAAAAACCTCAGGGCCCCAAGGTAACAAAGCTAACAACAGAACCATCCTGAATGTGACACGCTGGATCTGTTGTGACACGCTGGATCTGTTGTGACACGCTGGATCTGTTGTGACACGCTAGATCTGTTGTGACACGCTGGATCTGTTGTGACACGCTGGATCTGTTGTGACACGCTGGATCTGTTGTGACACGCTGGATCTGTTGTGACACGCTGGATCTGTTGTGACACGCTGGATCCAACCAGTGCCTCATAAGCTAAAATGAGGCATGGTACCAGACCTATGGATGGGCATTTTAAGGGGTGGAGTTAAGACAACCTCCCTATTGCTCCGCCCAGGTCCATGCATTATGAACGTCCTTTGGGTGGCGCAGTATTGGGGTCCAGCCACCAGTGGTTACAGATACTTACTGGGGTTCCAGTCAATAAGTATGGGGGGCCACTGCTTACTAAACTACATTGTCCAAATTGGTTTAACCCTTTCACAGGTTAATAATGGGAAGAATCAGGAACAAGGAGCTATGACCCCGGCTCCTGTACGGTGTATGGGGGGGATTCAGGACCCTCATGAAAGATGTTGCCTCCATACTGATTGTCGATGACTTCTATTTCTGTGGATTTTTATTTGTTCCGGGAGGAAACTTCTTTTTCGATACAATGCGTCATTTTTACTCCTCAGCCCCCGACTGTTCGGACCATACAGGTCACACATGGAGACTGTCAGCGGGTCCCATCACTCGTCGGATGAGGTCCTGGGGTCTCCTGACTTCGGACAAGGATGGTGACATCATCCTTCCTCCATTGACCCTGATGTCCTTGTCATCACCGAGCTGCCCCCCCCCATGTGCGCCATGTGGTCTCCATGTGTAGAATTTGGCAGCCGAACGTTGCGGCTTCACTGCTCCGGTGGATGGAAGTCTTTTATCCCACAAAATCGGCATCCAAGGGAGCCGTAAATCAGCCCATCAGCCCGGCCCAGACGGGACAAGAGGGTTCTGGGTCACTTCCCTGGGGCTTTATTTCCAGTAATGGATACAATCCATCCAGTCTGAAGAGTTTTTGAGGGTCTATGGGGGCTGACAGGTTGTCCACATGATCTACCATACTGGGGGTCAAAGGGGACGACTCAAAGGGGACGACTGGTAGGAGAACCTTGTAATGGGCCACGTCTCACCCTCGGGGAGGAGGAGCTTTAAAGGGGGACTTCACTGAAAAACATTTATTTTTATTAAATCAACTGGTGCCAGAAAGTTAAACAGATTTGTAAATTACTTCTATTAAACATTTTTTAATCCTTCCAGTACTTATCAGCTGCTGTATGATCCACAGGGAGTTCTTTTCTTTTTGAGTTTCCTTTCTATCTGACCACAGTGCTCTCTGCTGACACCTTTGTCCATTCAAGGAACTGGAGCAGGAGAGGTTTCCTATGGGGATTTGCTCCTACTCTGGACAGTTCCTGACATGGACAGAGGTGTCAGCAGAGAGCACTGTGGTGAGACAGAAAGGAAATTCAAAAAGAAAAGAACTTCCTGTGGAGCATACAGCAGCTGATAAGTGCTGGAAGGATTAAGATTTTTTTTAATAGAAGTAATTTACAAATCTGTTTAACTTTCTGGCACCAGTTGATGGAGTACCCCTTTAAGGACACACTGGTGCCACCAAGAACATGTGAGGCCATAATGGCTGACCCCGCCAGGTGTGGAAGGTGAAGTTAGGCCGGCTAAGAAGTTGTGAGATTAGGGTTATTAGGGAAATTATGCTAATTTGCATAATTAATTATATATGCGTGACATCACAGGATACATATATGGGGGGAAATTTTGTCCTATTCTGACCCCTATAACCTTTTTATGTCTCCTTATTCCGGCCTGTATGAGGGGCATTTTTGGCCCCGATCTATAGTTTTTATGTGACTTTTTGATCGCTTTTTCATTAAATTCGGGAGTTGCACTTAGTTACTAACTACAACTCCCAGCATGCCCTAAGACAGCCTGTGGCTCAGCAGCTGCCCCCAACGAAAACTACAACTCCCAGCATGTTGGACTATATAGTAGTATATGGTATAGGTCAGTGTTTCCCAACCAGGGTGCCTCCAGCTGTTGCAAAACTACAACTCCCAGCATGTTGGACTATATAGTAGTGTATAGTATAGGTCAGTGTTTACCAACCAGGGTGCCTCCAGCTGTTACAAAACTACAAATCCCAGCATGTTGGACTATATAGTAGTATATAGTATAGACCAGTGTTTCCCAACCAGGGGTGCCTCCAGCTGTTGTAAAATTACAACTCCCAGCATGTTGGACTATATAGTAGTATATAGTATAGGTCAGTGTTTCCCAATCAGGGGTGCCTCCAGCTGTTGCAAAACTACAACTTCCAGCATGTTGCACTATATAGTAGTATATAGTATAGGTCGGTGTTTCACAACCAGGGGTGCCTCCAGCTGTTGCAAAACTACAACTTCCAGCATGTTGCACTATATAGTAGTATATAGTATAGGTCAGTGTTTCCCATCCAGGGGTGCCTCCAGCTGTTGCAAAACTACAATTCCCAGCATGCCCGGACATGTCCGGGCATGCTGGGAGTTGTAGTTTTGCAACAGCTGGAGGCACTCTGGTTGGGAAACCCTGGTATTGGTTATGGTGCAACATTCCAGAGGTTTGGTTGGATAAATACCGGCAATGCAATGGCTGGTATTTATCCAACCAATCCTCCAACTTCCAGCAGCGTGGCCAAAATACCGTCTGTGCCGCTAAAATAGCGGCCAGGTAACAGTCCTATGTGGGATGGGTCATCCAAATAGTTTTAGGAGGCAAAGTTTGCCCAGCCAGGTCTTTGGTTATTTAGGCCATCCATTAGTCATGTAGGTAGATGGCGTCCAGGGATGATGGAGGAGGATAAGCGTATAGTCAGATTGGGGAGAGACAAAAGTTTGTTGGGCTGTGGGGGGTGTCAGGCTGAAGGGCACTAGGCTTGGGTTGTTGGGTGGGAGAGATAGCTGCTGGGGGCCCAGATAGAAGGTGGTTGGGGGATGGTCTTGGGAGATGCCGAAAAGTGTATATGTTGGTAAAGCAGAGATGAAGACTAGGGACAGCCTATAGAAATAGATGGGGGGTAGGCCCATGTTGGGTACTGACCCTCTCTACTATTTGGTTGACCTGGATTTGGGTGCCAGTTGGCAGTGGTGGGATTCGAAACCATGCCCCTCGGTAGCCATTCTAGTGTGGCCGAGCAGTCTAAGGTGCTAGACTAAGGCCATAGTCTCTTCGGGGTCCAATGTCTTTGGGGTCCAATCTCTTTGGGGTACAGTCTCTTCAGGATCCCAGTCTCTTCAGGATCCCAGTCTCTTCAGGATCCCAGTCTCTTCAGGATTCCAGTCTCTTCAGGATTCCAGTCTCTTCAGGATCCCAGTCTCTTCAGGATTCCAGTCTCTTCAGGATCCCAGTCTCTTCAGGATTCCAGTCTCTTCGGGGTCCAGTCTCTTCGGGGTCCAGTCTGTTCAGGGTCTAGTCTCTTCAGGATTCCAGTCTCTTCAGGACTCCAGTCTCTTCAGGATCCCAGTCTTTTCAGGATCCCAGTCTCTTCAGGATCCCAGTCTCTTCAGGATTCCAGTCTCTTCAGGATTCCAGTCTCTTCAGGATTCCAGTCTCTTCAGGATTCCAGTCTCTTCAGGATCCCAGTCTCTTCGGGGTCCAGTCTCTTCGGGGTCCAGTCTCTTCGGGGTCCAGTCTCTTCGGGGTCCAGTCTTCAGGATCCCAGTCTCTTCAGGATTCCAGTCTCTTCAGGATTCCAGTCTCTTCGGGGTCCAGTCTCTTCGGGGTCCAGTCTCTTCGGGGTCCAGTCTCTTCGGGGTCCAGTCTCTTCGGGGTCCAGTCTCTTCAGGGTCCAGTCTCTTCGGAGTCCAGTCTCTTCGGAGTCCAGTCTCTTCGGAGTCCAGTCTCTTCGGGGTCCAGTCTCTTCGGGGTCCAGTCTCTTCGGGGTCCAGTCTCTTCGGATTCCAGTCTCTTTAGGATTCCAGTCTCTTCAGGGTCCAGTCTCTTCAGGATTCCAGTCTCTTAAGGGTCCAGTCTCTTCAGGATTCCAGTATCTTCAGGGTCCAGTCTCTTCAGGATTCCAGTCTCTTCAGGGTCCAGTCTTCAGGGTCCAGTGTTCAGGGTCCAATCTTCAGGGTCTAGTCTCTTCGGGGTCCAGTCTCTTCGGGGTCCAGTCTTCAGGGTCCAATCTTCAGGGTCTAGTCTCTTCGGGGTCCAGTCTCTTCGGGGTCCAGTCTTCAGGGTCCAATCTTCAGGGTCTAGTCTCTTCGGGGTCCAGTCTCTTCGGGGTCCAGTCTTCAGGGTCCAATCTTCAGGGTCTAGTCTCTTCGGGGTCCAGTCTCTTCAGGGTCCAGTCTCTTCAGGGTCCAGTCTCTTCAGGGTCCAGTCTTCAGGGTCCAATCTCTTCAGGGTCCAGTCTCTACAGGGTCCAGTCTCTACAGGGTCCAGTCTCTTCAGGGTCCAGTCTCTTCAGGGTCCAGTCTCTTCAGGGTCCAGTCTCTTCAGGGTCCAGTCTCTTCAGGATTCCAGTCTCTTAAGGGTCCAGTCTCTTCAGGATTCCAGTATCTTCAGGGTCCAGTCTCTTCAGGATTCCAGTCTCTTCAGGGTCCAGTCTTCAGGGTCCAGTCTTCAGGGTCCAATCTTCAGGGTCTAGTCTCTTCGGGGTCCAGTCTCTTCGGGGTCCAGTCTTCAGGGTCCAATCTTCAGGGTCTAGTCTCTTCGGGGTCCAGTCTCTTCGGGGTCCAGTCTTCAGGGTCCAATCTTCAGGGTCTAGTCTCTTCGGGGTCCAGTCTCTTCAGGGTCCAGTCTCTTCAGGGTCCAGTCTCTTCAGGGTCCAGTCTCTTCAGGGTCCAGTCTCTTCAGGGTCCAGTCTCTTCAGGGTCCAGTCTTCAGGGTCCAATCTCTTCAGGGTCCAGTCTCTTCAGGGTCCAGTCTCTTCAGGGTCCAGTCTCTTCAGGGTCCAGTCTCTTCAGGGTTCAGTCTTCAGGGTCCAATCTCTTCAGGGTCCAGTCTCTTCAGGGTCCAGTCTCTTCAGGGTCCAGTCTCTACAGGGTCCAGTCTCTACAGGGTCCAGTCTCTACAGGGTCCAGTCTCTACAGGGTCCAGTCTCTACAGGGTCCAGTCTCTTCAGGGTCCAGTCTCTTCAGGGTCCAGTCTCTTCAGGGTCCAGTCTCTACAGGGTCCAGTCTCTACAGGGTCCAGTCTCTTCAGGGTCCAGTCTCTACAGGGTCCAGTCTCTACAGGGTCCAGTCTCTTCAGGGTCCAGTCTCTTCAGGGTCCAGTCTCTTAAGGGGCCAATCTCTTAAGGGGCCAATCTCTTCAGGGTCCAGTCTCCTCGGGGTAATGGGTTTCAATCCCACCGCTGCCAGTGAATGAAGTTATATTCATTGTGGCCTAACCGTGCTGCTTAAATCTATTATCTGTCAAAAAGTTCAAGTTATAGCGCCACCTAGTGTAAACATCAGGCTTTTGTCCCACTGGGTGTACTGAAACCATCAAGCTTTATAAACCAATTCTCTGACATGTAAAACATGTAGAGAAGGAATCGCTCCCCACATCTTCTCTCTTTAGCGCCCCCTAACTTCGAATAAACCTTCTGTTTCTTTTTTGTTTTCTGCTGTAACAAAATGAAGCGTAAAATATAGAAATCACTAAAAAGTAACTCACAGCAGTGACGCCGGTACCTTATTAATAATGTAACCACTATTATTGGGATGCTGAGGTGAATCCAGAGCGCGCGGGATGTACCAACATGAGGCGGCGGGGACGGGAGGAACATGGCGGCTGCTGGTGAACATCGCCAACCTGGGAACAAACTGCACGTGGAATCTAATAAGGAAATATATTCAGCGCTGACATCGTCCTCGGGGCGCCCAATAATATACAGAAACCCAGAGCGGCGGAAGTCAGAGGCCTGCGCTACCGGAGCCTACGGAGAGGGGGCGCTAAATGTACGACCCAGAAAATATACAAAAACATAGAAAACCAAAATCTCATCTCTATATCTATCTATCTTCTCATATCTATCTATCTATCTATCTCATATCTATCTATCTCATATCTATCTATCTATCTCATATCTATCTATCTCATATCTATCTATCTCATATCTATCTATCTCATATCTATCTCATATCTATCTATCTATCTATCTATCTATCTCATATCTATCTATCTATCTATCTATCTCATATCTATCTATCTCATATCTATCTATCTCTATGAAGAGTCCTGCTTGTTCCTTCTTCTTCCATGTAGGAATAATGGAGGTCACTGAGCTCTTGGGAACTTTCAGTGCAGCAGAAATGTTTTTGCCCACTTTTCAGATCTGTGGCTCCACACAATCCTGTCTCTGAACTCTACAGGCAGTTCTTTCTCCCTCATATCTTGGTGTTTGCTCTGAAATACATTGTCAGCTGTGAGACCTTATATAGACAGGGCTGTGTCTGAGCTCTACAGGCAGTTCTTTCCTCCTCACATCTTGGTGTTTGCTCTGATATACATTGTCACCTGTGAGACCTTATATAGACAGGGCTGTGTTTGAGCTCTACAGGCAGTTCTTTCTCCTCATGGCTTGGTGTTTGCTCTGATATATATTGTCAGCTGTGAGACCTTATATAGACAGGGCTGTGTTTGAGCTCTACAGGCAGTTCTTTCCCCCTCATGGCTTGGTGTTTGCTCTGATATACATTGTCAGCTGTGAGACCTTATATAGACAGGACTGTGTCTGAGCTCTACAGGCAGTTATTTTCCCCTCATGGCTTGGTGTTTGCTCTTATATACATTGTCAGCTGTGAGACCTTATATAGACAGGGCTGTGTCTGAGCTCTACAGGCAGTTCTTTCCACCGCATGGTTTGGTATTTGCTCTGATATACATTGTTAGCTGTGAGACCTTATATGGACAGGACTGTGTCTGAGCTCTACAGGCAGTTCTTTCCCCCTCATGGCTCGGTATTTGCTCTGATATACATTGTCAGCTGTGAGACCCTATATAGACAGGGCTGTGTCTGAGCTCTACAGGCAGTTCTTTCCACCTCATGGCTTGGTGTTTCCTCTGATGTACATTGTCAGCTGTGAGACCTTATATAGACAGGACTGTGTCTGAGCTCTACAGGCAGTTCTTTCCTCCTCATGACTTGGTGTTTGCTCTGATATACATTGTCAGCTGTGAGATCTTATATAGACAGGGCTGTGTCTGAACTCTACAGGCAGTACTTTTCCCCTCATGGCTTGAAGTGTGCTCTGATATATAGACAGGGCTGTGTCTGAGCTCTACAGGCAGTGCTTTTCTCCTCATGGCTTGGTGTGTGCTCTGATATATAGACAGGACTGTGTCTGAGCTCTACAGGCAGTTCTTTCCCTCTCATGGCTTGGTGTTTGCTCTGATATATAGACAGGGCTGTGTCTGAGCTCTACAGGCAGTTCTTTCCCTCGCATAGTGTTTTCTCTGATATACATTGTCAGCTGTGAGACCTTATATAGACAGGGCTGTGTCTGAGCTCTACAGGCAGTTCTTTCCCTCTCATGGCTTGGTGTGTGCTCTGATATATAGACAGGGCTGTGTCTGAGCTCTACAGGCAGTTCTTTCCCTCGCATAGTGTTTTCTCTGATATACATTGTCAGCTGTGAGACCTTATATAGACAGGGCTGTGTCTGAGCTCTACAGGCAGTTTTCTCCCTCTCATGGCTTGGTGTGTGCTCTGATATATAGACAGGGCTGTGTCTGAGCTCTACAGGCAGTGCTTTTCCCCTCATGGCTTGGTGTGTGCTCTGATATATAGACAGGGCTGTGTCTGAGCTCTACAGGCAGTTCTTTCCCTCTCATGGCTTGGTGTGTGCTCTGATATATAGACAGGGCTGTGTCTGAGCTCTACAGGCAGTGCTTTTCTCCTCATGGCTTGGTGTGTGCTCTGATATATAGACAGGGCTGTGTCTGAGCTCTACGGGCAGTTTTCTCCCTCTCATGGCTTGGTGTGTGCTCTGATATATAGACAGGGCTGTGTATGAGCTCTACAGGCAGTTCTTTTCTCCTCTGGCTTGGTGTGTGCTCTGATATATAGACAGGGCTGTGTCTGAGCTCTACAGGCAGTTCTTTCCCTCTCATGGCTTGGTGTGTGCTCTGATATATAGACAGGGCTGTGTCTGAACTCTACAGGCAGTGCTTTACCCCTCATGGCTTGGTGTGTGCTCTGATATATAGACAGGGCTGTGTCTGAGCTCTACAGGCAGTTTTCTCCCTCTCATGGCTTGGTGTGTGCTCTGATATATAGACAGGGCTGTGTCTGAGCTCTACAGGCAGTTATTTCCCTCTCATGGCTTGGTGTGTGCTCTGATATATAGACAGGGCTGTGTCTGAGCTCTACAGGCAGTTCTTTCCCTCTCATGGCTTGGTGTGTGCTCTGATATATAGACAGGGCTGTGTCTGAACTCTACAGGCAGTACTTTACCCCTCATGGCTTGGTGTGTGCTCTGATATATAGACAGGGCTGTGTCTGAGCTCTACAGGCAGTTCTTTACCCCTCATGGCTTGGTGTGTGCTCTGATATATAAACAGGGCTGTGTCTGAACTCTACAGGCAGTGCTTTACCCCTCATGGCTTGGTGTGTGCTCTGATATATAGACAGGGCTGTGTCTGAACTCTACAGGCATTGCTTTACCCCTCATGGCTTGGTGTGTGCTCTGATATATAGACAGGGCTGTGTCTGAGCTCTACAGGCAGTTCTTTCCCACTCATGGCTTGGTGTGTGCTCTGATATATAGACAGGGCTGTGTCTGAGCTCTACAGGCAGTTCTTTCCCACTCATGGCTTGGTGTTTGCTCTGATATATAGACAGGGCTGTGTCTGAGCTCTACAGGCAGTGCTTTACTCCTCATGGCTTGGTGTGTGCTCTGATATATAGACAGGGCTGTGTCTGAACTCTACAGGCAGTTCTTTCCCTCTCATGGCTTGGTGTGTGCTCTGATATATAGACAGGGCTGTGTCTGAGCTCTACAGGCAGTTCTTTCCCTCTCATGGCTTGGTGTTTGCTCTGATATATAGACAGGGCTGTTTCTGAGCTCTACAGGCAGTTCTTTCCCACTCATGGCTTGGTGTGTGCTCTGATATATAGACAGGGCTGTGTCTGAGCTCTACAGGCAGTTCTTTCCCACTCATGGCTTGGTGTGTGCTCTGATATATAGACAGGGCTGTGTCTGAGCTCTACAGGCAGTTCTTTCCCTCTCATGGCTTGGTGTGTGCTCTGATATATAGACAGGGCTGTGTCTGAGCTCTACAGGCAGTTCTTTCCCTCTCATGGCTTGGTGTTTGCTCTGATATATAGACAGGGCTGTTTCTGAGCTCTACAGGCAGTTCTTTCCCACTCATGGCTTGGTGTGTGCTCTGATATATAGACAGGGCTGTGTCTGAGCTCTACAGGCAGTTCTTTCCCACTCATGGCTTGGTGTGTGCTCTGATATATAGACAGGGCTGTGTCTGAGCTCTACAGGCAGTTCTTTCCCACTCATGGCTTGGTGTTTGCTCTGATATATAGACAGGGCTGTTTCTGAGCTCTACAGGCAGTTCTTTCCCACTCATGGCTTGGTGTGTGCTCTGATATATAGACAGGGCTGTGTCTTGTCCAATCAGATGAATTTACTCCAGGTGACTCCAACCAAGATAGAGAAACATCTCAGAGATAATCCAGAGAAATGGGAGGAGCCAGAGCTAAATATCACGTCAGTAAAGGGTATGAATACTTATGTCCATGGGAAATGTTTTTCTTCTTTCGCATCTCCTTATAGGGTATTAAGGTATCGGTGCAGCACGTTGCGGGACGGTGATGGCGGTAGCAGCGCCCGTCATACAGTAACTTTCTGGGTCGGACACTTCCGCCTGCTCAGCAGTGAGGGGGTTAAGGCGCGGGGCTCCGACAGCTGTTCCTCCGTCTGTTGTCATAACCTCAGATCATCGGCCGCCATCCATCTGCTTTCCGCTAACTAGCTGGTTATGTGGGATATAAAAGGCGCGCGGTCTAATAATAGGCGCAGAACGTCATCCGTGCCGCCGTCCCGCTGTTACACAGATAAGTGCAGCCATAAGATGATTCTTTTTATGCCGCGTTTGTCTGGACGGAGATTGAATCCATTGTGGAGAACGATCCTTTCATTGTCCGTCATGTTACAATAAGACGAGGACGAGGTGTTCAACAAGACGTCCTAATAATGGAGGAGACGTAACACACGGGAGGGGCGCCGTCCATCACCGATAATACCGGGGGAACATAATACCGGGGGAGCATGATACCGGGGGAACATAATACTGGGGGGAACATAATACTAGGGGAACATAATACCAGGGGGGGGGGGGCATGATACCGGGGGGGGGGAGGGGGGGAGCATAATACCGGGGGGTGGGAGGGGAGCATAATACCGGGGGGTGGGAGGGGGAGGGGAGCATAATACCGGGGGGGGGGGGGGGGGGGGGAACATAATACCGGGGGGGGGGGGGGGGAACATAATACTAGGGGAGCATGATACCGGGGGAGGGGGGAGCATGATACCGGGGGGGGGGGGGGGTCCGAGGGGGAGGGGAGCATAATACCGGGGGGGGAGCATAATACCGGGGGGGGGGGAACATAATACTGGGGGGGGGGGACATAATACCGGGGGGGGGGAACATAATACCGGGGGGGGGGACATAATACCGGGGGGGGGAGGGGGGGAGCATAATACCGGGGGTGGGAGGGGAGCATAATACCGGGGGGTGGGAGGGGGAGGGGAGCATAATACCGGGGGGGGGGGGGGGGGGGAACATAATACCGGGGGGGGGGAACATAATACCGGGGGGGGGGGGAACATAATACCGGGGGGAACATAATACTAGGGGAGCATGATACCGGGGGAGGGGGGAGCATGATACCGGGGGGGGGGGGGGTGGGAGCATGATACCGGGGGGGGGGGGGGTCCGAGGGGGAGGGGAGCATAATACCGGGGGGGGGAGCATAATACCGGGGGGGGGGGGGGGAACATAATACTGGGGGGGGGGACATAATACCGGGGGGGAGGGAACATAATACCGGGGGGGGGGACATAATACCGGGGGGGGACATAATACCGGGGGGGGGGGCTGGGGGGGAACATAATATGGGGGGGGGGGGGAACATAATACCGGGGGGGGGGAACATAATACCGGGGGAGAACATAATACCGGGGGGGGGGGGGGGGAGAACATAATACCGGGGGGGGGGGGAACATAATACCGGGGGGGGGGAACATAATACCGGGGGGGGGGGGGGGACATAATACCGGGGGGGGGGGGAACATAATACCGGGGGGGGGAACATAATACCGGGGGGGGGACATAATACCGGGGGGGGGGACATAATACCGGGGGGGGGCTGGGGGGGGAACATAATATGGGGGGGGGGAACATAATACCGGGGGGGGGGGGGGGAATACCGTTGGGGGGAACATAATACCGGGGGAGGGGGGGAGAACATAATACCGGGGGGGGGGGGGGAGAACATAATACCGGGGGGGGGGAACATAATACCGGGGGGGGGGAACATAATACCGGGGGGGGGGAACATAATACCGGGGGGGGAACATAATACCGGGGGGGGGGGAACATAATACCGGGGGGGAACATAATACCGGGGGGAGCATAATACCGGGGGGAGCATAATACCGGGGGGACACAATACCAAGGGGGAACATAATACCGGGGGGGGGGGAACATAATACCGGGGGGGGGGGGGGAGAACATAATACCGGGGGGGGGGGGAACATAATACCGGGGGGGGGGAACATAATACCGGGGGGGGGAACATAATACCGGGGGGGGAACATAATACCGGGGGGGGGGGAACATAATACCGGGGGGGAACATAATACCGGGGGGAGCATAATACCGGGGGGACACAATACCAAGGGGGAACATAATACCGGGGGGGGGGGGAACATAATACCGGGGGGGGGGGGGGGGGGAACATAATACCGGGCGGAACATAATACAGATAGATTACTAATGTCTATATATCAGTCAGTGCAGATAGATTACTAATGTCTATACATAGGTCAGTGCAGATAGATTACTAATGTCTATATATCAGTCAGTGCAGATAGATTACTAATGTCTATATACAGGTCAGTGCAGATAGATTACTAATGTCTATATATCAGTCAGTGCAGATAGATTACTGATGTCTATATATCAGTCAGTGCAGATAGATTACTGATGTCTATATACAGGTCAGTGCAGATAGATTACTAATGTCTATATATCAGTCAGTGCAGATAGATTACTAATGTCTATATATCAGTCAGTGCAGATAGATTACTAATGTCTATACATAGGTCAGTGCAGATAGATTACTAATGTCTATATATCAGTCAGTGCAGATAGATTACTAATGTCTATATATAGGTCAGTGCAGATAGATTACTAATGTCTATATATCAGTCAGTGCAGATAGATTACTAATGTCTATACATAGGTCAGTGCAGATAGATTACTAATGTCTATATATCAGTCAGTGCAGATAGATTACTAATGTCTATATATCAGTTTAGTGCAGATAGATTACTAATGTCTATATACAGGTCAGTGCAGATAGATTACTAATGTCTATATATCAGTCAGTGCAGATAGATTACTAATGTCTATATATCAGTCAGTGCAGATAGATTACTAATGTCTATATATCAGTCAGTGCAGATAGATTACTAATGTCTATATATCAGTCAGTGCAGATAGATTACTAATGTCTATATATGAGTCAGTGCAGATAGATTACTAATGTCTATATACAGGTCAGTGCAGATAGATTACTAATGTCTATATACAGGTCAGTGCAGATAGATTACTAATGTCTATATATAGGTCAGTGCAGATAGATTACTAATGTCTATATATAGGTCAGTGCAGATAGATTACTAATGTCTATATATAGGTCAGTGCAGATAGATTACTAATGTCTATATATCAGTCTGTGCAGATAGATTACTAATGTCTATATATCAGTCAGTGCAGATAGATTACTAATGTCTATATATCAGTCAGTGCAGATAGATTACTAATGTCTATATATCAGTCAGTGCAGATAGATTACTAATGTCTATATACAGGTCAGTGCAGATAGATTACTAATGTCTATATATAGGTCAGTGCAGATAGATTACTAATGTCTATATATAGGTCAGTGCAGATAGATTACTAATGTCTTCAGGACAGTAGAGTGCTGCGATACATAAACACATTCTGGCCTGGTCTATTAACCCTTGGTGGACAGTTATATAAAGACATTAGGTGTCTGCACTGGAGGTTACTGTGCAGAACTGAGCTCCGTTTCTGTGTTTCAGTCTGAACCATCCTCTATTCTGGACCCTCACTGGGGGGGGGTTGGGAGGAGATTGATGGCGGTCATGGCTGCTAGCAGCGTCCACCTGCATCAAAGGCCGAAGCTGAGAGACAAGAGCGATCAATGGGGTTTTCATGAGCTGAGTAGTCGGCCTCATCGGGCCCCCCGGGCCCCCTCCCCTCCGCTCGCAGCTTTTGTTTAGTCTTTCCAATGCTAATGGCCCAAGACATTGATTTCTCATTAATATAAGACCCGATCCAAGTGCGGAGGGGGCGGCTGGCAGCGGTACAAAGCTAAGCTCCAAGAATGGAGGGCCGAGCGGAAAAGACATCAGAAGAAAATCCTGGGCCGCTGCCCCTCACTGTGCCCTCCCTGCTCTATAGGGGGCAACAAAATACTCAGGGGTGGTACCTAAGAGGGGTCACTAGGGGGTACAGTGCTGGTATATAGAGGGAGGGGATATACAAATCAATATATATATATATACAGATTATTATCACTCATAATCATCACTCATCATCATCGTCATCATTATCACTCATCATCATTATCACTCATCATCATCACTCATCATTATCACTCATCATCATCATCACTCAACATCATCATCACTCATCATCATCATCACTCATCATCATCATCACTCATCATCATCATCACTCATCATCATCATCACTCATCATCATCATCACTCATCATCATTATCACTCATCATCATCATCATCATCACTCATCATCATCATCATCTTTATCACTCATCACCATCTTTATCACTCATCACCCATCATCATCACCCATCATCATCACCCATCATCATCACCCATCATCATCACCCATCATCATCACCCATCATCATCACCCATCATCATCACCCATCATCATCACCCATCATCATCACTCATCATCATCACTCATCATCAATCATCATCATCATTATTACTCATCATCATCATCACTCATCATCATCATCCATCATTCATCATTATCTCTCATCATCATCATTATCTCTCATCATCATCATTATCACTCATCATCATTATCACTCATCATCATCATCACTCATCATCATCATTCATCATTATCACTAATCATCATCATCACCCCTCATCATCCCTCATCATCACCCCTCATCATCATCATCACCCCTCATCATCATCACCCCTCATCATCATCATCACCCCTCATCATCATCATCACCCCTCATCATCATCATCACCCCTCATCATCATCATCATCATCATCCCTCATCATCATCATCATCATCACCCCTCATCATCATCATCATCACCCCTCATCATCATCATCATCACCCCTCATCATCACCCCTCATCATCATCATCACCCCTCATCATCATCATCACCCCTCATCATCATCATCACCCCTCATCATCATCACCCATCATCATCATCATCACTCATCATCATCATCATCACCACTCATCATCATCACCACTCATCATCATCACCACTCATCATCATCACCACTCATCATCATCACCACTCATCATCATCACCACTCATCATCATCACCACTCATCATCATCATTGTTGTCACCACTCATTATCATCATCATCCATCATTATCACTCATCCATCATCCATCATCCCTCAACATTATCATCCATCATTCCTCATCATCATCATCCATCATCATTGTTGTCACCACTTATCATCGTTCATTATCACTCATCAGAATAATCATCATCATTATCACTCATCATCATCATCACTCATCATTACCACTCATCAGAATTGTCATCATTCATGATAATCACTCATCATCACTCATCATCATTATCATCCATCATAATCACTCATCAAAATCATCATCTTTAATCATAATCACTCATCATCACCATCATTACGCATTTTGGTCATTAATCATCATCACTCATCATCATCAGGATCACCACTCATCATCATCACTCATCGTCATCATTACTTATCATCACTCATAGTCATAGTAATCACTCATCATCATCATCATTACTCATTGTCACTCAATATCATTCATCATCGTCATCACTCATTATCCTCATTCATCAATGTCAGTCATCTTCATCACTCATCATAGTCACCTATCCTCAACATCACTCATCATCATTACACATTATAATCATCATCACCAATGCCAGTAAGGGTATAAAGGGGATCCAGAATGGCCACAACTGAGGCCGACGTCACCCACGTTCCAATAAAGGCGATTTGTTCCTCAGGGGAGGAGCCTACATTAAGCAGGGGCGCCGACCAATGAGCCCCCGGCTCAGTCTCTACACATCTGGTCACATCACAATGTCTGACTACGGGACCTTCTTTAAAAACAAAACCATAATGGGGTAAATGGCGCAAAGCGGTGATAAATATGGCGCCAGTTGTCGATTAACTGCAAAACAATCATCTCGTGATCTCAATTCCACAGATTATAGGTAGGAGATGACGTCATAATGGACAGTGCCCCTCCCTCATAGATGGCGGTATACGGAGCGGGCGCTGTCCTTCGCTGTCGGTCACGGGCGCCTCGTCCTCTATGTAGCTGCTGATTCAGATAACGCAGGGTAATGCATCCGCCATCGATCGCTGCCCATGAATACTGCATATTAATGTCCGTGCTGCGCCCTCACCCCCCGCTCCCTCCCCTCCCCCTGAATATAGTGCCGGAGCTTTGTGTCAGGTCCTGGAGAGCGTGCCAGGGCGGCGTGCCAGGAGAATGTGCCCACAAGACCGGAACGCCCAGCCCCTCCGGGCACCAACCGGGAACACCACTCCGGCTGCATAGTCATGTGATGCCAACCTGATGTGACCACCAAATGTACACCCCCCTCCCCGTATACCCTGATATACACTCCCCGTATACCCTTACGTACACTCCCCGTATACCCTGACGTGCACTCCCCGTATACCCTGACGTGCACTCCCCGTATACCCTGACGTGCACTCCCCGTATACCCTGACGTGCACTCCCCGTATACCCTGACGTGCACTCCCCGTATACCCTGACGTGCACTCCCCGTATACCCTGTGACCTACACTCCCCGTATACCCTGTGACCTACACTCCCCGTATACCCTGACGTACACTCCCCGTATACCCTGATGTACACTCCCCGTATACCCTGATGTACACTCCCCGTATACCCTGACGTGCACTCCCCGTATACCCTGTGACCTACACTCCCCGTATACCCTGTGACTTACACTCCCCGTATACCCCGTCCCGTACACTCCCCGTATACCCCGTCCCGTACACTCCCCGTATACCCTGTGATGTACACTCCCCGTATACCCCGTCACGTACACACCCAGTATAACCCGTCACGTACACTCCCCGTATACCCTATGACGTACACTCCCCGTATACCCTGTCACGTACACTCCCCGTATACCCTGACGTATACCCCGTGACCTACACTCCCCGTATACCCCGTGACCTACACTCCCCGTATACCCTGTGACCAACACTCCCCGTATACCCCGTCACGTACACACCCCATATACCCCGTCACGTACACTCCCCGTATACCCTGTCACGTACACTCCCCGTATACCCTGTGACCTACACTCCCCGTATACCGTGACCTACACTCCCCATATACCGTGTCCCGTACACTCCCCGTATACCCTGACGTACACTCCCCGTATACCCTGTCCCGTACACTCCCCGTATACCCTGTCCCGTACACTCCCCGTATACCCTGTGACCTACACTCCCCGTATACCCTGTCACGTACACTCCCTTTTACACCCTGTACTTTATACTCCCTGTGCCACCTTCTAATCATGAAGAATGAATAATACTATAACAGGAGCAAATGTATAAGATAGATAGATATGAGATAGATAGAAAGATAGATATGCGATAGATAGATAGATATGAGATAGATAGAAAGATAGATAGAAAGATAGATATGAGATAGATAGAAAGATAGATATGAGATAGATAGAAAGATAGATATGAGATAGATAGATATGAGATAGATAGATATGAGATAGATAGAAAGATAGATAGAAAGATAGATATGAGATAGATAGAAAGATAGATATGCGATAGATAGATAGATAGATATGAGATAGATAGAAAGATAGATAGAAAGATATGAGATAGATAGAAAGATAGATATGAGATAGATAGATATGAGATAGATAGAAAGATAGATATGAGATAGATAGATATGAGATAGATAGATATGAGATAGATAGATATGAGATAGAAAGATATGAGATAGATAGATATGAGATAGATAGATATGAGATAGATAGATATGATATAGATATGAAATAGATGGATATGAGATAGATGGATAGATAGATAGATAGATAGATAGATAGATAGATATGAGATAGATAGATATGAGATAGATAGATATGAGATAGATAGATATGAGATAGATAGATATGAGATAGATAGATAGATAGATAGATAGATAGATATGAGATAGATAGATATGAGATAGATAGATATGAGATAGATAGATATGAGATAGATAGATATGACATAGATAGATATGAGATAGATAGATATGAGATAGATAGATAGATAGATAGATAGATATGAGATAGATAGATATGAGATAGATAGATAGATAGAGAGATATGAGATAGATAGATATGACATAGATAGATATGAGATAGAAAGATATGAGATAGATAGATATGAGATAGATAGATATGAGAGATAGATAGATAGATAGATATGAGAGATAGATAGATAGATAGATATGACATAGATAGATATGACATAGATAGATAGATAGATATGAGATAGAAAGATATGAGATAGATAGATATGAGATAGATAGATAGATATGAGATAGATAGATAGATAGATAGATAGATAGATAGGAGATAGATAGATATGAGATAGATAGATATGAGATAGATAGATATGAGATAGATAGATATGAGATAGATAGATATGAGATAGATAGATAGGAGATAGATAGATATGAGATAGATAGATAGATAGATATGAGATAGATATGAGATAGATAGATATGAGATAGATAGGAGATAGATAGATATGAGATAGATATGAGATAGATATGAGATAGATAGATATGAGAGATAGATAGATATGAGAGATAGATAGATATGAGAGATAGATAATAGATAATTCCGTACTCACATGCTGCCATGTGTTTAGAATTAATGGCCGATATCGCAGGAAGAACTTGAGTGGAAATGATTCGGGGTCCGGCCAGGTGGACGGCGTTTGCCACGTGACTTCCAGCCTTTTGGGGTTTTTGTGGATGGGTTTTGCCAGGACATTTTCTGGGGGGTCGGGTTTTACTGTGAATAAAAAACACAACAATTCTCATTGCTCGTCCATAGAAATGTTCCTCTTTACAATATAAGGTTCAGCAGTTTGTGCTCCGGAGCTGCGGTTCCCCTGTCCTCTCCCTGCCCCCTCCTCAGCCCACCAGGGCTCTGGCCTCTCCTCTACTTGTGAATTACTGTATTTTATGGGAGTTGTGTCCATAACACTGGGGCCGGACACCGCGTCTGCAACGGGCGATAAATATTCCTCGCAACAGTAAATGATCGGAACAAAGTCACAGCAGCCGACCGTATCCGGAGCGCAGCATATAATACCGATATAAGGATCTGACGCCAACAAACAGCCTGAGCAGATGTACAAACAGAGCTCACAAGAAGTATGTGCCCCCCGACAGAGGAGGCGCTGACGCCACAACCCAATATGAGAGAATGTTCCAGGATCAGCTCCAGACTCCGCAGGATACAACCGCCAAACAAGAAGGAACATATAAAACCGCAAAGAAATCCACATAAAAATTACAAATCAATTAGGAAATTATCCAAAGTGTCTTATAATAATTCATCGACTGCAACATATCCATCCTGGAGCTGATTTATAGGACAACTCACAGGATACCATACTGAAATTACTATAATACTGCCCCTATATACGAGAATATAACTAATATAATACTGCCTCCTATATACAAGAATATAACTACTATAATACTGCTCCTATATACAAGAATATAACTACTATAATACTGCTCCTATATACAAGAATATAACTACTATAATACTGCTCCTATATACAAGAATATAACTACTATAATACTGCCTCCTATATACAAGAATATAACTACTATAATACTGCTCCTATATACAAGAATATAACTACTATAATACTGCTCCTATATACAAGAATATAACTACTATAATACTGCTCCTATATACAAGAATATAACTACTATAATACTGCTCCTATATACAAGAATATAACTATTATAATACTGCTCCTATATACAAGACTATAACTACTATAATACTGCTCCTATATACAAGAATATAACTGCTATAATACTGCTCCTATATACAAGAATATAACTACTATAATACTGCTCCTATATACAAGAATATAACTACTATAATACTGCTCCTATATACAAGAATATATCTACTATAATACTGCTCCTATATACAAGAATATAACTACTATAATACTGCTCCTTTATACAAGAATATAACTACTATAATACTGCTCCTATATACAAGAATATAACTACTATAATACTGCTCCTATATACAAGAATATAACTACTATAATACTGCTCCTATATACAAGAATATATCTACTATAATACTGCTCCTATATACAAGAATATAACTACTATAATACTGCTCCTTTATACAAGAATATAACTACTATAATACTGCTCCTATATACAAGAATATAACTACTATAATACTGCTCCTATATACAAGAATATAACTACTATAATACTGCTCCTATATACAAGAATATATCTACTATAATACTGCTCCTATATACAAGAATATAACTACTATAATACTGCTCCTTTATACAAGAATATAACTACTATAATACTGCTCCTATATACAAGAATATAACTACTATAATACTGCTCCTATATACAAGAATATAACTACTATAATACTGCCTCCTATATACAAGAATATAACTACTATAATACTGCTCCTATATACAAGAATATAACTACTATAATACTGCCTCCTATATACAAGAATATAACTACTATAATACTGCTCCTATATACAAGAATATAACTACTATAATACTGCTCCTATATACAAGAATATAACTACTATAATACTGCCTCCTATATACAAGAATATAACTACTATAATACTGCTCCTATATACAAGAATATATCTACTATAATACTGCTCCTATATACAAGAATATACCTACTATAATACTGTCTCCTATATACAAGAATATAACTACTATAATACTGCTCCTATATACAAGAATATAACTACTATAATACTGCTCCTATATACAAGAATATAACTACTATAATACTGCTCCCTATATACAATAATATAACTACTATAATACTGCTCCTATATACAAGAATATAACTACTATAATACTGCTCCTATATACAAGAATATAAATACTATAATACAGCCTCCTATATACTAGAATATAACTACTATAATACTGCCCCTATATAAAAGAATATATCTACTATAATACTGCTCCTATATACAAGAATATAACTACTATAATACTGCCTCCTATATACAAGAATATAACTACTATAATACTGCTCTTATATACAAGAATATAACTACTATAATACTGCTCCTATATACAAGAATATAACTACTATAATACTGCTCCTATATACAAGAATATAACTACTATAATACTGCTCCTATACACAAGAATATAACTACTATAATACTGCTCCTATATACAAGAATATAACTACTATAATACTGCTCCTATATACGAGAATATAACTACTATAATACTGTCTCCTATATACAAGAATATAACTACTATAATACTGCCTCCTATATACAAGAATATAACTACTATAATACTGCTCCTATATACAAGAATATAACTACTATAATACTGCTCCTATATACAAGAATATAACTACTATAATACTGCTCCTATATACAAGAATATAACTACTATAATACTGCTCCTATATACAAGAATATAACTACTATAATACTGCTCCTATATACAAGAATATAACTACTATAATACTGCCTCCTATATACTAGAATATAGCTACTATAATACTGCTCCTATATACAAGAATATAACTACTATAATACTGCTCCCTATATACAAGAATATAACTACTATAATACTGCCTCCTATATACAAGAATATAACTACTATAATACTGCCTCTATATACAAGAATATAACTACTATAATACTGCTCCTATATACAAGACTATAACTACTATAATACTGCTCCTATATACAAGAATATAACTACTATAATACTGTCTCCTATATACAAGAATATAACTACTATAATACTGCTCCTATATACAAGAATATAACTACTATAATACTGCTCCTATATACAAGAATATAACTACTATAATACTGCCTCCTATATACAAGAATATAACTACTATAATACTGCTCCTATATACAAGAATATAACTACTATAATACTGCTCCTATATACAAGAATATAACTACTATAATACTGCTCCTATATACAAGAATATATCTACTATAATACTGCTCCTATATACAAGAATATAACTACTATAATACCGCTCCTATATACAAGAATATAACTACTATAATACTGCTCCCTATATACAATAATATAACTACTATAATACTGCTCCTATATACAAGAATATAACTACTATAATACTGCTCCTATATACAAGAATATAAATACTATAATACAGCCTCCTATATACTAGAATATAACTACTATAATACTGCCCCTATATAAAAGAATATATCTACTATAATACTGCTCCTATATACAAGAATATAACTACTATAATACTGCCTCCTATATACAAGAATATAACTACTATAATACTGCTCTTATATACAAGAATATAACTACTATAATACTGCTCCTATATACAAGAATATAACTACTATAATACTGCTCCTATATACAAGAATATAACTACTATAATACTGCTCCTATACACAAGAATATAACTACTATAATACTGCTCCTATATACAAGAATATAACTACTATAATACTGCTCCTATATACGAGAATATAACTACTATAATACTGTCTCCTATATACAAGAATATAACTACTATAATACTGCCTCCTATATACAAGAATATAACTACTATAATACTGCTCCTATATACAAGAATATAACTACTATAATACTGCTCCTATATACAAGAATATAACTACTATAATACTGCTCCTATATACAAGAATATAACTACTATAATACTGCCTCCTATATACTAGAATATAGCTACTATAATACTGCTCCTATATACAAGAATATAACTACTATAATACTGCTCCCTATATACAAGAATATAACTACTATAATACTGCCTCCTATATACAAGAATATAACTACTATAATACTGCCTCTATATACAAGAATATAACTACTATAATACTGCTCCTATATACAAGACTATAACTACTATAATACTGCTCCTATATACAAGAATATAACTACTATAATACTGTCTCCTATATACAAGAATATAACTACTATAATACTGCTCCTATATACAAGAATATAACTACTATAATACTGCTCCTATATACAAGAATATAACTACTATAATACTGCCTCCTATATACAAGAATATAACTACTATAATACTGCTCCTATATACAAGAATATAACTACTATAATACTGCTCCTATATACAAGAATATAACTACTATAATACTGCTCCTATATACAAGAATATATCTACTATAATACTGCTCCTATATACAAGAATATAACTACTATAATACTGCTCCTATATACAAGAATATACTACTATATACTGTCTATATACAAGTCACATATACTACAAGAATATAACTACTATAATACTAGCTCTATATACAGAATATTACTGCTCCTATATACTAGAATATAGTACTAACTATAAAGAACTATAATACTGCCTCCTATATACAAGAATAAAACTACTATAATACTGCTCCCTATATACAAGAATATAACTACTATAATACTGCCTCCTATATACAAGAATATAACTACTATAATACTGCCTCTATATACAAGAATATAACTACTATAATACTGCTCCTATATACAAGACTATAACTACTATAATACTGCTCCTATATACAAGAATATAACTACTATAATACTGCCTCCTATATACTAGAATATAGCTACTATAATACTGCTCCTATATACAAGAATATAACTACTATAATACTGCCTCCTATATACTAGAATATAGCTACTATAATACTGCTCCTATATACAAGAATAAAACTACTATAATACTGCTCCCTATATACAAGAATATAACTACTATAATACTGCCTCCTATATACAAGAATATAACTACTATAATACTGCCTCTATATACAAGAATATAACTACTATAATACTGCTCCTATATACAAGACTATAACTACTATAATACTGCTCCTATATACAAGAATATAACTACTATAATACTGCTCCTATATACAAGAATATAACTACTATAATACTGCTCCTATATACAAGAATATAACTACTATAATACTGCTCCTATATACAAGAATATAACTACTATAATACTGCCTCCTATATACAAGAATATAACTACTATAATACTGCTTCTATATACAAGAATATAACTACTATAATACTGCTCCTATATACAAGAATATAACTACTATAATACTGCCTCCTATATACAAGAATATAACTACTATAATACTGCTTCTATATACAAGAATATAACTACTATAATACTGCTTCTATATACAAGAATATAACTACTATAATACTGCCTCCTAGCTGTGAGGTTGTGTGTGAGTAGCTCTCCTGATGTCTGGAGAAAGCCCAGGGCGGGGCCACCCTGGGCGGGGAAGCTCCCCAAGCAAGGCCCAGGCTTCTCGGCCTACACTGGGGGAAAACTCCCAGGCTTCTTCTAATGTGGATGTAAATCCTAAAGTCATTCCAGTACAGAAGAATACTGAGCATGTAAGCCCAGCCATTGCAAAGAAGGAAAATACAGCGAAGGACGTATGTAAAGAAAAGAAAGCAGCAGCAGCAGCAGCAAGTATGTGTAAGGAATGTGATGTGGAACAGTCTGCCAGCCATGGTGTACAGTGTGATGGTAATATGACTGAATTCAAGACAGAATCCATTGTGGGAACTCCAAAGTCTGCAAACCGAGGCCATGTTGGTGCACAGGAGCTGGGGCAGAGTGGATCACATATTGGTGCACAGGAGGTGAGTGGATCACATGTTGGTGCACAGGAGGTGAGGGGATCACAGGCAGCAGGTGTGCAGCTCCACTCTCCAGCACAGAGACAGAGGAGGACATCTCTGGAGAGACAGACATTGCAGGAGAACCTGAAACAACAAGAGGTGGTCTCCAGCATGGCCCGCTCAGGCCGCACAAGATCCCAGGCTGGAGGTAAGAGCCACAATACTGACAAGTCTATGGAGGTGACACCAGGGAAATATGTGGAGAAATATGAAAGTGTTTACAAAACTGTTCCTGCCCCAGACCCTAATGTATGTGACCGGGCCTCAGGGGATACAACCAGCCATGGCTCCTCTGTGTTCACCCAGCCTGAGAGACTGTCCAGACCCCTCCAGCAGGGCAAAGAGACCACCCGGGCACCAGAGCTACATCTGGCGGAGGAGATCCCAGCACTGGTGAGGAGGATGGAGGAGCTGAAGCACCTAAAATATATGCTGCAAATGCAGATTGACTGTGTATAAACTGAAGACAGCGAATCCACAGTACAAGACAATGCATGATGATAAACTGTATACACTGAGCACAGAACTGGCCACCATAGTGAGCGAGATGGACTCTATACTGGAGAGGATGGGACCCTTAGCGGAATCCTATAGGAACAAGGAACGCTTTTCCCAGTACCAGCTGAGTTTTGGTGCAGAGCCTAGATCCGATGTGGCACCTGTCATCACCCCAGATGAGCCCCAGGAGGTGACAAGACCCCTGATAAAAGCCCCAAGTTTCACCTTCAAGGATC
Source organism: Hyla sarda (assembly GCF_029499605.1). Classification (NCBI taxonomy): domain Eukaryota; kingdom Metazoa; phylum Chordata; class Amphibia; order Anura; family Hylidae; genus Hyla; species Hyla sarda. The sequence continues at coordinate 618,411,266 of NC_079189.1, forward strand.
GGCATGTTCATAAGCCCGAGGAGCAGCAACCTCAGAGACCTGCAGATGTTCTGGAGCCTGCAACTCACTTACCTGCAGAGGCACTACAAGTCCCAGAAGTCCCAGTGCATCAGGAGGACAGTGGACATTTGCCGGTGTATGAAGGTGATGGGGTGATGGAGCAGAGCTCTAATGTTGTGGCACGGACTGGGGGTGAGGACTGTGATAATGTTGGGGCACGGACTGGGGGTGAGGACTGTGATAATGTTGGGGCACGGACTGGGGGTGCGGACTGTGATAATGTTGGGGCACGGACTGGGGGTGAGGACTGTGATGATGTTGGGGCACGGACTGGGGGTGCGGACTGTGATGTTCCTGAGGGGTCGGTGGCTGGAGGGGGTGCACAATCTGTGTGGGGTGTTGTGTCTGATGATGATATAGAGGTGGATGGGACAGGTGATGTTGTACACAATAATGTGCAGGATTTCCCCCCTTTACCTACAAGTACAGCAGATGTGGCAGGGCCCCCTAGAGTAGACCCCAACCCTGTAAGACAGGACGCAGGGACCCGCCGGGTTCCTCCCAGAAATGCCTGGAGCCGTGGTGCTCCATCTTTCACCTCCAGCACCAATTACACTGGCCAGGCATTTAAAAGGAGGAACATGGTGAGATTTCGGCACAGAGGTGCCAAGGAGGACCTTCCAGATAGGAGGTTTGTGGTGAGGGAGCTCCTGTGCCACCAGATGGGGTTTGTGCCAGCTGACATCTTGGCTGTAATAAACCTTCCAGATAGACAGGGCTATGATGTCAGCTTTAAGCTCATGTCTAATCTGGATAGGTTCTGGTCCAACTTCCCCAGGTTCAGAGACAAGGATGGATGGAGTAAATTTAGTTTTATTCCCATATCCAAGCCAGATACCGTCATCATCAACATCATCTTCTGGAATGAAGCTGTTCCCCCCCAGGACATTGTGGTGTGGCTCCGCAGACATTGTGACCTGGTGTCTGATCTCACCAAGAACAGAGATGATGACGGTATCTGGACTGGAGGGTGGAAGGTCCTGGTGAAGCTGCGCCAACATGGTAACATCACCCAACATCTGCCCAACTCCTTCTTCATTGGGAGGAAAAAGGGCGTTTGCTTCTACCCCGGTCAGCCCAGAAAGTGCTTTAAATGTGGTAAACCTGGACATCTGGCTAACACCTGTACTGTGGTAAAGTGTAACCTGTGTGGTGAGACTGGTCACCTAAGTGCTGACTGCCAAAACATCAGGTGTAATCTCTGTGGTGAGATCGGTCACCCTCACCGGGACTGTCCCAATGCCTGGCACAACATCTGCCGGGAGCTTCCTGATGAGGACCTTGTGGCGGGGGCAGAGGCTGTAGAGGAGGAGGCTTTGTTATCAGACCCTATACTGACCAGACAGGAGGTTCAGACAGATGTGAGTAACACTGCACCAACACCTCAGCAGTCAGAGAGCACACAGGGGGACATGGAGGTTGTGCCACAAGACCAGCAGCAGCCGGGGGTATCCACTTCTGTGTCTGAGGGGAATAGGATGCAGCAAAATAAAAGGAGGAAAAAAGACAAGTCCTCCCGCAGGCCTGAGGGGGAGAACAGCATCGTTCAAAGTGTGAAAAAAAGGGCTGACAACAGGGCAGGAGTGATGGTCGTGTCCAACAGGTACGAGGTCCTGTCAGAGTCCGAGGGAGATTTGGACACTGAGATAAAAAGAATAGAGGGTGAATGTGATGGTGACACAAGGGACCAACCCCCAATAAAAAAGAGACCCCCGAGTGTAAAACCTCAGGTAGAGTCAGACATGGAGACAGGTGGTGGCCAGCGGGACTCAGATTCTGACTTGTGATGATGGGGATCAGGTCTCTGCTCTTCTGTCTTATCATGGCGGGGTTTACTTTAAGGGTCCTTTCTACTAATGTGAACAGTATCAAAGTGAGGAGGACACGGCACATAGTCTATGACTATCTTAGGGATCTGGACACAGATGTCATCTTCATACAGGAGACGCGCCTGACTTCTTCGGGGTATTTACGTGAGGCTGAGAGGGAATGGACGTCTGGGCCTTCTTTCTGGTCACTGGCTGTGGAGCCTTATGCCGGGGTGGCCATACTGTTTACCACCAGGGATGTGACTGTACATAGGATGACAGAGGTTGTCATGGGAAGGTGTCTGATCCTGGAGGTCACTATCCATGGTAGAAGGCTCCGGCTAATAAATATCTATGGCCCGCAGACAGTGACCGAAAGGATCCAGCTATTTAATGATGTCAAGCCATATCTATTCACATCTGTTCCTGTTATAATGGCCGGGGATTTTAACGTCACTAGGACATCAAGTGACAGGTCCTCAGGTAGAGCGGTGGCCAGGGACTCCAAGGTCCTAAATAACATAATCTTGCAGGCCGGTCTGTGTGATGTGTTCACACAGGGTGGAAGAAAACCAAAACTCACATACACCTGTTCTGACAGGAGCAGTAGAATAGATATGGCGTTTGTGCGTCCTGAAGAATTTATTAGTGATAGGAATGAGAGAACTGTCCCTTATTCGGATCACATGGCCTTAGCTTTCTGCCTTGGTGTCACTAAGCGCCCAGATATTGGAAGGGGGCTCTGGAAGCTCAATTCTAATATCTTGGATGATGTGCATGTTCAGGGAGGTATTCACTCTCTTATACAGGGCCAGCTAGAGCGGGTGGACTTCTATGATGATATGGCCGCCTGGTGGGAGGATGTCAAGGATGAGATCAGAACCCTCTTAAAGAGACTGTTCTTTATAAAGGGGAGGAGTAAGTATAGCCAGTATCTCAAGCTGCGGAAAGAATTGGAGTCACTATATTCGGCGGGTGGGGACCAACAAAGGATAGACCAGCTGAAATCTGAGATAAGGCAGTATCAGTACAGCAGGTATACCTCCCTGGTTCTTGAACGGGATTATGGGTCCTTAGGGTCTCCTGATCCCTTTGAGAATTGCCGGGAGCGGGTGGCAAATAAATCTGTCACCGGTCTCACTGACTCCCAGGGTGTTTTGCA